>NW_025963824.1:29681730-30281730 GCF_023055435.1 Haliotis rufescens | reverse complement strand
GGATGGATGGGATTGGAGATTTTACGTGCGCTTTCCGACTGAAGCGTATTTCGCACACGGGCCCGGCCGGGCCATTTAGTGAATTTTGAAAAGGGAAACAAAGGTTTTGCAACCAGAGAGGGGGGTTTAGTTGTTGCTTATATAAGATTTTGAAATTTTGAAATTTGGAATAAGCCACCCTACTGTGTTCCTGTGGCCTTTATATCAGACACTTGTTATACCTGCACGGAGGTTATTGGTCAGGAAAAGATAACTCCCCCACATCAAACTGTATAGTACAAAGCCTGGTCCTATTGCAAGTCAGATTTCAGATACGAAGGCCTGAATGTTGATGAGAGACAGTTTGTAGACCATGGTTCAATGTGCAGATATTAACTATAAATTTAGTCTCAGGAGACGAGAGAGTTTAACAGTGCGTTATCATCGTCTCCCCTCTCATCATGCCATGCACGGACCGTGATGCAGTGATTGTAGGCAGCTTCATTCACATCCCCCCCCTCCCACCAACACCAACATGCAGAGACAGATATGAACATTTTGTTGAGAAATCTTTAATCACATGTCAAAGGATGTACAGATTGAAATTAGACATTCAAACAAAGACACCTGGAAGAAAGGCTGACAGCTGGATTACAACATTCTTGACACAATAACAAAAGACACAAAATGTTCATACAGAGCAAATATACTCACAAAAAGTAATAAGGGAATGGCTATGTTTACCAAGCTGTATTGTGCCCTGGAGGTGACTGGAGTTGCCTAAAGGGATCGGGCAATGTGATTTGCTTCCTAACTGACATGTGTTCCCTTATTACTTTACATCAGTATATGAGTGATATAGTGGAAGGAAAAAATACATAGCAAAGATTTAGATTTTTTTTTTTTATTCCTTATAACGTGCTGATATATGAATCGTGAGAATTAATTCTTTTTAGGTATCTGTTTCAATCTTTGCTAGTATTTAACCTTCCTGAGTGATCTCCCTTCACTTGCTAGACCTTTCAAACTTCCTACACAGAAACATATTTTATATATTACTATTTCATCATCATCTGATGCAATTTTACCGGCCAATGTCCCTCAAAATTTGAAAAGTCTGCATTACAGGGGAGATAACTCACAGTGACGGTGAATACTTACTGATGTGTTTTTGCCGTTTTTGTTGGTGACCTTGAGAAGTGACCCTTCATATCCCTGCAAGAATAGAAATGTGCCTCGTGACGCTACTGCAAGTCGGCTGATGCTATGAACGTGTTAATGGCGTTTGCTGGACTGGCGGGAGGTGTACCAACATGGCAGTCGATATATCTACATGCGGTGGCTCTAGCATGTGGGTGTCTGACCTGGTCATGTGACTGTGCTCATTTGTGTCGATGAAAACGCAACACTGGGTGGATTCACTTCTCCAAGAGAATCACCGCCTTTGATGCTTTTGTGCAAGTCCCTCTTGTTAAAGTATTGTCGTTTTCATGACTTGGTATTTTAGATTCTCATGCAATGCCTGTCATACTGTTAGTGTGATGTAACAATCTTCCATTTTCAAAGTTTTTCACAAAAAACATTACACTACATAGAATCCAAGAAACTTAGCTTTCTATTAGTGATATATAAACAAAACATAAAAAACCCATTGATTTACAATTTGACCACTACAATTAACATAAATTTTGATTGCAAAACATCAAACATTGATGTAGAATGAATGGATTTACAGGAGACAGTTTGATTTTTAATGTTCTGCATTCGAAGAAAGCCAGTGGTTATTTGAAAGTTATTGACAAC
Organism: Haliotis rufescens; assembly: GCF_023055435.1. NCBI lineage: Eukaryota > Metazoa > Mollusca > Gastropoda > Lepetellida > Haliotidae > Haliotis > Haliotis rufescens. Next base: position 30,279,948 of record NW_025963824.1, on the reverse strand, counting down.
ATTTATATGACATTAATACATGGATAATAATACCGTATTATGCGATGTGAAGGTGTATGAAAGGCGTGACCTGTGGGGTGTTGAAAGCCAACTGTGAAAGTGAATACTCTGGTAGCTGGGTGATCATGTGACAGGTCATGTGACATGTCATGTGACCAAGTATGTGTGCATCCACAGAATTTCTCATATACTCACACAGTTATTTTTGCCAGGCTTCCCCATAACTTTTAATAAACCATTTTCAAATCCCTGAAAATGACAGCAACAAATGACAAACACAATGGAATACACAAACCAGTCGATAGTGCGGCTATTTCAATGGAAGGGGTTTGGTTCCACAGGAATTATAGAGGTGTGGATACAAGCTTAAACATTTAACAGTACTGGGTCAGTACCGATACACAAACCAGTGGTCGATAGTGCGGCAATTTCAATGGAGGGGGTTTGGTTCCACAGGATTTAAAGTGGTGTGGATGCAAGCTTAAACATTTAACTGAGCCTTTAAACATGGTCAGTACTAACACACAAACCAGTGGTCGATAGTGTGAGCAACAGTCAGCATGAACCGGGGTACAAAGACACCAGTCGGTTGGACAGAGTTGTGACCTCCCATTGTAGAATCCCACAGCATCATCTGCACAGGAAGTGATGTACACATTCTACCCAGAATCCCACAGCAGGGATGCCCATGAAATGTTGCAGGTCCCCTGACAACAATGACACTGTCTGCCATTCGCAACATGAAATATTTCATCGATCCATGCAATTGGGATCGATGACATGCAACAACAATGGTCAAAGAGCCTGACCACCCGATCCCGTTAGTCGCCTACAACGACAAGCATAGTCGCCTGTTACGGCAAGCATGGGTTGATAAAGACCTATTCTACCCTGGATCTTCACAGGTCTCTTACAGTTATGGAAAGATTTTGTCGCATTTATTTATATCAGATATAACGGACCTCTATAGCACCGACCCTGTCATAAAATGCATCTTATAGTCACGTCAATAGTGTTTGTGTTTAACCTGGAAGAAGCACACCATTTGTCATTTATTTTTAGTTCTCCGGGAAAAACCATGTATGGGTTCCTGAAGACCTATTCTACCCCGGATCTTCACAGACCTCCTTCATTCCATAAAAGGAAGGATACCTTCACAGTCAAATTTGATAACACTGACTGACTTTCCCATTTCTGTAATGATTATCATCAGTGGGTGTTTGTGTATTTAAAATTTGACATTTGGGGTTTGAAAAAATGTCATAGTGACGGTAAAAACAAAGACAAACATGGTGAAATGGCATCATGTATGCCAACAAAACGGATGTTGACATGAATCTGGAGGAGATACCATCACTCAACTACTGGGAAACCCCTGCAAAATATTAAGTAAACATTGGACGTTCACATCATTATCCCTCTCATCCCAACAGGGGACGCAGGTTGAAGAAGATATGGAAGTTTTTCTCCAAGGTATTGCTCGTTGAACAAAACTAACACTTTGCCGGAGAGCACTTCGAGGCATGAACTGTCAGAAAAATTTTGGCCCACTTTGGCTCATTAAAAATACACACGATCGCCAGTCCATCAAGCAGGCCAGCTTCAAGGTTTGTTGTGGCAAGGGGATGGAGGGGGGGACAGAAGGTTTTTGTGGAAGATGGAGGGACGAATCAATAATTATCGAAGGTCTTAGACACTATCTTAGCTCCATGCTTCTCACAATTGCCATGCTCCAGTCCCGCGGGGCAAATTTGCACTGCAAAAATCAATGGCATGGAAAAAGACTCTCTATGGCGAGTATTCATGCATATGCTTGAAGCACAGACAAGTTACGTGTGGAGTGAGGGGTTCACACCTGACTGGGCATCTGGCTGTCCGGGAAGACGTCTGGTCCTCCTGGCCGTCGGTCCGGGAATATCCTGGCTGCAGGTGTGCCAGGATCTGGGAGTGCACCCAAGGGAGAGATATATCGCTGCCCCATTTTATCCAGCTTCGCCAAGATGAAAACTACTCGATGCTGAGCGTAAAACTGTGTAAACTAGAACTAGAATTAAGTAGAATGAGCCGTTTCCCAAAGCTAATCCTGATTGTCAGTGGGATATACAGAGAGCGGTGTTTATGACGCGAGATGAATCACTCCAGTGCTCTCAATGAGGAAGAAGGCTGCGTCTCTCCATCTTATATCACCATGGACTAGTTGGCGTTTGACCTGCCCGGGCTAATCAATGACCTTCACCTTCAGAGTGAGTGAGTGATTGAGTATGGTTTTACGCCGCTTTTAGCAATATTCCAGCAATATCACGGCAGGGGACATCAGTAATGGGCTTCACACATTGTACCCATGTCGGGAATCGAACCGGGTCTTCGGCGTGACGAGCGAACGCTTTAACCACTAGGCTACCCGACCGCCCCTTCACCTTCAGAATAATTAGAATAAGTGAGTGAGTGTCGGGTTTATTGCCACTAAATGAGTTCGGTCTTGGCGCATCAGCTTCATGTGGATGGAGATACCTTTGTGGTGAGAGGTGTGACTATTTACCAATTTCATGAAAACCACAGACACACAAATTGTGTGACAAACTGGGATTTCAAAATGGGGTGAATGTTGGAATCGAACTCGTGATTAGCAGATCCTGGCATCTCAGGGACTCCACAATGACAACAGTTATTGAAGAAACCGTTGCAGCCTAACTTGTCAATACAAACCTCAGTATATGCGAGATCAATGATCCCCCATTAAATTTATCAAGGAAGACGTAAACCCACAGATTGTATATGAAAATTATCATCACATTGTTAGCGCTGCATGATCAATAGTCGTGGTTTCTGTAATGACACACTGGGGAGGTCTTAACCGAGGACCTACTCCAGCCTTATGTCCCATCGCGTTTTATCTTCTCCTCAGTGCTCAGTTTTTCAGTCCACATTTTAACACAACAATTTCAATTTTCCATCTTCCATTTCCTTTCGCATGTAATTTGTATTCGATACAAAACTGAAAAATATCGCCAATGGAGGAATGTCATTACTGTAAAGTGCAGTGATAATTCTAAGCTTGACATGCACTTTCCTGTAACAGCTTTTCGTGTCGACTTACATTGACATTTATTCGCAACACTCTTGAGTATATATTATTTTGGGGTAAATAATCAATAATGGAAATTCTGTTAATGCAAATGTCCTTGTCATTGTGAAACGAGGAGTACTGAACACTTTCCTCCATCACAGCATTTTGAAATGCTTGTTAACAAAGGGAGACAACTCTGTAACTACTCAGTTTCATTCGAGGGTTGGTTTTCAGTTTTGTGCATGTTTTAAAGCATAACACCCACATATTGTACAAAATAGCTGAGTGTAGCCAAAATATCAGAATGTTCATTTTCTAGAAATATTAAAAAAAAAATTAAAACCAACAATAACTTTTTCTTGTAAGGTCTCAAAAACAAAAATGTTTTGAAGTCAACGTTATGAGTCCTGAATGAATTCTGAACCCAGTGACCTTTACGTTTCATAGAAACCTACTCAAGTAAATCTGTAATTGTGAACCTTTTTTTCATTTCTCTTGAAAATCCAACCAAAAAAAGATGGTCGCCATAGCAACACACATTCCAATCTCAAATGTCTCAAAACTATATCGGTAGAATGTTGTCAAGCAGATTGTTATAGTCTCATGGGCTTACAACTGATCAATTGCAATACGTGAACATAGTCGTTCAACCACTCTTCACCAGCGCCACATCCAAACTCAAACACCAATGATCTAAATAATGCTTGTAAAAAAAAATCTCATTTCACATGGAAAGTTAGCCAAGAAATATATTTCAAGCAAGTGACCAGTTACCAGATTTGGGTAGAACTAAGTCTGGATGAAGAATCATGACGTCAAATAATGCTTCAAGAAATATAAACTCGGAAATTGGTCTAGACCTATTTAAGCGTGCGGATGTTAATGCAGAAATATAATTGGTTGCAGGACGGGTGATGAGAAGCTAGAGACCAATTATTATATGCCCGTGATATTCTTCGTCCTTAAAGGCTGGCATGGCTTTGACGTGACCTATTAATGGGAACTTCATGAATGAAAATGATGAGCAGCTTTCAGTCAAACAAGGAGCATGCTCTATCATCTTCTTTTGTATACCTCCATCTTCAACTGCTTGCTTTGTTCATCCCTATTTTGTGAATACTGGTTTTGTATATGCCCACCTTCGAATACTGGCAGTGAATACCCCCCAACTTTGAATACAGGCTGGGTATACACCCATCTTTGTGACTGTGAGTACACCCATCTGTGAATATCGTCTGAATATATGCCCATCTTTGAATACTGGCAGTGAATACCCCCCAACTTTGAATACAGGCTGGGTATACGCCCATCTTTGTGACTGTGAATACGCCCATCTTTGTGACTGTGAATACGCCCATCTTTGTGACTGTGAATACGCCCATCTTTGTTACTGTGAATACGCCCATCTTTGTGACTGTGAATACGCCCATCTGTGAATATGGGCTGCGTATATGCCCATCTTTGAATACTGGCAGTGAATACCCCCCAACTTTGAATACAGGCTGGGTATACGCCCATCTTTGTTACTGTGAATATGCCCATCTGTGAATATAGGCCGTGTATATGCCCACCTTTGAATACTGGCAGTGTATATGCACACCTTTGAATACTGGCAGTGTATACCTCCAGCTTTGAATACAGGCTGGGTATACGCCCATCTTTGTGACTGTGAATACGCCCATCTGTGAAAATTGGCTGAGTATATGCCAACCTTTGAATACTGGCAGTGTATATGCACACCTTTGAATACTGGCTGAGTATACGCCCATCTTTGTGGCTGTGAATACGCCCATCTTTGTGGCTGTGAATACGCCCATCTGTGAATACTGGCTGTGTATATGCCCACCTTTGAATACTGGCAGTGTATACCCCCAGCTTTGAATACAGGCTGGGTATACGCCCATCTTTGTGACTGTGAATACGCCCATCTGTGAATATTGGCTGAGTATATGCCCACCTTTGAATACTGGCAGTGTATATGCACACCTTTAAATACTGGCTGTGTATATGCCCACCTTTGAATACTGGCTGTGTATATGCCCACCTTTGAATACTGGCTGTGTATACACCCATCTTTGTGGCGATGAATACAGCGATCTTTGAATACAGGGCGAGTCATAATTATGGCCATCCTTGAATGTGGCTATGAATATGCCCATCTTTGAATACAGGCTGGGTATATGCCCATCATGGAATGTGGGCTTTTCCTAAGGTCAATAGGCGTGATGTGATAGGACAAACTAACAACAGTCAGTACTTTATGGAGTGAGTGAGGGAGTGAGTGAGTATGGTTTTACGCCACTTTTAACAATATTCCAGCAATATCACGGCGGGGGACACATTCTTCACACATTGCACCCATGTCAGGAATCGAACCTGGGTCTTTGGCATGATCAGCGAATGCTTTAACCACCAGGCTACCCGACCGCCCCCGAATTGCCGTGGACAACTTACACATTAACAGGTTTGGGATACTGAACTAAGGACATTTTGATAACTCAGTCACCCACACGGAATCTGTTTATAACAAGGATGCCACACAGCTTCCACCAAATCTTCGGCAACACGGGCAGACTCGAGAGGGAAAACTGCCACCACGCTCTCAACCATCAAACAAACAAGAAACAATACCCAGGGAATACCACATTTCATCTTCACCTGTCAATCAAAGGTTTCCATGGTAACTATGTCTACAATGGCAACCACTTTATAAGAATTATATTTTGTGAAAACAAAATGAAATTGGTGGTCAGGTTGAGGTTGGCCCAGCGGAACAGGCGTTAAATCGTGTCAGCTTTTTTCTCATTGTATTAGCAATTTGCTATCAAGTGGCTGGGGTCCTTGTCAGAAAGACATCCCCAAGATCAATACGGTATGAGGGACCGCCAAGTTGCTGGGCATATTTCCTCTGTGGGAGGTTGAGGAAGGCCCTCCATCACGCTGTAATGTCTTGCTTGTTGAAAAAGAGGTCTTGCCAGTTTTGAGAGGATTGGAAAGCTGACCTATGAAGGAAACATGTCCTCTCAGATGAGCCTTTTTGTCAGGTGAGTGAGTGAGTGAGTGAGTTGGGTTTAACGCCGCTTTTAACAGTATTCCAGCTATATCGCGGCGTGTCAGCTTAATGTGGGAGGAAAGCCCGAAGTGATGCAGGTCTCAGATGTCCCACTTCGGTGAAACCCACGAGGACGGGTATGGTGCTGACAAACCTAGAACCATAATCGGGGCGAACCGGGATTCGAACCCACAATCATAGGTTTCTGGCGTGCCCAAGGGACGCAATTCTGCACAGCGAATCGCGGCGCCTTAGACGACTGGGCCACACGTGCCCCCTTTTGAAAAAGAGGTCTTGCCAGTTTTGAGAGGATTGGAAAGCTGACCTCTGAAGGAAACATGTCCTCTCAGGTGAGCGTTTTTGTCAGGTGAGCTAAGTGGTAAGTTGTAAGGCGAGTGAGTCAATGTTGCTTTACATTGTATTATTCAAGTTGTATGAAGAAATTAAAGCTCAAATCAGACATATCAGTGGTCGATAGCATGAAGGTCAATATTTTCAGAGCCAGTCGTGTATGAAGTGCAGATGTCATGAAAACACAGGTAACATGCCAAGAGTCTGGCGTTCTGATCTCATTGACACACTGGCCATGCAAGACATGGCTGGCAGACAGCAAAAATTAGAGCACTGGGCCACTTGTGCCTGAAATGAAAGTCTAAACCAGTGGTCGATAGCGTGAAGGTCAACACTTTCAGGGCCGGGGATATATGTAAGAGTAGATGTGACACAGACTTGGGTACCACTTTTAGAGGCCAAAGATCATGGGCTTGAACTGGTAACCCGTTGCTGAACGCTTGCTGCCATGAGTCCCTCAGATCAGGTCGAGTTTCGCACTGGCCAATTCATGGCAAACAGTTGCCATAAATGTCACTGGCAAATCCATTTAAATACCTTTACCACGAAAACATCTTGATGGCTGGCTGACCTGACAAAACCATCACAGAGAATAACTGCCATGATGTTTTTTTATCAATGTGGGCTACATCGGCAGATAGATCATCACAAAGCCATGACAAGACCAGGTGTATGTTGTCACATTTCAGACAATGACAGTTATATCTCGGAACCTCGATAAAATTTGAAGAAATACGATGTCAACTGTGTTCACAGAGCACAGGAAGATATGTACTTCTAAACACAACATGTGTAGAAATGGACAAAAATATCCGTGCATTTGTCAAATTACTTGTATCTACAAGGGCAGTCCAGATAATGTGACGGTGTGTTCTATCTCATTATTGTCTTATTTAAACAATTTCCTTGTAGGTAGCGGCAGTAACGTTGACAGATCCAACTCGTTATATGCTTCTGCATAAATGTCAGAACGTGATATCCTTCATGTGTAGCAATCTCCAACGACAGAATTGTCAAAGACGACAATACGGCGCCGACCACAGGAGATGGCGCCAATTCCAAGACTAATGTGTCATCTATCAAATAACACAAATATCAATGAAGCTGATGCTGTACAATATTTCAAATCTGATATGCATGTGGAAATCAGATGAAAGAGCAGCTGAAGAGCACCGATGTGCAGTTCCACAAGACCCCAGTGAGTGAGTGATATTTTGTGCCAGCTAATATTTCAGCCTTTGTTGACGCATGACACTAGAAACGAGTTCACTCAAAGTACCCAGGTAATCTAGGAAACAGGAAACAATTTAGGACTCCAACAGAAATGTTTTCTCAAGGGTTGACCTCCTTTTAACCCAAACATCTTCGTCTTTTGACCTCTGCCTCCTGGCAAGGGTGAAGAAAAACCTGACAACATGAAGATGATATAGCCTTACACACAACACAATCTTGAAAGTGTCAATATCGGGAATGAAACATGGACTATTCCCATGACAGGCTTGGACTACATCCACTGAGCTATCCGACAGATGATAACGTGGGACGTCAGAGAGACAAAGTCTGGGAGGGAGGGAGCGTTACAATGGGCTCAATGCCTGGAGTCATCTATTGGGAGCATGCTGGGCTGTCTTTGGGACAGAACATTACAGAGTGTGTATCATATCCGTCGCTGTGGTTACCTTATATGCCCTGAACAACAAGTACAGTTCTCTTGGCTTTGCATCCATGGGTAGTCCGCTGACGAAGAGTGTCCGCACCTGCAAATATAGAAATAATCTCACTTAAGCACATATGGCAGGACTTCACCTGTTGTCATTATTGCAGTGAAACAAATACAAACACAGGGCCAAGTTTCCAAGTGGTGTTATGAGATTACTATATTATTAGTGGTATGCAAGAAGGATGACAAGAGTTATGCCCCTTTGTAAACGGACAGTTTGTCCATCTCACACAGTGTAGAATGTGTGATCATGTATCCTATAACTATCCTTAGTTAAGGTTTGTTTATATGTTCTTCATAATGATTTCATGTACATGTGTTTTAATGTTGTCTACAAGTGTCTCAATATTCTCTTAAGTATGGAAGTTACAAAAATCTTAGTCCTATGTTCAGCTTGTGGGACTAGAATGACATACCGTATTCGGCGTAATAAGCGCCCACGCAATATTTGCTAAGATATTGGCTTGTGAACAATCTCAATTAGCACCCCTTCTGATTGATCAATGTACACAAGACTTATTTATTCGCGTATAATACGCACTTGTGTTTTATATGCATCCTTAATTATGGGCAGTTAAATTCTGGAAACATTTATCTGTCGCACTTAAACATTTCAGGATGTCCGCATAAACCACGAAATTTATCTTTCAACTTTTTTTTCTTCACCAAAATAATATTCTAATAACAGCCCCCTATTTCTAATAATGAGAGCGCCCTGGGCGCTTATTACGTCGAATACGGTACTTAACTATGAGACAATGCACAAGGACTGCCTCCATTGTTGGAACTGATCCTTCCAGTGGATTGAAGTGATGATCATGACAAACTCAGAACACATTCTTTCCAAGTCACCCACCCCTTATGGTAAGCTCTGGACACAGTCTGTCTGAATAACCCATCTCTTCACCGACACTATAAAAGTCCAATTTGACCCTTGCCGAACTAGTCATGAATTCCGGAATTACATTTTGGCTGGACAAACGGGTCCATGCATAGTCCAATCAAAATCACGTAACAAACTAGACATGTTTATAAACAATGTGGATTTCAACATGCAGATCTCAGTCGACTGCAGGATTTGCAAAGGTTGTGTACTGTCAACTGGGCGTCGACATATATTTTCCAAATTTGTTCATGTTTTTAATCAAGGTGCTCACATGATTTGATGCACTTCACAAGGTAAGACCCGTTTTATTACAACATATATTTTGATCATCAATCAGATCGTCTTGACTGGGTGCGGCCATTTTGTTTGAAGCAAATGCAAGTGATATGAGAGGTGGAATCTGATTGGTCAATAGGAGGAACACAGAAGGGACACAACTCTTATTAGCCACTGCTGGCGCTACAATCAAGCCTGGATTAGTTCAGCAAGGGTGGGAACAGGACTTTTATAGTCAGTTAATGCCCTTGCCCCAAGAAGATGTCTCTTACGACACATTCTGTCTGAGTCACCCATCTCTTACGACACACTGTCAAGTGTCCCGATAGGCGTATGTTAGCAGGCGTCCTCAATCCATCCCCATCTGTCCCCTGTGACGATTACAATTACACCGGGGACTGAACCCTAGTTTTCTCTTTAAAAAGAAGATTACAATCCCCAAGAGTGGACACCAGATAATGACTTCTACATCCCCCAAGCCCAGTCTTATATCTCAGACTAACACAGCACAGATTGTTTCCTCGGGCTCCAAACAGCTCCATTCTGTGCAGGGAGTTTATACTGGAATAAACAACAAGACCCGTTCAGATGGGCCACTTCCAAAACTCCACCAGACTTCGCAATAAACGGAAATTGTCTAAACAAAGTATCTTGACCAGATCAACTTAAAATAGAAACAATGGCTGCATGAGGTGGCTGGAAATTGCTATCACCAATAAAATCCCAATTTTCCCCCCTGGCGGGCAGCTGGTCCCCACGCCAAGTACCATATGCAGCAATAAGGTCGAGTCATCAAAACATGGCCTCTCCCGTTAGACAGGACTTTCTGCAGTTATGGGTGTAATTTACTATAGGGAGACTGGCACAGCATCGGCGCTGGTAGGGACGTCGGTGCTGACGGAAAACACCGCCGATGTCAACCGCCAACGTTACGATAATCAATTTACACCCTGCTGTGAAGGAATCAGAATATAGTTAGACACAGCGAGGTCTATCAGAAACTGGTAATGCTAATTATTTCCAAAGAACAATCCTGCACCATCTAATGAATGCACTTTACAGGAATTTTCAGAGTGGAAAAATCTGAGTGAAGGTTTAAAGAGATTTTTTCTAATCTAATTCAATGCTGCAGCTAATCTCCTGTCGGGTGAGCCACCAATTGCATTGTGGGAAAAAATGATCAAAATCTTTATAACCTACCGAGAAGAAGACAAATGCCTTTTGAAAATTAGTTCAGTTGTTCTTAATTCCACTTCAAAATTTGAGACTTGAAGAAAAACGGAGCTTTGAATTTTTGAAAACTCCTCACACAAAAATGCATTAACTGCACATTCTTCGCACTCAGACTGTTGAAGAATTTAGAAAGATCACTGAAGTGGAAGCATAACCAAACTGAGGAATATGTTGCGCATTAATTTTACATCTGACCTTGTTGAAAGTTAAGGAGAACACTTTTAATTACAATTCCACTGAAGAATTCACAATTGCTATATACTTGCTTTCAGTAAAAGTGCTCTTTATCAAACTGCGACTCTCAAATAGAACTTATCATCTCATTTCAAAAATTCTTAAATCCTATCTTTAAACAAAAATGTTCAAACCATTATAACAGAAAGATCTTCCAATTTTTTAATGGTATCAGCTGTGAGAGTGCACAGTTCAAAGTGATTACATTCATTCTTTGTGGCTTGAAGGCCAACAGACATCCATCAAAATTTCATAATTTGACAACTAAATCGAAGGGGAATATTTTGTCCCCCGAAAAAGGACAATAAGAGGAGCAAAGGATCATTTTGGACGGAAATGAGACATCGATGATCGTTATAACGACAAGATGAAGTGCTCGTGGTGTGCCAGTTACACACAGGTGGCAATAATGGGCCCTTGGTAAATTTACAAAGACCGATTATAAGGCGCCAATGAATCAAAGACTCTCCAGAACCAGATGAAAGAATCCATGATTAAGCCAGTGTTGCAACAGGAATACACCATCAGGGAACTAAAAAATCCAAAAAATCTTTGAAAAAAGACTCTGCTCTGACAAGGAGGAGTTTTAATGGATACAAAGAGAGTTCTTGAAATGTTCGTAATGATTGCATGTTGCAAACTACTTTTACACTTTTACAATCTTTGACCAGTAGAGCCATGTTCTGAACATGTCAACCTGACTGTACCGTTGTACTGTGTATAAGCCCGTAGAAGCATCAGGTTGGCAGACAGACATTTTTGGTGGGTGGGGTGGCAGGCAGGTGAGCAGACCGGCGGGTTCGCGGACAGACATTTTTGGTGGGTGGGGTGGCAGGCAGGTGAGCAGACCGGCGGGTTGGCAGACAGACATTTTTGGTGGGTGGGGTGGCAGGCAGGTGAGCAGACCAGCGAGTTGACGGACAGACATTTTTGGTGGGTGGGGTGGCAGGCAGGTGAGCAGACCGGCGGGTTGGCAGACAGACATTTTTGGTGGGTGGGGTGGCAGGCAGGTGAGCAGACCGGCGGGTTGGCGGATAGACATTTTTGGTGGTTGGGGTGGCAGGCAGGTGAGCAGACCGGCGGGTTGGCTGATCTTGGTTATTCGGGTTAGCGAGCGAGTTTGTTGCTACCTTGATTTCCTTTCCAGCCAAGGGGGGCACAGGTGGCCCAGTCGTCTAAGGCGCCGCGATTCGCTGTGCAGAGTTGCGTCCCTTGGGCACGCCAGAAACCTATGATTGTGGGTTCGAATCCCGGTTCGCCCCAATTATGTTTCTAGGTTTGTCAGCACCATACCCGTGCTCGTGGGTTTCACCGAAGTGGTAAACGTCTGAGACCTGCATCCCTTCGGGCTTTCCTCCCACATTAAGCTGAAACGCCGCGATATTACTGGAATACTGTTAAAAGCGGCGTTAAACCCAACTCACTCACTCACTCCTTTCCAGCCAAGACAAACATCTCCACACAGATCTTACAATTATCAACATAAGACATCACCACATTTAGTTTTCTGTGAGGTTCGGAATAAGATATCTACCCATTCATCGCCATCAGTTGAAACAATACGCCATTATTAGTTTGTTAATTCCAGGCAATCAACTCAACAATCAACCAAAAGTTAAAAGCTGTTACAAGCATGTCCCAAAAAACAAACTGTCATTCAATTCCAACGGAGGTTTTAATGAGAAAAAGTCGTCAATTTCATTCAAATTGTCGTTCGCAAGTGACGAGAGCAGGACAAAAGCATAATGAGTGTCGCGATTCCCAAACCAAATTGATTTCAACTCATCCTCATCTTAACACTTTAAGATGTGAAAAGCAAAAACATTCAGAGAACGGTGACAAGTCTTTATCGCCATTGCCCATAGAACTTGTTTCTCAAAATGTTACCCATAATTCTAAAGCATGTCCCACGTCTATCGAAAGATCGGATTATTTGAATCTCTCCTCAATGAGTTGGCTGGTAGAGGGTTAATGTATGTAGTGCCCCTATGTACTGAGACTTTTTCAAAAGAAGAAGCAATGACGACGTTTGAATCAATTTCACAGACAACCGTCAATCATCGTCAGGGCAACCGTTCTCTTACAAGCTGATGGAAGCGCATAGTTTGCGTTACAGATGCATCAAGTGCATACTCGCCTGTTTGACAAGTTGTACCGAGTTACAACGGATATTATTGCATATTACAAATCAATAGTTTTCTGACATGGAAATGTTTTGTCAAATCTTTGAAATTCCTCAGACATTTATTGATGGTTTTCTACCTTATTATTGCAAAATAAAAATGAGAAAAAAGTCTTGTCTTGAGAAAGAAATGTTCTGCCCCAAACTGTTGAAGAGAAATATCTAATTTTTTTACAAAACTGTAGAGACACTTAAATAAAGATCTATAAATTAACAAAGATTTATTTTTAAAATTATATATAAAAATACAATGTCCCAAGTAACCTGAAACCCATTTCAGACAGGTTAGTTTTAACGCATACTACCCAAATGTGGTGAGGTGAAATTGGGTTTAACTTCGCGTCCAAGATTATTGCACTTATATAGCGACGTGCATGCACGTGTGTGTGTGTGTGGCTGCTTGTTCTAGTCCGGACTGATGCCGATTTATAGTGCTAGCACACTGAGATACCATGCCGCAGTTTAACATGAATACCCCACTCAGACACAGTATACTGACTCCGAGCCGACCAGTCCTTGTTTTAGCCCCTTAATGCCGAGCGCCAGACAGGGTAACAACGAGCACCATCTTTTAACATCTTCGGTATGACGCGGCCGGGGATCGAACCCCGGACCTTCCGCTCTCCGGATTAAACCAGACCCTTTCAGCTGCAAAACTTCCATACACGATTTATACTGAATATTTTGTATTCTATAATATCATCACCATCGCCCGAATTGTGAATATCATCATCCTAATAATGATCATTATAACCATAAAATCATCATCATCATCTACCCCCATCTACCCCCCCCCTCCCACCACTACCACCACCAATATTATCATTATGTTTTTAATAACGTTATCATCAGCACCATCATCATCATACCAGCAGCACCATCGTCATCATACCAGCAGCACCATCATCATCATCATCATCATGAATATCATCATAGCTTTCAATTATATCATCCTTATTATTCTGAATAATTCTCATCATCATCATCATCATCATCATCAGAATTATGAATATCATCATAGCTTTCAATTATATCATCCTTATTATTCTGAATAATTCTCATCATCATCATCAGAATTATGAATATCATCATAGCTTTCAATTATATCATCCTTATTATTCTGAATAATAATTATCATCATCATCAGAATTATGAATATCATCATAGCTTTCAATTATATCATCCTTATTATTCTGAATAATTCTCATCATCATCATCATCAGAATTATGAATATCATCATAGCTTTCAATTATATCATCCTTATTATTCTGAATAATTCTCATCATCATCATCATCATCAGAATTATGAATATCATCATAGCTTTCAATTATATCATCCTTATTATTCTTATTAATTCTCCGGAAGGAAGCCTGTTAAGCCAGACAGAGTTGCCCCAACCAGCCCAGTTGGAATAGGATTAACTGACATAAAGTAACCGCAAACCACATCTATCCAAACAGCAATATGTGATAGCAAACAGCCAATCAGATTGCAAGGTACAGGGACAATAGTATTCCTTCTCATCTTTAATAATTTCATTAAACCCACTCCACCACAGTGTCCTCAGATGGAAGATTAATACACGTCATACCGCCGAACCTCCGACACCAAACAAAGTGCATTGTGGGATATAATTGAGGAAAACTCAAACAGAATCCGACTTGAGACGACAATGCCAGGATTTGGACCAGGCATCCACATTTGACTCCAAAGTTCCCGGGATTCTGTCCTGTCAAATATGGACGGTTAACGAAAACGGAAATTAGGCCTGGAGGGTCCGAGCTGCATGCTGACAAACCTCCCAGTTAATCCTTCATATTCCTTCATCATAGCTTACAGCGACCAGGGCCAGGGAAGCACCCTCCGTAGCCCCCGCCAAATTTCCACGGGAGTTGCCAGAAAGCGTGCGGGGGTCCTTGTTCAATTTGGACCAGAATTGCTGAATCAATAGCAATATTGAACGAAATGTGCCGAGCCAAAGCCTCGAATGCCATCGGTTTTTATCAAAATGTCTTGATGTCCCCTTAAGCAAACACCAAAATCAGTCATGGCTGACGAGTTTGACGTTCTATGGATATATTACGAAGGAAGACCGTCTGATGCAAGTGTACACATCGGCCAGAGACAGTATGCAACAAGACAGCCTGTTTAGTAACCGCGGCCTCCCCGACAAGGAGATGATGTGCATTCTATAACAGTGTTACACCAGAGTTTAGCCCCAGATTTATTATACTACTTCCCGACAACCAACTAAATCATTTTGGCCATGGCAGCTTGGAAATGGAGCCAGCGTGGATGGGTCTTTCATACATTTTATGAGCTGTGTTTTTGAAAACCTGGCACGAGCACATGTCTTCAACTGACCAAAAAAACCCTTCTGTTTTCATATTGAATCAAATCTTCATTGTATTGCTGTACTTATGCATAAACAAAGACGTGTTAAGTCAGAAATCAGAATCATTAATCGATCATCTGGTTAAGACAACATCAAGGACTTTTTCTCTCAAATTGTGAGAAGTCTTTGATCACAGAAAGACCATTACAATATTTAATTGCTAACTATTCAGGATAAGCCGACGTAATGAAGCATATTGAGGCAAACGCCACACAAATCATGCATCAGGTTAACTAATAACAGTTGTGTGGGAAACGGTTCAAGACAATTAAGGAGCTCCCACCAAAAATTCGGATATTTCAATGAAGAACGAAATCCTTTTAGGCAAATGGATGCAACTTTAATTCAATTTGTTTTCAATCGATTCCTCTGTGTGAAGAGCCCGACCGGCAGAAGCCACTAGTTGTTACCAGCTTGTTCCTGAACATAATAGAAATATAAAACATAATTGCCTAAATTAACTTCAAGAGGCTTAGCTTATTCTTTTAGAAAATTGATCTTAACCAAAGTACTGAAAATTCTATAACGTTTCTAACTACTTTTCTAAAATATTTCTAATTGGGCATTGTGAGTTTAATCAGAAAACCAGTTACACATCACCCTCGTGTAAATAAATTTCTCGTGTCGAAATAGGTACCTCGAAACAGGTATGTCGAACAGGTACGTCGTAACAGGTACCTCGAAACAGGTACGTAGTAACAGGTACGTCGAAACAGGTACGTCAAATCAGGTACCTCATTACAGGTACGTCAAAACAGGTACGTCGAAAGAGGTACGTCAAGACAGGTACCTCGTTACAGGTAGGTCTAAAGTGGTGAAAATGTTGTAAAAAAGGCAGCTGGTGGTGACAATTTTGACAGAACATGAAAAACCATTCTCTTCACATGTCATGATCACTTCCCAAAGGGGAAACTAATCCATACAAGTTAATTACACAAACAATTTGACATAAAAAAATTCCATGTCATCCTTTCAGAGTCTGTCCACTTTTATTTGTCAGTCACAATGTGTCGACAGATCTGATTTTATTTCTAAACATGTTCATTACCGAAATTGCCAGAATGAAACAAGAATATTTTAGCACACAAACATTTATCAAGGCGCTTTGATGATCTGTTAATCTAGATCACAATTATTCTCATCTCTCTATTTTTAGCTGATAACCATAACGGGATATCCCTCTTATTTAACACTGGATATCTTCACACATCCCTGATGCTATGAAGCAAACCTCAAACAATTTAAATTTCAAAATTTCAAAGTCAATTATTATTTCCTTATGTAAGTACACCAATAAACGTCTGATTTGAAATACATGGTACAAAACATGTCCCACAATGCATCTGTAGAAGGTAAACAGAGTTATGTCCCCTGGAAGCCTTGTGGTCAGACATGTCATAAACATTGACAGAAAAAAACATTGTTCCTGCAATACAATGGCTCAGTGTAACCAACATGAAGGGGTGTCAGTGTATCCCAATAGGGAACTGAACACAGGACTTCAGCATGATGAGCGAACACTGTATCCACATGGCTGCAGGATCTGCTGACAGAGGTACAGCAGTCCATCTGAGTGAGTATGGTTTTACGCCACATTTAGCAATATTCCAGCAATATCACGGCAGGTACATGAGAAATTGGCTTCACACATTGTACCCATGTTGGGAATCGAACCCGGGTCACGCGTAACAAGCTAACACTTTAACCACTAGTCTATCCGACCGACCTGCAGTCCATCTCATATTACTCTTGGCGAATTGTAGTTTCAAAAGTGAAATAAAAGACAAATCAAGAAATTGAAAAATAAAATGAACATGATTAAAATATAAGAAAAAATGAAATAAAAACAAAGTAAATATTGAACAAATTTAAAACGTATTTGAGGTTAATACAAATACTGAGTTGAAATTGTAATGGTTGTCCCTCCCTCCCCCTCCCCCTTCCCCTCCCCCTTCCCCTTCCCCTCCCTCCTTCATAAACCATCAAGGCACACACACACACCGACCCTGGAATGATTTAACCTGCCCTGTCAAACGAGACACAATCTCACTCCAAAAGAGAAATAATTCTCTTTGCTGGCACCCTTACGATTCAGTGAATGATCACAAAACCAAAGCCAAGTTTCACTCAAGTTGACAGCTTACAAATTTTGTCTCAAGCGGCCTCGCTAAGAACACCATCTATCTCCAGATAAATCTCTCTGATTTATGATACAGAGTGTTCACCAAATGCATGCCGGATTTCCGCAAGCAAAATTTCTTGCATCTCCCGATTAACAACAGGCTGATTGCATCATCAATTTTATCTAATCGACATTTAATGGAAAGTTTCTTTCTTTCACTGGAAGGGTTGAGAATAGATTAGAAAAAAACATCTCATAACTGTCATGAAATATACAACTTCTTTATTGAAGAGCTTTTATGAAATTATTCAAAGGTTTATTTGGGTTAAAAGATCAGAAATTAAAGGAATGATAAGTATTTGAAACTTAAATCTGATCAAGTAATTGATCGGTCATCTTTGGTTCTTGAGCACCACAGGAAACAAAAATTTTATAATAAATTTATATATATAATAAATATCTCTTTAAAAATTAAAAACTTATTTACTTTTATCTGTAGAATAAAGAATATGGGAGTCATGTGTACCATATTCAACATAATATGCCCATCTACAATGAGGTATTTAGTGAGTGAGTTAAGTTTTACCCAACAATGTCAGTTATATATCATTGTGGTAACATAACATAGTGTCAGCTACATTATGTGTCGTATCATGTGGTGTCAGTTATATAACAATGTGTCAGTTATATCATGCTGTGTTGGTTATATAATGTGGGAGTAACATCATGTGTTGTATCACACTGTGTCAGTTATATCACACTGTGTGAGTTATATCACATTGTGTCAGTTAAATCACGTTGTGTCAGTTATATCACATTGTGTCAGTTATATCATCACATTGTCTCAGTTATATCACATTGTGTCAGTTAAATCACGTTGTGTCAGTTATATCACATTGTGTCAGTTATATCATCACATTGTCTCAGTTATATCACATTGTGTCAGTTATATCACGTTGTGTCAGTTATATCACGTTGTGTCAGTTATATCATCACATTGTCTCAGTTATATCACATTGTGTCAGTTATATCACATTGTGTCAGTTAAATCACGTTGTGTCAGTTATATCACGTTGTGTCAGTTATATCATGTTGTGCCAGTTATATTACACTGTCAGTTATATCATCACATTGTCTCAGTTATATCACATTGTGCCAGTTATATCATGTTGTGCCAGTTATATTACACTGTCAGTTATATCATCACATTGTGTCAGTTATATCACATTGTGTCAGTTATAACACATTGTGTCAGTTATATCATCACATTGTGTCAGTTATATCACATTGTGCCAGTTATATCACATTGTGTCAGTTATATCACATTGTGTCAGTTATATCACATTGTGTCAGTTATATCATGCTGTGTTGGTTATACAATGTGTTAGGTATATGTTGTCACCCACATCAGTTATATCATGTCTTGGAAACCTTTCATCATGTGGACCGCCTCCGTGGTCTTGTGGTAGAGCGTCCGCCCGGAGAGCGGAAGGTCCAGGGTTCGATCCCGGGCCGCGTCATACAAAAAGACGTTAAAAGATTGTACTTGTTGTTACCCTGTCTGGCGCTCGGCATTAAGGGGATAAAACAAGGACTGGTCGGCTCGGAGTCAGTATACTGTGTCTGAGTGAGGTATTCATGTTAAACTGCGGCATGGTATCTCAGTGAGCTAGCACTATAAATCGGCATCAGTCCGGACTAGTACAAGCAGCCACACACACACATACACGTGCATGCACGTCGCTATATAAGTGCAATAATCTTGGACGCGACGTTAAACCCAATTTCACCTCACCTCACCTTTCATCATGTGATATGTGTTATAAGGGTTTGATAAGGTTGTAAGAAAGAAAGAAGAAGAGTTATGTCCCTTTGAAGGAACTCTTCAGTGACTGAGGATATGCTGCTCCTGCTCACATGCAAACCTAACTATCAACATATCATTTTAACAATAACTTGGTTATTAAACTGTACAGATAGTCTCAAACATTACGAAAAAAATTAAAAGAAAAATTGGAAGCCAAACACATCTCTATAATTAATATTCTGAAATAATGCCTGATCTTAATTATGTTTCCATTCACATCCGTGATTAATCACCCAAAGTCATTACAAGCAGTTATTCTTTGCTTTTATTGAAGTTAATCAAATGTATCATTATCTGATGGATAAAAGTCATTGACAAGTTTCTTTTTGTCTCAATAAAATGATTATTTTATTAACATACAAACTTCGGTCATGTGGCAATGCATTTTAAAGAGCATAATTTTCTCTTAAAAATGGTAAACTACATCAAAATGTTTCAAGCAAAAGAATATTTAAAAACTTAAAAACGTAACACATGGTAATTCATTTGGTGCGGCATGATTGTTTTCTTTAAAATAACACACCATACATCAATGTCTTTACTTTTTTTCATTTTCTCTTTTTTTATATATATTTTGACACCCATCAATGTAATGACCAATTCATCAATGATCTTGTACACATTCCATTACAGCCCGAATTTGTTTCTAAGCTTGATGTATCAGTATCAGTTTAAAATGACAGCTTTACAAGGGAGGCAAACAGACTGTCAACGGTGTGTTTGTTTTACCTGGCAGATTACTTTATCAAGATATTATTAACCTTCCAATGCTGATAAAAACGCTCGTTGAAAACCCCAGGCTTAACCACTTGTAACGCAGTAGGTGTGGGTGCTGTCGAGGAGTTAGGAAAGTAAGCAAGCGTAATTAATAGATCATCTCGTGTGTTTGAACACAATCACTTCCTAAAATCATAGCTGTTGAGGAAGGCAGGGGCGCACAGGGAGAAGATAGGAGGGTGGAGGAGATCTGTAGGGATTGGATGGAGTGACACAACTGCTGCATCTTGACGTTCTGTTATGTAAGACTATTGATTATTTGATCAAGCTTGCAGAGCATGAGGGAGATTATGAAGCCAGTCCCCAGTAATCTTGTTACCTACATTTGTATCATCTTCAGATTTCCAGTGAGATTCAGGAGCCCTCCCAGCTTCTGACAGCCGACAGATGGAATATGACAATGCATGAAGAACTGATCTGACAGTGGTTTTGGTTTTTTTTGTTTAACGCCGCATTCAGCAATATTACAGCTATATGATGGCGGTCTGTAAATAATCGAGTCTGGAACAGACAATCCAGTGATTGACATCATGAGCATCGATCCATGCAGTTGGGATCGATGACATGCTTCAACTAAGTCAGTGAGCCAGACCACCTGATCCCGTTAGTCGCCTTTTACGGCAAGCATAGTCGCCTTTTACGGTAAGCATTGGTTGCTGAAGACCTATTCTACCCTGGACCTTCACAGGCCCTCGAGGTGTGATGACACACACAACAGGATACATTGTGGCCACCCATCACTAGTTGGCTTTACAACAAGCAAGGGAGCAGTGAGTGAGTGAGTATGGTTTTGGGCCACTTTTAGCTATATTCCAGTAATAGCACGGCGAGGGACACCGAAAAATCCGCTTCACACATTGTACCCATGTGGGGAATCAGACCCGGGTCTTCGGTGACGAGCCAACACTTTAACCACTAGGCTACTCCCACCGCCCCAGGGAGCAAGGAATCTTTGTTTATTTGTAGGTTGTTTAACACCGCATTCAGCAATATTCCAGCAATATGATGGTGGTCTAAATAAATCGACCAAACAATCTTGCGATTGACATCATGTGCATCGATCCACGCATTTGGGATACGATGACATGCACTACGACAAGAAGTTGAGCAAGGAATCTCTCCCAAACAGGACAACATCATCAATACATTTTTTTAGCTTTGGCTTCAACAGGAAGAAAACATGGAAGCTTCCACCAATCCATGACAATTATTGCACCAACCATGCTTAACAATGTAACTGATACCCTCAATGTATTCCAATAAAATGTACACATCAAAACTTGCACGTATGTCAGTATCGATGAACTTATCTAGAAGCACCACTATGATCGCCCATGTTTTACAACACCACTGTCCATATCTTCACAACCATAACCACCAAACAGTGCTAGTTAACAAGAAAGTTATTACAATCATGTAGTGATGTACGCCATCTAGTCTATGCGCAGCTGAATAACTAAACAGCCATTATCCCGGCAAGCTGGTGCACAGACTCGACATTTCCACAAACAGCTGGTGCACTGAAATATCGCTCTTTAATGATCTCCTTATAGTGATAAAAGGGGGTTTCACCCACCGATTTTCAATATAGCTTGTATGCATTGCAAATGGGTCCTTTTTCGGCCATCTTGCCATGCTTGTTCATCTTTCTGTCGGACAAGTTTGGAAGTTGATGCAGATTATCGCAACAGCTGGTGTGTGGGGGAAAACCATCATCAGGATTTCAGATACCGGGCTGGTCTTGAACCATCGTGTTGCATGCACCCTCTCACATATGTTCTTAACGATTGAAATCTGCCTGTTTCGAACCTTGTCACATCGGTGAATCAATCTTCCCTGTTTGTGGGCAATGTGTTGCTGTGTATTGACCAGTGTATAATACGTAATTTTATCAAAATAGACACAGGTCACAATTGACTTGTGCTTTTGTTGAGTTTCTGTCAAAAACCAGCAGCAGATCGTTTTTTCATGAAAAAAAAATCAATTTTTTTTTCATATACAGGCAAAATCGATTCCAGGTCTATGAAAGCATCATTGTTGTGGGTTATGTTATTGAAAAAATGTTAATTATTTGTAAAACGTACAGACTGTCCCAGTCGGGGTAACTCGCACAGGCTCCAAGACAGTAACTCCCAGCATCTAGAGCTACAGACAAACTGATGGCATAGACACGCAGCATCTAGAGCTACAGGCAAACTGATGTCACAGACATGCAGCATCTAGAGCTACAGGCAAACTGATGTCACAGACATGCAGCATCTAGAGCTACAGGCAAACTGATGTCACAGACATGCAGCATCTAGAGCTACAGGCAAACTGATGTCACAGACACCCAGCATCTAGAGCTACAGGCAAACTGATGTCACAGACACCCAGCATCTAGAGCTACAGACAAACTGATGTCACAGACACCCAGCATCTAGAGCTACAGGCAAACTGATGTCACAGACACCCAGCATCTAGAGCTACAGGCAAACTGATGTCACAGACACCCAGCATCTAGAGCTACAGACAAACTGATGTCACAGACACCCAGCATCTAGAGCTACAGGCAAACTGATGTCACAGACACCCAGCATCTAGAGCTACAGGCAAACTGATGTCACAGACATGCAGCATCTAGAGCTACAGGCAAACTGATGTCACAGACACCCAGCATCTAGAGCTACAGGCAAACTGATGTCACAGACACCCAGCATCTAGAGCTACAGGCAAACTGATGTCACAGACATGCAGCATCTAGAGCTACGGGCAAACTGATGTCACAGACATGCAGCATCTAGAGCTACAGGCAAACTGATGTCACAGACACCCAGCATCTAGAGCTAAGGAAACTACCAGGATGCCAATTCCAGTTCATGAGTAGCAGTTTTAGATTCTTTGTTGACATATCAAATTTCTGCAGTGACATTTTGTTGTAGTCCTGTCAAGTTAATAAAATAGTTTTTAACCAACGTTTGAATTGTATAATGTCTTAAACACCAAAGACAGAACTTAAAACTTTGACCAAATGATTTTCTTTCCCGAAATTGCTCGGACAGAAGATTTCTATAAAAACAACTTGACTTCATACTCGTAGGCGAAGTAATGGCAGCCGACGAAACATGTCTGCATTGCAATTTGTGTCGTACTAAGTGTCGCCGTGATCTTCCATTACTCTTATCATCAAAAATGCATTAGATGGATAGGGTGTGTTTTTCTTGCTCAACATGGGCGTATTAATTCAATCAGAACACAGCCCTGGCCACAGGGGCGCCATCTTTTCACACACATAGAATCGTCAGTTTGTCAAATTTTCCTTTCTCATTCCTCCCACAGGGCCAATGTGTCACAATTTTTATTTCTCTGCCTTGAAGTGATACATTGCTGTTTTCTTGGCCATTGTGAAAACATCGGCCGTACTAACTATTGTGTAGTAGAGTGAGTGGTACAGTGTTGTACGAGGCTATGTGAACTGATTTGTAAACCAAACGGCAGGGTGTTGAACAAAGATTGCAGTGTTGAAAAAAGATTGCAGAATGTTGAACAAAGACTACAGAGTGTTGAACAAAGATGACAATGTGTTGAACAAAGATTACAGTGTTGAACAAAGATTGCGGTGTTGAACAAAGATTGCAGAATGTTGAACAAAGATTGCAGTGTTGAACAAAGACTGCAGTTGTGAACAATGACAACAGCATATTGAACAGAGATGACAACGTGTTGAACAAAGATGACAACGTGTTGAACAAAGATGACAACTTGTTGAACAAAGATGACAAATGTTGTACAAAGACTACAGTGTCACTGTATTCAGAAAATAGTACAGTGTGTTGAACAAAGATGACAATGTGTTGAACAAAGATGAGAAGTGTTGAACAAAGATGAGAAGTGTTGAACAAAGATGACAACGTGTTGAACAAAGATGACAAATGTTGTACAAAGACTACAGTGTCACTGTATTCAGAAAATAGTACAGTGTGTTGAACAAAGATGACAATGTGTTGAACAAAGATGAGAAGTGTTGAACAAAGATGACAACGTGTTGAACAAAGATGACAAATGTTGTACAAAGACTACAGTGTCACTGTATTCAGAAAATAGTACAGTGTGTTGAACAAAGATGACAATGTGTTGAACAAAGATGACAATGTGTTGAACAAAGATGACAACGTGTTGAACAAAGATGACAACGTGTTGAACAAAGATGACAACGTGTTGAACAAAGACTACAGTGTCACTGTATTCAGAAAATAGTACAGTGTGTTGAACAAAGATGACAATGTGTTGAACAAAGGCTACGGTGTGTTGAACAAAGGCTACGGTGTGTTGAACAAAGATTACAGTGAGTTGAACAATTGTTTGTTTGTTGTTTAAACGCTTGGTGGCGTTTAGATCGGGTGGTCAAGCTCGCTGACTTGGTTGATGCCTGTCATCGATCCCAAAATTGCATGGATCGATGTTCATGATGTCAATCACTGGATTGTCTGGTCCAGACTCGATTATTTACAGACCACCGTCATATAGCTGGAATATTGTCGAGCGTGGCGTTAAACAACAAACAAACAAACAAACACCCGACCAATTGAATCCTTTTACGACAAACATAGGATCCTGGTGAACCACATTCTTACCCAGAATCATGGGGTACAATCATGGACACTACCTACAACTACTACCAGTACAACTACCTCTACCGCTACAAAAACCATTTACCATAACACAGGTTAGCCTTTGTTCCAAAAGTATTCTCCATACAACTGATTATTTCATAAAAAAGATTTACACAAGAAAGATCAAAATCCTATATCAATTAATACCAGGACATTTTCATCCCCAAACATCCGGAAATCTTTTTAGGAGTTACATTTTCACCACAGAAAAGTCATTGAGCTTCCCATCATCCATAAACACATTTAGAGAGTTCAGGTTCAGGTGTAAATTCAATACTCCCTTGAGGGAATTGTGGACATATGACATACTGCCTTGAAGGCATTGTGGGACATATGATATACTCCCTTGAAGGCATTGTGGGACAAATGATATACTGCCTTGAAGGCATTGTGGGACATATGATATAGAGCCTTGAAGGCATTGTGGGATATATGACATACTGCCTTGAAGGCATTGTGGGACATATGATATACAGCCTTGAAGGCATTGTGGGACATATGATATACTGCCTTGAAGGCATTGTGGGACATATGATATACTCCCTTGAAGGCATTGTGGGACATATGATATACTGCCTTGAAGGCATTGTGGGATAAATGATATACTGCCTTGAAGGCATTGTGGGACATATGATATACAGCCTTGAAGGCATTGTGGGATATATGACATACTGCCTTGAAGGCATTGTGGGATATATGATATACAGCCTTGAAGGCATTGTGGGATATATGATATACTGCCTTGAAGGCATTGTGGGACATATGATATTGTCCCTTGACAGAATCATCGGATATATGATATATTGACTTGAAGGCATTGTGGGATATATGATATACTGACAGGTGGTAATTGTAGGATTATGAATAATAAATAACTACAGAATAAATACAAGCACCTGTAATTTGAAACTGTCCCAATGCACAGACAAACTGTGGGAAACAGAATCTTCAGTTGCTTTAAGCCTGCACCTGATATCCTCTGCTAAGACCAAGATCTGCAGCGACAACAACCGTCAACACCGCCGCTGCCACGGTCTACTGCACCCCCAGTCACAGGCCAGACAGCGTAATAGCTGCCTGGTGCGATACTAGGAAGCTTTCTCTTACTGAGGAGAGCCAATTATTGCCCGATTGAACTAGATTATCAGACTAGAGTTTATGGAGGAGAATATAGAGTAAGGAAGGGTTGAGTCAATCTTGCAGGCCGACCCTAATTGTACCCCTTCAATACAATGAATCTCTCCCCAAACACAGTCTGAGCAACCAACACAGAAGGCCGACCCTAATTGTACCCCTTCAATACAATGAATCTCTCCCCAAACACAGGCTGAGCAACCAACACAGGAGGCCGACCCTAATTGTACCCCTTCAATACAGTGAATCTCTC
Source organism: Haliotis rufescens (assembly GCF_023055435.1). Classification (NCBI taxonomy): domain Eukaryota; kingdom Metazoa; phylum Mollusca; class Gastropoda; order Lepetellida; family Haliotidae; genus Haliotis; species Haliotis rufescens. The sequence goes on along the minus strand of NW_025963824.1, from coordinate 30,253,745 downwards.
CCCATACATAGACTGAGCAACCAACACAGGAGGCCGACCCTAATTGTACCCCTTCAATACAGTGAATCTCTCCCCATACACAGGCTGAGCAACCAACACAGGAGGCCGACCCTAATTGTACCCCTTCAATACAGTGAATCTCTCCCCAAACATAGACTGAGCAACCAACACAGGAGGCCGACCCTAATTGTACCCCTTCAATACAGTGAATCTCTCCCCAAACATAGACTGAGCAACCAACACAGGAGGCCGACCCTAATTGTACCCCTTCAATACAGTGAATCTGTCCCCAAATGCAGGCTTAGCAACCAATAGACAGTTGACATCATCCTACCGGGTACCCATTCACAGGCAGTTGGCATCATCCTACCAGGGACCCATTCACAGACAGTTTACCAGCCAGTTGATATCCTACAGGGTACCCTTTCTCAGACAGAATCAACCAGACAGTTTACATCATCCTACCGGGTACCCAATCACAGACTGCATTCACCAGACTGTTGACATCTCATCTGCATAACCACTTCCACACAGCAACAACCGACACCCAGAACTCGACACACTTACCTGCAAAACGAAGAAAACATCATGAATACATATTCAAATACTGACACAGAAACTGACGGACCCCGAGACAAATGGTATTTGGCCTGAATGATTTGGTTCAGTTTTTATTTGTTTGAAACCATGTCATTCCACATAACCTACAGTAAAACATGAGTATGGAAATCAACATTGATTAAATCCCCCTTAAATTCCCTTTGTAAAACTGGTTGATATAAAAAAGAAACATTTCTCATGTTTCAAGTTGGACTCCGATACAACACATTCAGCTACCTCCAGTTTAATCTGTGTTTATAAAAGGTCATCAGGTGATCTGTTGTTCTGACAACGAAACATGAGATGAGTTTCCCTACTCAAGACTTTTCCAACCAACAAAATGAGGATTTTTATCCCTGGCAAGTCCATGGTCCCTTTTTTTCTGAGGTTACGGTTACAAATCTTTGTTCTGTGTGAGGTAATTCCTGCTTCATATTTTTTTTAAAAAAAACATCCCAATATTTTCACACATCTTTAGCATCTTTAAACTGTCATTCCCCCGAGACAAGAACAAGTTCACAGATCACAACAAAACCGTTCACAGATCACAGGTGGGTGAGGTGAAATTGGGTTTAACGTCGCGTCCAAGGTTATTGCACTTATATAGCAACGTGCATGCACGTGTGTGTGTGTGTGTGTGTGTGTGTGGCTGCTTGTACTAGTCCGGACTGATGTCGATTTATAGTGCTAGCTCACTGAGATACCATGCCGCAGTTTAACATGAATACCCCACTCAGACACAGTTTACTGACTCTGAGCCGACCAGTCCTTGTTTTATCCCCTTAATGCCGAGCGCCAGACAGGGTAACAACAAGTACCATCTTTTAACGTCTTTTGGTATGACGCGGTCGGGGATCGAACCCCGGACCTTCCGCTCTCCGGGTGGACGCTCTACCACTAGACCATGGAGGTGGTCTTTCACAGATCACAACAAAACCATCCACAGCTGTCCAGATGTTGACAGAGGTATTAACAGACAATCTTGACATCAATATGTCCTGATATGTCTTTCAATTCCAAATGATTTTTTTGTTTTTTTTGTTTAATGCAATATTCCAGCTATATGATGGCGGTCTGTAAATAACCGAGTCTGGACTAGACAATTCAGTGATTGACATCATGAGCATCGATCCACGCAATTGGGATGTGATGCTGAAGACCTATTCTAGCCCGGATCTTCTCGGGTCCAATTCCAAATGAAGTTCCTCAGCATCTAGTATATGATGAGTGAGTGAGTGAGTATGGTTTTACGCCGTGTTTAGCAATATTCCAGCAATATCAAGGTGGGGGACACCAGAAATGGGCTTCACACATCGTACCCATGTCGGGAATCAAACCCGGGTCTTCGGAGTGTTGGGCAAGCACTTTAACCTCTCAGCTGTAATTTCCACTTTCACAGATGTACAAAGTAATGAGGGCTACTTAATAAATACTAAATTGTTTGATATGCATTACTTAGAAGTTGACGGATGACAAGGTAGACACAATTTTATGGATAACAACTTCTTTAATACTGTAAAAAGCAACGTTTCGATATAGATCCTTATACCGTTGTCAAGCAAGACTGAATGAGGGACATAGTACAGAATATATATAGTAGGTGGAGGATTAACAGTAACAACAATTGCATATATGAGTGGGATAACATAGGTAAGGTGTTGACAACAAGTGTTGACTGTAGTAAGTCCCTCATTCAGCCTTGCTTGACAACATTAAGGATCTATACTGAAACGTCGCTTTTTACAGTATTAAAGTTGTTATCCACAAAACTGTGTCTACCTTACTTAATACTAGTGTTCTGATGAAGCAATTTTTTATATTTTTCACCAAATTATTTTTCTGGACCAATCCAATTACAGCTTGTCTGGTAAGAATCTATTGAGCCATAACAATGACAGTTTGATGATGGCTGCAAGATGGCTGAAAGATTGCTGCAGACAGACAGACAGACAGACAGACAGACACACACACACACACACACTCCAACATGCATGGCATGATGCAGGACACACACAGGGGTCCTAATGGCCCCATCTCGTGCACACCGCCGCCAAGCATGGGAGCTGATAACAGGTTTAGACCGCGGTCTGTCGGTCTGTGAATCCACCACCCATCAGAAAGATGGTATAATGGTGGTCCTCAATGGCAACAGACAGCCATTGTGGAAATCAATTTGATGAAAATGTGATGTATCGCTTGCGGCCTGACATGTAAGCTCTAGCAAACGGCCTAGCGAGCTCTTCCAACGGAGGAGAAGGGAGTCGTTACCAAGCTAACATGCTTCGAGATTGTCTGAGGTTTCCAACGAGTCCATTGGCCGACTCATTCGCACCAGCAAACATCCCACATCGACAAAAACCTAGGTTATTCAGCCATTCAATTTTATACACAGTCTTGGTTATCTTCAATTTGGAGGATACAGGTGTATGGCCATCATAAGACCAATATATTTCATGCTTGAGAAATAACATGCCGAGGCACTTCTCACAACGGCCACCTCCTTCTACAGGGCGAACTCACCACACAGATACAACATACTTTGCCAAGTCAGCCAGCTAATATTATATAGCGATCATGGCATACTCAATCAGGAAAATCACCATGGAATACTGACAAAATTTCTACAGACAGTCAAATAAGTGCTCTATCTCTGAAATATTGATGGACAGTCTTTAGAAATTTCCGTCTTGAACAGACAGGGCAACACCTACATCTAACATTATCAATGCTGTTTACACGAGGGGGAAATCTCATGAATGGGGGGTATTGATGAGAACAAAATCAATCAGGATGGTCGGCTGCTGGGTCGATGCATGTCCATTTCAACTTTTTAACATGTCCACGCCTGTCTGACCACGCCAACATTGAACATGTCCATTTTCTGACTACGCCAACATTGAACATGTCCATTTTCTGACTACGCCAACATTGAACATGTCCATTTTCTGACCACGCCAACATTGAACATGTCCACTGTCTGACTACGCCAACATTTTGAACATGTCCATTTTCTGACCACGCCTACATTGAACATGTATTTGCCTGTCTGACCACACAAAAATAGAACATGTACATCCCTGTCTGACAATGCTAACATTTGATCATGTCCACTGTCTGACCACGCCAACATTTGAACGTGAACATGCCTGTCTGACCACGCCAACATTAGAGTGAGTATGGTTTTACGCCGCTTTTAGCAATATTCCAGCAATATCACGGCAGGGGACACCAGAAATGGGCTTCACACATTGTACCCATGTCGGGAATCGAACCCGGGTCTTCGGCGTGACGAGCGAACGCTTTAACCACTAGGCTACCCGACCGCCCCCACGCCAACATTAAAACCAATGGGGAACAAGATGGCCATGTGTGGATTACAAAGTCTGGTACTTATCAATCTATTGCAATAGCATCACATAGCAATTTTAACAATACTGACAATACTACTGCAATAATTATAGAGCCCTCGATGGTGCCCCTACATATTATTGTGTGTTGGAAGGTACATGGCAGCATGATTGTCTAACTGGACCACCCAGGCTCCTCACACAGCATGTACTGTCTCTATCATTGCTTCCAAGGAGCTGCCACCCCTGTATGGAGAGGTGATATTGACCTCAATCACCACTACATCACCATTAGCGAATACCAACGATCAATGACGCTGATTGATTGAGTATTGATCCTTTTCTCTGGTAAGACACCAGCCTACACGCACGCAATGGGGGAAAGTCGACAGAACAAGACGATTGGTGACATAGGGGATTCCGACCAGTCATGCACAACGATTTGTTGTGGAGAGTTGAGTGTTCAAGGAGGAAAAACCTCCATTTGTGCCATGGTAATCACGCGCGCATTTAGCTGAGGGGAGAGTCAGTGAATAAGTGGCAGAAACTTGCTGTGTGTTGTAGGATTGTCTCCTGTTGTAGGATGTAGGATTGTCAGTGATTGTCTCCTGATGTAGGATTGTCAGTGATTGTCTCCTGATGTAGGATTGTCGGTGATTGTCTCCTGATGTAGGATTGTCAGTGATTGTCTCCTGATGTAGGATTGTCGGTGATTGTCTCCTGATGTCGGATTGTCGGTGATTGTCTCCTGATGTAGGATTGTCAGTGATTGTCTCCTGATGTAGGATTGTCTCCTGATGTAGGATTGTCAGTGATTGTCTCCTGATGTAGGATTGTCAATGATTGTATCCTGATGTAGGATTGTCAGTGATTGTCTCCTGATGTAGGATTGTCGGTGATTGTCTCCTGATGTAGGATTGTCAGTGATTGTCTCCTGATGTAGGATTGTCGGTGATTGTCTCCTGTTGTAGGATTGTCAGTGATTGTTTCCTGATGTAGGATTGTCAGTGATTGTCTCCTGATGTAGGATTGTCAGTGATTGTCTCCTGATGTAGGATTGTCGGTGATTGTCTCCTGATGTAGGATTGTCAGTGATTGTCTCCTGATGTAGGATTGTCTCCTGATGTAGGATTGTCAGTGATTGTCTCCTGATGTAGGATTGTCAGTGATTGTATCCTGATGTAGGATTGTCAGTGATTGTCTCCTGATGTAGGATTGCAAGTGATTGTCTCCTGATGTAGGATTGCAAGTGATTGTCTCCTGATGTAGGATTGTCAGTGATTGTCTCCTGATGTAGGATTGTCAGTGATTGTCTCCTGATGTAGGATTGTCAGTGATTGTTTCCTGATGTAGGATTGTCAGTTATTGTCTCCTGTTGTAGGATTGTCTCCTGACGTGGGATTGTCTCCTGATGTAGGATTGCAAGTGATTGTCTCCTGATGTGGGATTGTCTGCTCATAGGATTGTCTGCTCATAGGATTGTCTCCTCATGAAGGATTGTCAGTGATTGTTTCCTGATGTAGGATTGTCAGTTATTGTCTCCTGTTGTAGGATTGTCTCCTGACGTGGGGTTGTCTCCTGATGTAGGATTGCAAGTGATTGGCTCCTGATGAAGGATTGCAAGTGATTGTCTCCTGATGTGGGATTGTCTGCTCATAGGATTGTCTCCTCATGAAGGATTGCCAGTGATGGTAGCCTGATGCAGGATTATCCGTGATGAGGGGATGTACGTATATCACAAGCTGTTTAAACACTGGAGACCTATTCTTCCAAGAAATCCCCATGATGAGACAAGCATAAGAAAACATCTACACTAATGCATCACCTGAATTTCTTAAAGCTGTTCTCTATCATTACATCTGAAGAGCTCTAGCTAGACTCAGTGATCTTGCCGACACCATGGGAGGGGGCAGTGCTTCCCAGCGGATCCTTCACTCCCGTGACAACCTCAACAGCCTGTCCTGACACACTCTACCAGTTAAATTCCTGTCACAAGTGCGAGCCTTTCGCAAATTTTCTATTATTTTTTGAAACACAAAATCAAAAGAAATATTATTTTTCCTAAGGTCATGTTTTTCAAGGCGTCCAAAGATTATACCCGTCTTTAAACAAATAATACCCTAAAAACATGCCAGCCCTGCTACGCAAACAGACACTTGAAAGAAATAACAAGTTTCTTTTCCTTCATTCATTATTTAGAATTGAAATAAATCAACTGTCCCCGTAAAGTCTTTGGAGCTAAGCCGGAGAGAACCGTCTTCTGTGTTCACCACCTCGGCTGAACCCTGGTCATGTGACCCGCGGCTACCAGCATGCAATGCCCCTTTGGTGACGTTCCCCACTTTGATAGAAATTCATCCATTTGAGGTTCGTCTTTGATCACGCAGCATCAATCTTAAGGCCAAAACGTACATGCTTAAATTTGATTGGATATGGATAAAAGCATCGGGGTTAAAGCAGGGAGTTTTTTTCCCAAAATGCACTTTTCTAGGCACAGGAAGTTGGGTGCGAGATATTCGCTTGAAGAAGCCGAACAGTCATTTCTGTACTGGACCAATGAAAAATATAATCATGGAGGGTTAAGAACTGGCTTAAACCACTTCTGAACGCAAGGGAAGTACCTTGCAACAAAATATCGGTCTAAATCAGGTTAGTTCCCGAGGCATGTTTTGACATATGCTGTGTGTAAAACTTGTCACTGTGAGTATGAAAATAACTACAAGCACAAAGACGTTGTGGCAACAATTAACTGAGCTAATATTTTAGCAAGCGCTAGCGGAACTAACACAGTCGCTAGATCAGAAGGTAAACACAAATTGATTACATAGCATATTGGAAATATCAACAGAAATTACCTAATTATAATGATAACGTAGCGTCTTTCTTCACGTAATTAGGTGCAATCTGCTTATGAATTAACCCCCGTGATTTCGACAAGCTTAGCGGCAGCATTCAGTCCGTTGATTATTTGCCACAGATAATAACCGCTCTGTGTTTATGCACTCCGATGACCATACAAGTACGCAATAATGACGAATCGATCAATACGGCGTATTGGAATTTGGAGAAGACCTCCCTAGGTTCCGAACGCCATCTGCTCGTTAGGAAGCAGCGTTTATGAATTATGGCCGTAAAATTGCCAGCAGGGAGTACGATAATCAATCGCAAAATTTTCTGACAGTGCCCTTGTGTTTATAAACATTCGTCAAAAAAAGACAAACATGCAAGTTGGCCAGAGAGAGGTTTGTGTGAGGATGGGGCTCGTGTGGATTCAGCTTTTTCCCCGACTCTCCAGGTCTGTGGAGAGTTTGGAAAATATACCAGGATTGGAACCACATTTCTAAAGAATTTGAAGTGCGCTTGCAGAAACATTTGTATTTGTGTTATCTGCTGGGGCAACTTAGCTATTGTTTGTACAAAGCCAGCTCTTCGCTCCCTTAGTCAATCTCTTCTGTGTTGTAACAAGGGCCAACAAGCCAGGGGGGGGGGATGTAGTCCCTCCGAAAACAATGGCCTTAGTAATGGAGGGAGGTGGGGGGGGATGTGTCTTCCGTGTTGGCAAAGTTTCAAGTAAAGGGTTTTTAAAGTTTTCATCAGGTTGAAAAGTTTTGTGAACAATCTGACAAACACAATCCACCATATTTTTTATTTTGGTGTCTTCCCAAAAGAGCTGCATGTGTGGCAATATAATGATAGGTGCAGGTCGACAGTTGTCCATGCTATTCTTGTAATTCCCAGGAACAATCTTACCATAATCATTGTCAAGACCCTATACTCAATATGGCAAGAAAAGCTTTTAAGATAGATGGAAATTGGCCATTCCAGAGTATTGGTACACCTCTTTTAGCTCTAGTTGGCTATATTGTGGCCAGTACATATTCTCCCTGTACCAATATGAGGTGAGTGAGTGAGTGAGTGAGTGAGTATGGTTTTACGCCGCTTTTAGCAATATTCCAGCAATATCACGGCGCTGGACACTAGAAATTGGCTTCATACATTGTACCCATGTCGGGAATCGAACCCAGATCTTCGGCGTGACGAGCGAACGCTTTAACCACTGGGCTACCGCCATCCATGTGAGGATAAACCCCATGAGATCTGCGCTTTAACCACTGGGCTACCACTCCTTAGTAATACATAGGCTTTGACCTTTGTGCCTGTATTTCTAGAGAACACCTGACAATTATGTCAGTTAAAAAATCAAAAATGAAATCAACATTCAGTTTTAAAATCCCCCCAAATATTAATATTTCAAATGCATCAGTTACGAAACTGAACCAAAACTCAACATCGCAAAATGAAATTGGATAAGAAAAATTTCCAGGCAGAAAGTTAAATGTTCTGCACCAGCGCCAAGGTAGAGCCATCTGCTTTGGACTAAACATTAAAAGTAAAGCAAGCAGCTCCATCTGACCATGAAGTTTACGCTTCCACGTGGCCAGATGTCGGACATAAACAGCGTGTATGTTACACGCGTACCACTCTCCACACAGCATGTGAACATGGCACACCACACTGTCAACAAATCCACAAAACTGGAAGTCAACACAATTTGCCACCCCCAGAATAGGTAAATACCAGGGATACTTTCAGAAATGGTTTGAATGGTTCTTAAAACATAATAACTTATCTCATTTTCATGAACTGCAATGGAAAAATTGAGCGATTTTAAACACTGATAAAAACCCGTCCAATCAAACAACACGTCTGAATCTCAATTCTCATCTGTGGAAATTGATGCATCATGCTAGCATATCAGTACATTGTTTTACTTCTATCTCTAATCCAACAGCTTCCCATCTTTGTTTATCAAAATGATGGGCTGAGGAGAAGCAAAACCCAGACGATCACAAACATAAACTGTCCCACTCAACCATTAAACCTGAGCTCATCGAGTAGGAAGTCTGTTGCTCAGGGTGGCCTGGTTCGAGGATATTACAAACAGTGCCGCACCCTCGGCAAGGCATGTAGTAACACTGGAGTATAAGAATGCTAGGCTCGTGTAAACACGTGGTATACGCTGTGTATACACATGCCATAGATCGCCATAACATACAACAGCCAATATGGCGAGGGGTAGTTGGTGTGTAAACTCCACATCACCACATGGCCTCTTGTCAGTGCCAGGAGTTTCCTGTCATCCGTCATTTGACAAAAACTCAGTTGTGGACAAAGAATATGACCTTATTTGAAAGTAATAAATAAACACATTGAATATGAAAGTTATAGGAATAATACCTTATTTGGAAGTTTGTCTGTAGCATGATTAAATGTTTTGTTTGTTTGTTTGTTGTTTAATGTCACACTCAGCAATATTCCATCTGTATGATGGCGGTCTGTAAATAAGTGAGTCTGGACCAGACAATGAAGTGATTGATGTCATGAGCATCGATCCATGTAATTGGGATACGATGACATGCATAAACCAAGTCAGCGAGCCTGACCACCCGATCCTGTTAGTCGCCTCTTGCGACAAGCACAGTCGTCTTTTACTGCAAGCATGGCTTGCTGAAGATCTATTTTAGTGAGTGAGTGAGTACGGTTTTAACCTGCTTTTAGCAATATTCCAGCAATATCACAGTGGGGGACATCACAAATGGGCTTCACACATTGTACCCATGTCGGGAACGGAACCCAAGTAGATTAAATGTACGTAAATTTAATTGTAAATTATTTTGATCTTTTCAGTTCTGTCAAGAACAAAAGCAAGACACATATCTAATAAGATTAACAATAAAGGGGAATTGAATGCTCATTAATTGAAATAAAAATCAATTATACATCTTATCTGAATTAAAACTATAAAGTCACGCATCATACGTACAACAAACAGAGACGACATCAACAAATAGAACAATTCTTTCACACATCACTTAGCCACTGACAACACACGACAGCATAACACAGCAGCCAATGAGAGCTGTATTAGCATAACCCTCCCCAAACAACTACTCCTGTCTAGAGGAAATTCTGATAACGTTCTCCTAACAACAATTCATATTGGGGTCAAGAATGGCAACATTTTCATTTCAGAAGCGGACGTTTTTTCCACACAGCAAATATTCAATTTTCCCCTTGTCACCGGGCTAGTCTAATCAAAATCCGCTTCATATTGCCGTTGGAACTGGCATTAAGACATCGCTGGGGATTTAGCATCCTTCTCCAGTCTACCAGTGCTTTGTCTAATGACGCGCCCACTCTTGCCGAGGGAATAGAAAACAGAGCAAGGAAGACTGGGAATCTCTCTGTAAACATTTCACTGAAGGAGACAGACCACGGTCTGACAATTTGACAGAAGAAGCGGTCAGTTATTTAGCCAACCAGTCCATCTGATGAAACCTTTTGACCCGATAGTGTGGCAGCCAACACACGGTGGCCGGAGCACTAGCGTTCCAGGATCTACCACAGCTGACACAATGGCAGAAACCAGTCCATCTTTAGCTTTTCCAAAGTTAACCTTTGAGAAGATTCTTCAACATTTCTACGACAACTGAAAGGGCTTGACAAGACTTATCAGCCCACACAAGATTGGGAGGTTTTATAGTAATAACATTTTTTTTGTACCACTTCCTGAACTGCAGATTAAATTCCCACTCAGAATAATCCAAAGTCAATAATTTCCTGCCTTGAATAGCCAGGTGTGACAGCTAATTTTGAACAAATACCCAAATATAACTTGCCAGGATAGAGTGAATGCTGTTTTACACCTTAGCTAGCACTGTTCCAGACAGACTGTTTATTAATACCATTTGGGCATGAATAACCACAGGCAAACTGTAGGAGCAATGATTCATACCATCAAACCTCAATAAAACCTAAATACAACCATTAAACCTAAATACAAGCATCAAACCTCAATACAACCATCACTACCTCAATATAAAACTAATACAAAATTAAACTTAAATATATCCTCAATAAACCATTAAACCACATTACAACCATCAAACCTATTACAAACCTCAACATAACAATAACTCACTCAATACAGCCTTAGACAAAACAAACCTCAATACAATTTCAATATAACCTCAACACAGCCTATAATTCAGCTTAATAATATCAACACAACCTCAACACAACCATCACAGCCTGACTCCAACCTCAGAATGACCTCAACACAACCATCACAGCCTGACACCAACCTCAGTGTGACCTCAACACAACCATCACAGCCTGACACCATCCTCAGTATGACCTCAACACAACCATCACAGCCTGACACTAACCTCAGTATGACCTCAACACAACCATCAGTATGACCTCAACACAACCATCACAGCCTGACACCATCCTCAGTATGACCTCAACACAACCATCACAGCCTGACACCAACCTCAGTATGACCTCAACACAACCATCACAGCCTGACACTAACCTCAGTATGACCTAAACACAACCATCACAGCCTGACACCAGCCTCAGTATGACCTCAACACAACCATCACAGCCTGACACCAACCTCAGTATGACCTCAACACAACCATCACAGCCTGACACCATCCTCAGTATGACCTCAACACAGCCATCACAGCCTGACACCAACCTCTGAATGACCTCAACACAACCATCACAGCCTGACACCAACCTCAGTGTGACCTCAACACAACCATCACAGCCTGACACCATCCTCAGTATGACCTCAACACAACCATCACAGCCTGACACCAACCTCAGTATGACCTCAACACAACCATCACAGCCTGACACCAACCTCAGTATGACCTCAACACAACCATCACAGCCTTACACCAACCTCAGTGTGACCTCAACACAACCATCACAGCCTGACTCCAACCTCAGTATGACCTCAACACAACCATCACAGCCTGACACCAACCTCAGTATGACCTCAACAGAACCATCACAGCCTGACACCAACCTCAGTATGACCTCAACACAACCATCACAGCCAGACACCAACCTCAGTATGACCTCAACACAACCATCACAGCCTGACACCAACCATCACAGCCTGACACCAACCTCAGTATGACCTCAATCCCAATCAAGCGAAGCAAAACTGACATGGAGACTCCTGAGGGCACACTGTTGCAGACTGCCGCCACCATCCCCCAATGTTGCCACGGGCACCAGATCTCTGATCACACAACTGACAACAGATCCCCATGCAATAAATAGGCCAGTTCCAATGGGAAAGTGATCAAAGCCCATAAAGCATCGGAAGTGATACCGGACCTCTGCCCTTCTCCCATTGTAGGGCGGTTTGCAGAGAAGATGCCCCACCAGGAGTGACAGCAGTACCCGCACTCTCCCGGGGACAAGTAATACAACTGATAAACACCAGTAAACACGTTAGCCAAGGCATGAGACTGACCAAACCGCTATGTTGACAAGTCAGCAAATCCCACCAGAATGTAATGTGTTTTATATCGAGGAGCGCAAATTCGAAGAAAGGGGGCGTTGGTCTCCGGAGGCACAATTTCATCAATGGCAGCCAACAAATGGTGTTTTTTACATCTCCATATTTGATTATCTCCAAACAGTTACATCTTCCCTTTCAGCGACTCGATTCATTTCCTTATTAAGTCAGCCTCCTAAACCATGTTCGTAGACGACACAGAAAAGTTTTTCAATTTTGGCTAAATGTTTATGATGTAGACTAGTGATAGGTTTCTAAGTGGATCATTCTCTTATTCATATATACATATATACATATATCTATATACATATTGAGTCACCCCAAAGAAATCTGCCCCGAGGAAGATTATATAATGATCAGACCCGACGTTTCTCGAGACAAAGAAGGAGGGAGAATCACGAGGATAAACGTTTGTATGAGTTTTGTTATTCCCCAATCTACATCGGAACCTCCTTTACAGCTCCAAAGGAAGGTTCAAATGTCCTCGTGAAGGATCACCAATGTTAAAGCCAATATACTGATGTCACCCTCGCAAAAACATAATCACGTAAAAAACAGACACTGAGTGAAGATGGGAGGTCTTATAACTATTCATCGTCCATTGCATCACGGACAAAGATGAGAAATAATAACACGTGATGATCTGTGTCTTCGAAATGATAAACTGTTACATGGTCTATCAATAAACATGTTACACTTCTTAAAGCATTTGCATCGCAATGTTCAGACCTTTCATCTTCAATTAGCACCGACGTCTTTCAAGTTGCTCGAGGAATTCATTTCACGGATAATCAGGGCATTGCCAGTTATCTAAAACACAACACGAATGAATTCTATCCCATTGAATGTTTGGACTGGAGCAACATTTACATGGACATCAGATGGCGAGGTCGTCCGTGATGACCCAATTAACCAACAGTTGCACCAAACTTCCACGGAGGCTGTATGGAGCCAGTGTGGAGCCGCCATGGACCCGGTGTGGAGCCTCTGATCTCCCTCATTGGGCAAGGATGAGAATATTTGTGTAGTTGTGAAATGGACTTGGGACGGCAAAGTAGGGAACAAAATGCAAAGCCACGGGAAAGTCCTGCTCTGGGGCTACTTGTGCGATCAATTCTTCATTCTGCACAATTAGAAACCGTTGCAAGGCATTTCTCCACCTATCTAACACGAGCCGTGTAATCCGCTCGACGCCCTGCGCCATAGCAATACGCTTCTCTCCATTTAGAGAAATTGCCGCACTTCTAGAATGTTTGGCCGTGTATTATGTGTTCCTAAGACCAAACATGCATGATGGGTAATTTTGCAGCCCCACAAAGAGGAAAGTGTCCTTCTATAGCTCCAGAGTCAATAGAGCTTGATGTAGCTCGGGTAAATAATTCGTAATTTGAGGGCGATTTTCTGGCCTGAATTAATAGTGGTTAATTCTTCATGGCTTCAAGTTTCCGTGTTGCAGGCTAAGCCATGGAGAGTACTTTCTACTTGGCCGACAAAAGTGGAAATGATAGAAAGTAACATGTCCGGCATAGCAACCAGTCCATTATTGGTCGTTTAGCGCCATGCAAAACTTTAGTCTCTCCTCCAGTTGGATCTTTGTCTCTTCATAAAAGTCGGAATCACTTTTTTGAAAATTTGGGCAACTTCATCTTAACAAATATGGATTCCAACTCAAAGCTCACTTGAAATATACTGGCAAGACCATCATTTCATTTTTTCAAACTTGAGAACTTTCCATGTCACCACCCTGACATCAGGATTGCAGTTGAACAGAATGTGGAACCTTTCTATTTGAATCCTTACTGTCATAACTGTCATTGTCATCATCAACCATACACATCAATGTCATCAGTCAACATTTTGTCATAACTGGCACCATAATCGTCAGTCATCATTTTGTCATGACTGGCACATAATCGCCATCGTTGTCAACAGTCACTATTTTGCCATAACTGGCATCATAATTGTCAGTCACCATTTTGTCATAACTGGCACCATAATTGTCAGTAACCATTTTGTCATAACTGGCACATAATCTTCATCCTTGTCATCAGTCACCATTTTGTCATAACTGGCACCATAATTCTCAGTCACCATTTTGTCATAACTGGCACCATAATTCTCAGTCACCATTTTGTCATAACTGGCACATAATCTTCATCCTTGTCATCAGTCACCATTTTGTCATAACTGGCACCATAATTCTCAGTCACCATTTTGTCATAACTGGCACCATAATTCTCAGTCACCATTTTGTCATAACTGGCACCATAATCATCATCATCATTGTCATTGTCATCACACTTGATCTGTAAAATTCCATTTGCTCGGTGTATACATTTAATACTGGTTCAATTACAAGGGAGCCCTATTATCATCAAAATAACACTTGTCACAATCACAATGATCATCAACATAATCATCATCATTGTCATCACATTGTAAAAGTTCCATTTGCCTGGTGTATACATCTTATAGTGGTCCGGGTACTTGGGAGCTGGTGCCTATTATCGTCAAACGTATCACTATCATCAACATAATCATCAGTGATTCCGAAAACATCATTTACATTATTGTAAACATCATCTCTATCATAATAATCACTGTAATAATGAGCAACTTCATTGATGTAAATATTGTAGGTTTTATCATCATTCTAATTGAATAACCCACATTAAAATTGTGTTCAATCGATACCTATTTCTGCTCTATAATAATCCCCTGGTCTCACTAACAAAGTACCGTGGCATCGATTGGCCATGCAACAGAGAAACCTTTCTGCAAATGAAATCTACATCTCTTCTACTTCAAACACGTTAGGTAAATAGCACTGGGGAAGGGGGACCAGAAATGACCACATCGATTTGGTCAGCATCTAGAGCAGTGTCCAGCATGTGCATTGCTTCACAGAGGAGGCAACCATCTGTAGGTTTCTCCATGAACTGTGGCAGGTGCATCCCCATCCGTCCCCATCCGTCACCACCATCCGTCACCACCATCACGTCCATCTTCCTCATCCATTAATCTGTCTTTGTTTTCAGTATTTACAATAAGATCTGCTGTTGTCAGAGCTTGTATTACTCTCATGCAGATAGATTGCTGTAAACCGGAGGTAGTTGGAACCATCTACAATTGTGTCAAGTTTAATTTGTGAATCTACATAAACAACCCATAACTTATATCGCATGATTCCATTATCAGAAATTTCAAGACACGTTTCTTCAATCTCAATATTTCAAGACATGTTTCTTGCAGAAAAAGAAGACCTTTTTTAGACCCTGTGTGATAAAAATGCTGAACAGACAATCATCCATCATGACTCAAGAAAATTGCATTACAAAACATTTCGGAAAAATTTCTTTCCCAAAATTCCTCCAAATGTATATTCATCTAAAAGAGCAAAAAATTACCTTTCAAGAGAATAGCCACACATAATAGGCCATTGATTAAATTAATACCAAAAAGTACACTTTCACACAAAAAAATCCCCTGTGCAGTTGCAGTAATGAAGTGGTCACATTGCAGACAGAGATGGCCACTTAAGGAGAGAGTCATGAACCGTGAGGATTTAGATCTATCAACTCACATCATAAATTGGATTATATGGCGGTGTAATCATAAGTCGCATGCCTGTCTTTTCCCATGATTCATCGATCAAAGACAATAATTAAGCGTGTCACCGAGAGATTCGGGCCGGCTAACAGTAGTGTCCACTGGTCATAATAGATGCTCGAAACAAGGAGATTTTCCACTTGATTTCTTCCTTCATGTAAAGAGAATCTGATACTATTAGCAGAGTTAATACTGAGGACCCAGGGCCTTATCACACGCGGCCAGAACCTTTAATCGTTCACGCTGTGCGACTGTGCCTGAGTTCTTGGTCTGGTGAAATATGTAGTGGACAAGTCCTTTTCCAAACAAATATTTCACTTTCAAAATCAACTCATCTTGGAAGCAGAACTTCTATAAATTTTCGTGGTGAAACAAAATTAGATTTTTTTTATTTGGAAGCAGTAACCGACGTCAATAATTTGGCACCCAAAAAAATATAGTTCACACTGTCTCAAACACAAACTCCGTAGATTTTTTTCTAAATCATTTCCTGAAAACCAATTTCTTTTTTTCCGATCTGACACAACATGTTCCCCCATCTTATTGTTCCAGATAGTTTTTTGTTTACACTGAACAGTGATAGATAAGTTTTAAATCAAGCATTCGTCCTAATTCCAGGTGTTTTTTGTTACAGCTGAACTTTAATATTGATGAATTGGACGAATAACTGTAGCAATGCATTCTTTCGACTCATTTCTGACCAATTAAAATGAAATGACAAGTTACATAATAACAGCCAGACCTCAAAGTTTACATTTTTACCAAGTAGCCAAATGGCTACAAGTATTTATTTCCAGGTAGCCAGTGGTAAAATCAAGAAGTCAAGCCAATATTGTAGGTAGCAAAAACCATTTGAATTTATCTTTATAAAATTATTATAATATGTGCAAGTTACAGCACTAGTCTTGAAATTGTATCTTAATGGAAACTACATGAATTTTTTCCTTGTGACTTGAACAATGATGCAATTTATGTTCCTAGATAAAATAGGTATATCCTTGCTTATCCAATGAACATTGTCAACTAAAATAAAGTACTAATTACATTAATTTTCATGTATTTTGGTTCGTTGTCGACTTCAGGAGGAATTATTTCCGAGTACAATTATTAGAAGACGTGTTTTCCAATATCAGCTGTTATTTATTTTTGTGTCTACAGATGTGTAGCAATAGAATCTAGTCGCCACAATACATTTTTCTAGGCTACCTCTGAATTTTAGACAGTAGAAAAACTTAAATTTAGGTCGCATTGGCTACCATTTTAGCCGCAACTTTGAGACCTGACAGCTCAAAATTATCTAGCCAAAGTATAATTGTTTTAGCTAATATTTTCATCCCACACCCCAAGTGAGATATCCTTGGTGAGTTATTTCAATACGTGAATGAATTGGATGAGAGAGCCGAGGAAGTTATTGACGTCATTCCACATATCTACTTATTTGTCAGGAGAATACCGAGAAACCTGTCAATAAAATTACCCGTGTAATACTTTTCATAATTCCCCGAGTGGGATGTTCCCCCTCAATGGTCCACCAAGGATGAAGGAGGAGCAGCAGCAGCAGCTAATGCCACATACATGATCAGTGTCAGACTGTTCCAACTCAACATAGTCGATGCTATTCCATGGACAATCACTGCAGTACCATAGGTCAACAGTATGAAGGTCAACACTTGATGGTCAAGGTGAAGGTCAGTGTTGGGACAGTGTTAAGGTCCACACTTGATGGGACAGTTTTAAGGTCAACACTTGATGGGACAGTGTTAAGGTCAACACTTGATGGGCAAGGTGAAGGTCAACACTTGATGGGACAGTGTTAAGGTCAACACTTGATGGGCAAGGCGAAGGTCAACAATTGATGGGACAGTGTTAAGGTCAACACTAGATGGGCAAGGTGAAGGTCAACAATTGATGGGACAGTGTTAGGGTCAACACTTGATGGGACAGTGTTAAGGTCAACACTTGATTGGCAAGGTGAAGGTCAACAATTGATGGTCAAGGTGAAGGTCAACACTTGATGGGACAGTGTTAAGTTCATCACTTGATGGGCAAGGTGAAGGTCAACACTTGATGGGCAAGGTGAAGGTCAATACTTGTTGGTCAAGGTGAAGGTTGGACAGGGAGACAAGAACATGAATATCAAGTAAAAGCTGGTTTTTCGCTGAGGATAACACATCGAAATAATATCCACAGTCAGTGGTAATTGTGATCATGAGATCCATGGCTCTTCAACATGGCACACTAACTACCAATCTTGTCCAAATGCTTTGAGACACAGCTCCAGCAATTGTATTGCTAAGACTCTTATATTTCCTTTATTAATGCATAAGGCTTAAGGATTACGCCAGACTTTATTCTAAGACTGCCTCGTGAACCCCAGTAAACAGTACATCATGTATCAAGATTTAATTGTCAGGTCGACAACTGAACTACACTCAGGTCATCTGTCGTCTTCCAGGGCACAGTGGGTCATGCTCTTCTGCTAGATCGCATGTCAGTATTGATTCAG
The DNA here is from genome assembly GCF_023055435.1 of Haliotis rufescens. Lineage (NCBI taxonomy): Eukaryota > Metazoa > Mollusca > Gastropoda > Lepetellida > Haliotidae > Haliotis > Haliotis rufescens. The sequence goes on along the minus strand of NW_025963824.1, from coordinate 30,235,300 downwards.
GTCTTAGACAATCACACGGCAACATGTCCGCCTCAGTTCCCCTGCAGTTTGTTATCTAATGTCGGACGTCTTCTCTTCTGTCTGTCTTCAAGCTACACTATACCAAACATGATCGACAATGGGAGCTGAGTTTCATGATCAGGTTCTGTTCTATGCCATGGGAATAGTTGATGGTGTTTGACCGAGGCCAAACTTTTATTTCACAGATCATGGACTGCTTGATCCTATGTTTGAGGAGGTGGGAAGAACGTTCTTAAACAATGGGTTAATTGGTATGGATGGTGCATTGTCAGAAGGAATACTATTTAGGTTGAAGGAACTTAAACTTACTCAAGAGGACAAGTCAAATGGATGGGACAAAATATGGATGGATGGATGGATGGATGGATGGACGGACGGACGGACGGATGGACGGAAGGACGGACGGACGGACGGACAGACGGATTGATGGATGGATGGATGGATGATGAAAGGGGATGAATGGTTGTCACTTAAATTTTTCTACCACTAGGCGACGGAGGCGTTCTGAGGGAGAAGGGAGGGTGGAGGAGGGTGGAGGAGGGTGGATGGTGGATGGTGGATGGAGGATGGGGGATGGATGGATGGATGGATGGGGGATGGGTGGATGGGTGGATGGACGGACGGATGGATGGATGGATGGATGGATGGATGGATTGTTCTGTTTGTCACTGAAGACATAACAGTCTACTTCATGATTCCACATGTGAGAAGTGTGTTGTCCTACCTTACCAGCATGTACACGGCACATCTCTACCAACATGTTTCCCCCATATGCATAAGACACTTACCTGAAAAGAAAGGAAAACATGATAAATATTGTGTCAGATGCCACTGTTCACATGTGTAGCCGCCTCCGATGTCGACACGCAACCCAGGAGGTGTGCACCAACAGGGATGGGAATGTTGTGTTGTTCAACTGGGCCACAGAGCACTCACAAACATGTTGGCCCTTTCAAATTATAAAGTCTTTTATGTTTTGTTTGTTCCGCACTCAGCAATATTCCAGCTATATGAAGACGGTGTGTAAATAATCGAATCTGGACCAGACAATCCAGTGATTTACATCATGAGCATGGATCCACGCAATTGGGATCGATGACATGCATCAACCAAGTCAGCGAGCCTGACCACCCGATGCCATTAGTTTCCTCTTATGACAAGCATGGTTGCCTTTTACAGCAAGCATGGGTTGCTGAAGACCTATTCTAACCCGGATCTTCACGGGTCCAAATTATAAAGTACCAACAACAACTTGTGATCAATAAAACATTATTGATAGCAAAGAAAATACAAAATCATTTCAAATATAATAGTGTCCCACTCGATCTCACTCCCTGGTCCCTGCTGTTAAAGAATTACAAGACAATCACCTCTGTTTCCTGGAACTATTAGCAAGGGACCCATCTTCAAAAACGGTAAACGCTGTTTCAATATCAAGTAGAACATTTGACCCCTTCCTTCTCAGGGAGATTGAGACTGCCCTTTTCAATATCTAAATGATCCTGTTTATTTCATGAATCATTCCATCCAGTAAGTGTGTTCATGAATTTTATCATTTTCCATGTGTTTTTCCAGTTTACGTGTGGCAGACATTTATCACTTTCTTCATGTATCAACACTGTCAGAGGTTATATGATTTCTTTTGGTTGAGATATCACGTTGTTCAGAAACTGGGAACGTATTTAACAGTGCCATTATGATTGGTCACCATGCCATTGGTCGGCGCCAAATACAAGGACTTCAAACCCTGGGGTAGCCCAGTGGTTAAAGCCCACCTGGGTACAAAGCGTGGAGCCCATTTCTGGTGTCCCCCGCTGTGATATTGTAGAACTTGTGTAAAAGTGGCGTAAAATACAACTCACTCACTCAATCTCTGAACCACCAGCATGGGCTTAACATATATCTATCTACTATGTTGGGATTTAAACTCCATTCCTAGCCACACTGACCTACTGCACTAACCACTAGACTAACGGTCCACACTATAGGTGTCATGAGTCTAAACATAATTTGTAATTACCGTATTCGCCAGGCACTTATAAAATTGACAAACGGGGTATTTATTAAAACTATACAAGTTAAGTCTGTTTCCTGAGTTTGAGTAGATGTGATCAAACATATGTGAAGCAAATAGTTTGATAATAGTTACATTATTATATGCTCTACTGCACTGCTGTTTTCTGTAAACAATCTGTAATATATACACTGTATTTGACGTAATAAGCGCCCGCTCTAATAAGTGCCCACGACAATTTTTGCTAATATATTGGCTAGTGAACAATCCCAATTAGCACCCCTTGCGATTAATCAATGTACACAAGACTTATTTATTCGTGTATGACACGCACTCATGTGTTATATGCACCCTCAATTATGGGGAATAAAATTCTGGAATGATATATCTGTCGTATATAAATATTTCAAGCTGTCAGCATAAACCACGAAATTTACGATCTTTCAACTCTTTTTTTTTTACCAAAATAATATTCAAATAAGAACCCCCTATTTCTAATTTTGAGAGTGCCCTGGGCGCTTATTACGTTGGATATGGTAAGGTGACTTATAAAAATTACTTGGTCAGGGGACGCCTTTTGGAGCAGGGCGCTAAATGAATTTGGTACGTTAACTTTTCATAAAAAAATTCTTAAAGGAGATTATCATTAATATCAAAATGTTGATGTTATCTTTTATATCCGTTACTTATAGAAATCTTTATTTGTAATATTTATGATCAAGTAGTATCAACCATAATGACCTTGTAAAGCTCCTCCAAAATCGAGCAAAGAAAGGAATATAATATCAAGATACTCAATATCCTTTAGAAATCCATATGTCATATCTTCCTCAGAACTAATGATGTTGAAGTGAATTCTGGTCTAGACCTCAGATGAATCTGATCAAGGTAACATGAGATTTATCACCCGAGTATATGAAATAGGAGCAAAATTAATCATACCTGTCAGCGTTAATGAGCGCGATATCTCTGGATTTGCACCAATATTGATATTCTAGTATCAAACATGGATGCTCAGATACCGCCGAGATGCGAACCTGAGACAGACAAGATGGGAGCCAAGGCAAGCTTCCACTAATTAGTCTCATTAACGGGACTACCGTTTCCTGGCTGGTACACTCTTCTGAAGGTACATCTACTCCCGTTAAAAACTCTTTCTCGCGTCCATTATAGTCCTACACTTGACAAATTACACATGAAAAATGAACTTCAATAATTCTCAAAAAACAAACAGTGATTGTTATCATTCTAGTCTGAGGTAGGTGGTATCTAGATTCTCATAGAAAACATATTCCACATGAAGCAACGGACTGCATCATCGCAAGTCCCCTCTCCCCTACATCAAAGCCGACTCCCGAGAAAGTCATCATTAAAACATCTCTTAAACTCATAAAAGTATGTGCGAGTATGAAAAACTGAAATTTACAACCTCTGAGGAGACAATTTGTTGATTACGGCTGTCAGTATGCGAGTTTGTCACTGATAACAAGAAAAATGTGACAGTTATCTCTGAGACGAGGCCTTGTCGCCTAGGGTGACCCGAGCGATGACCTTTACGTGTTGCCAGTATTAGCTTTCTGTGCCCCTTTCAGAGGCTATGGGAGGGGGTGTTGTGAGACCTTTGAAAGTGATACCTCTCTCATAAGGCAAACCAAACGTTGTGTTTTTCTCTTTGACTCTGCGTCCTTCCTTCTCTCATCTGTTGTTCATTGTCAATTGACATTTGTTGATAGCAGGGGTTGGGATGTCAAAAGACAACTGTTTGAAATCGGACCTGTTGGCTCGGAGCTGTCCCTGTTATTGTTCGAGCTGGCTCATGTTCAGGTTGACCTGTAGCTTTAGTTTCAGTGCTACAAAAAGTAGTTTGGCCGTGGTTATTTGTATACTGTAATCAACGGCACCTGCTGCAGGACTCCAAGTCATGTCCAAGTCACAGGCCATTTATTAGGACGGCATCACAAATGACGGTGTTTACACCGATGACACTTGTGATTAGGAACAAAATGTGTCAATGAGTGTCGGAGAATGCCAGAATGTGTGTTGTGTTGTGTTGTGTTGTGTGTGTGTCTGAGTGTGTGTGCATGTTGGGGGTTGGGGATTAAACTGGACAAGGTATACATTGTGGCACATCATCACCATCATCATCATCATCATCATCATCATCATCATCATCATCACCATCATCATCATCACCATCATCATCATCACCATCACCACCATCATCATCATCACCATCACCACCATCATCATCACCACCATCACCATCATCATCACCATCATCATCACCATCATCATCACCATCACCACCATCACCACCACCACCATCACCACCACCACCATCATCATCACCACCATCACCACCACCATCACCACCACCATCATCCTACCTCTATAAACACATTTTTGTGAAAGAATTTTTCATATTCCATTTTATTCATTTTTCAGAAAAAAAATTGAGACTGCAAAAAAATAGATATGTTAACAGCTTAAAAAAATAGCCCCACCTCGCAATACAATTCTTCATAACCTTCCTAATTATTACATTGAATCATTTTGGTAAAGAAGTGCCCTGTGCCCTGTGCCCTGTGCCCTGTGCCCTAATGAATGTGATCAGGGAGGAAAAAACAGGGGACATCTCTGACCCAACCGATCCCCAGGCCTTAAGACAAGCATGAAGCCCCATAATCCACCAGATAGTGCCACTAATCAGATATCTGAATTTAAATGCTCTCAACTTTAAAGAAAGGTCACCACTTGAAAATATCTTGGTACCCGGTAATACTCAAGGATGGGAGGGTACGCACTAACACTCAACTGTGGGCAGTTCACCGAAATATTTCGTGACCAACACGCAATACATCAAAATAATATATAAAACACCCATAATACATCCAGTGTCTACATGACACTACATTTTGTACAGTGATCGTCTGCCCACAGCCTGGAGATCACAGATCACAAGGATCACGAGGAGTCCACGTCCTTAATTCCCGATGCTTGAGCTATAATGTAGTATATTAAGGCTGTGACATGAGGGACAGGCTGCTTGGGAGTAGAGCTATTTTCCTCGTAACTGTTAAATGGAAATCACTTGTGACATGAATACTTGCTGCAGGACTCACTGATAGGGCGTTATAATGAATCAGCAAATATAGATATAACTGAGACTGGAGCAAACTAACCAGAGGGCGACAGTGAACAAGCCACAGTTTGGGTCTGATGACACAACAGCTCTCCCAGGCTCTGGGTCTCCAAGAAGCGCATTGTGGGTCTCCACAAGTAGGGGCTATATGGGTCTCCACAAGAAGGGGCTATATGGGTCTCCACAAGAAGGGGCTATATGGGTCTCCACAAGAAGGGGCACTATAGGTCTCCACAAGAAGGGGCACTATAGGTCTCCACAAGAAGGGGCTATATGGGTCTCCACAAGAAGGGGCACTATGGGTCTCCACAAGAAGGGGCACTATAGGTCTCCACAAGAAGGGGCTATATGGGTCTCCACAAGAAGGGGCTATATGGGTCTCCACAAGAAGGGGCACTATAGGTCTCCACAAGAAGGGGCACTATAGGTCTCCACAAGAAGGGGCTATATGGGTCTCCACAAGAAGGGGCTATATGGGTCTCCACAAGAAGGGGCTATATAGGTCTCCACAAGAAGGGGCTATATGGGTCTCCACAAGAAGGGGCACTATAGGTCTCCACAAGAAGGGGCTATATGGGTCTCCACAAGAAGGGGCACTATAGGTCTCCACAAGAAGGGGCACTATAGGTCTCCACAAGAAGGGGCACTATAGGTCTCCACAAGAAGGGGCTATATGGGTCTCCACAAGAAGGGGCACTATAGGTCTCCACAAGAAGGGGCTATATGGGTCTCCACAAGAAGGGGCACTATAGGTCTCCACAAGAAGGGGCTATATGGGTCTCCACAAGAAGGGGCACTATAGGTCTCCACAAGAAGGGGCTATATGGGTCTCCACAAGAAGGGGCACTATAGGTCTCCACAAGAAGGGGCACTATAGGTCTCCACAAGAAGGGGCTATATGGGTCTCCACAAGAAGGGGCTATATGGGTCTCCACAAGAAGGGGCTATATAGGTCTCCACAAGAAGGGGCTATATGGGTCTCCACAAGAAGGGGCACTATAGGTCTCCACAAGAAGGGGCTATATGGGTCTCCACAAGAAGGGGCACTATAGGTCTCCACAAGAAGGGGCACTATAGGTCTCCACAAGAAGGGGCACTATAGGTCTCCACAAGAAGGGGCTATATGGGTCTCCACAAGAAGGGGCACTATAGGTCTCCACAAGAAGGGGCTATATGGGTCTCCACAAGAAGGGGCACTATAGGTCTCCACAAGAAGGGGCTATATGGGTCTCCACAAGAAGGGGCACTATAGGTCTCCACAAGAAGGGGCTATATGGGTCTCCACAAGAAGGGGCACTATGGGTTGCTAAAGAAGGGGCTATAGCTTTCCAGCTGTCATGCCCTTGTACCAACATTTCCCCCAGCACATAACACTAATTAACTGGACATTTTGTCCTTTTCAATCGGCCAGCTTAAAGCCACCGTACACTCCACCACTAAGCCCCTGTAAACCCTAGTGTACTCAGAAGACACACACGCATGTTAATGTTGCAATGTACAATGACAAGGGTCGTCAATATCGCAATGAACGAGCTATTCCAGCCCAGGGAACACAGAGCAAAATCAATGTAAACAAATCAATTCCCTTTACTAAACGTTCATATCCAACCCACAGCATTCCAGTACAAATGTGGGTCAATTTCCCAGCCTGCTTCTACCTAGTTTACCCAATCCCCAGCCTGCTTTTGTTCGATGTTGACGTCATTCACTTCCAAATTATGTGGGCGTGGTCAGGCTGAAATAATTATGGTAATCTCCCGTGGATTTGATTGAAACAGTCACAATCACTCTGTTGACACAAAACGGTCATATTATGTTTCGAATTTAACCCCTATCCTTTGACCTTTCTAAAGGTCACAACTTGGCAATTTCTCTTAATGATAGCAATAGAGCCATTTCTGTCTTGCATTTGTACAAAAGGCCAAATGCAATATGTCCACACAATGCTGTAATTGTGGTGTAACACAACAATTGTGTTCTGCCATACAGTGAATCATACCCTGCATTTATCGCCTGGCGTTGTAGTTTCTGTTTACCACAACATGTTCTGTTCAGGTTTGCTTGATGATAAGACGAAATTAGCTCTTCTTGGATAGTTCGGACGATGATCAAATTCCTGTCCTGTTCTTTGACAAAACCCTCAACATCAACTTATATTCCAGGCGCTCTCATCACATACTAGGGCGCTGGGGTAGCCTTGTGGTTAACGTGTTCGTGCGTCTCGCCGAAGACCCAAGTTTGATTCCCAATAGGGTACAATGTGTCTAGTCCATTTCTGGTGTCCCCCCGCCGTGATATTGCTGGAATATTGCTAAAAGCGGCGTAAAACCATACTCACTCACTCACTCATTATATACTAGATGCTAAGGAACTTCATTTGGAATTGGACCCGAGAAGATCCGGGCTAGAATAGGTCTTCAGCAACCCATGCTTGTGTACAAGGCGACTGCTTGTCGTAAGAGGCGACTAATGGGATCGGGTGGTCAGGCTCACTGACTTGATGGATGCATGTCATCGTATCCCAATTGCATGGATTGATGCTCATGATGTCAACCACTGGATTGTCTGGTCCAGACTGGATTATTTACAGACTGCCGTCATATAGCTGGAATATTGCCGAGTGCGGTGTTAAACAACAAACAAACAAACAAACAAAATCATTTGGAATTGAGAGACTCAACACAAACAGGTCTTGTAATCAAACTGAACATGTCATGAATACGCTTCCACATTCAACAATTTCTATTTTTCTACATTTTCAAATATTCTGACTCAGGCACCCACACAAATTTATTTCTGAACTTCACATCAATAATGACAAGTAGGTAGTTTAATACCGGTATTCTGAATGGGGAAACTCACGTTTCATTTCATTCAGACCATCAGGATTTGAATTTAAACCCAACTTCTTAAAAAAAATGACTTCAGAATACAGACGATATCTATACATCAACAAACTTGCTGAGTCATCATATCTTATTTCCAGCCGTTCCCGAGATAGGTCGAGGACATCACATCAATTTATTACTGGAGATGAATTTGATTTTCAGCGACACTTTAATCAAAGTGGAATATATTTGCACACACCCAAGGGTCTCGTCTCAGTGTCGTCGATTGCGGGACACAACAAATATGACATGTATGACAACATGCTGTCTCCAAGATATGCAAATACATACACCGCCTCCTTCAATGCCCGTATATATATACACCAGCACGATATGACAACCCACCAAACGGCCATATCGACTTTTTAAAAATTGTTAACTATATGGGCTGTGAATATTAATCTGACAGTCAGATTTGATTAACAATTACGTGACAAGTTTCTACTGCCAAAAAATACAATTTAAACAGTAGGTCAACATGTGTGGTGATTTTTTATCTCAAATTTCAAATTTGTACTGACCAAGTCTCTTATCACCTGTTTGTTTACCGGAATTCACTGGAGGGGTAGGGTGTAATTTTTTCTGCCCATAATATTCACACAAAAAAATTCTCCAAAATAATGAATCAGCTAGACGGGGGTGCGCCAAATACAGTAATTGATATGTTTAATCTCTCAAACTCTTTCTTTTCATTTGCTTCTTTAGAGTGAGTGAGTGAGTGAGTGAGTAATGTTTTGCACTGCTTTTAGCAATATCCCAGCAATATCATGGCAGGGGACACCAGAAATGGGCTTCACACATTTTACCCTTGTGGGGAATCAAACTCGTGTGTTCGGCATGACGAGCGAATGCTTTAACCACTAGGCTAACCCACCGCCCCTTGCTTCATTAGAAAAAGTTTAAAAAAAGTTTAAAAAATGAAAGTACAGGAACAGTTTACTTTTTTTCTTACTCCAACCAAAACCACAACTGTGATCAAATATGGTTGTGTTGTAATGAATGCGAATTTATATAATCAATGTTAACAGACATTCAATCAATTTACGTGACAAGCGAACCATTCAATCTATTTTCAGAAAGCTGGGGACAAAGTGACTGAAAGAAACGTGCAAATATTGTATTTTGGGGGTCCCAGCGCCCCGCCCAGAGATTCCGATTGTGTACCACGACTCCATGACTGGGGACTGTAAATCTCTCCAAATTAGTCCCCCCACCCCCGAGTATAACGGACAGACAACTCTATTGTGCCCCTAATCCAGCATCTCAAACAAGTCGTGTATTCCTCTTGTTGTACCAGACTTTTGTCAACAAACCTCCATCGTGGCCGGGCCACTTTTCTCTGCTCATCTGTAACCCATGTTTTTATACAAAGACAAAATTGAAATAATTGGTCCATATGTAACCACCATGTGACCACAGCTATTCTGTATCCAGGCCTCACTGCCGATTGGAGCAAATACACAAACAAGCTGTATTCATTGTTGTTGTGACAACTGAAGTTGACCCAATACCACAGCCTCACTTCCAGGACTTCATGGGTTTGGTTTGGTTTGGTTTGGTTTGGTTTGGTGAGGTGAGGTGAGGTGAGGTGAGGTGAGGTGAGGTGAGGTGAGGTGAGGTGAGGTGAGGTGAGGTGAGGTGAGGTGAGGTGAAATGGGGTTTAACATTGCGTCCAAGATTATTGCACTTATATAGCGACATGCATGCACATATGTGTGTGTGTGTGTGGCTGCTTGTACTAGTCGGAACTGATGCCGATTTATAGTGCTAGCTCACTGAGATACCATGCCGCAGTTTAACATGAATACCCCACTCAGACACAGTATACTGACTCCGAGCCGACCAGTCCTTGTTTTAGCCCCTTAATGCCGAGTGCCAGACAGGGTAACAACAAGTACCATCTTTTAATGTCTTTTGGTATGACGCTGCTGGGGATCAAACCCCGGACCTTCCGCTCTCCCAGTGGATGCTCTACCACAAGACCATGGAGGTGGTCTCAACCAGGGAGAAGCAGCATTAGTGAGTGAGTTTGTGAGGTTCTTCGCCGTTTTTAGCAATATTCCAGCAATATCACGACAGGGGACACCAGAAAAGGACTTCACACATCGTACCCATGTCGGGAATCGAACCCGGGTCTTAGGCGTGACGAGCGAACACTTTAACCACTAGGCTACCCGACCGCCCAGGAGCAGCATGAATTATTACCCCTGGAACGATGTTACACCAGCCATTGGTTGCTTTCTTGATTACAAAAGAAAACTGCTGATCAAGCAATAAATGTCATTCAGAGACGGTGAGCTCTAACATGGCCGACACAGACTCTATCTCCCAGGTGAACTTTTGCAGGCAGTCAGGTAGTTTTTGCTGACTTTCGATTAAGTTTCAATCTATAACTTGCTCTCAAAAGATCAAGACAAAACCGTGTCAGGTAGTATTGACATTCTCCGATCAATAAGTCGCGAGTATACAGCACAGAGGCCTCCTACACAGCAAAGCTCTCCCTCGATTTCATAATACGACAACCACAGCAAACAGGTCCCTCTGAGGAAACAGTTCTCTCCCTGTTCTTTATAACATGATTAGGAGGTTCAGTCGCAATAATGTCCCCTCAACCCCCATTTGCAGGAAACATGTAACTATTTCGCAATGCTAACCCTTATTTCTTCTCTTAGCCAAAACCAAACAATGTCCCATCCAAACAACAGAGTACTTGGGGCAAAACAGGACGAATGTTTGCACAACCCTGGCCGTCGAAGGCATTTTCAGTTTACCGTTCACAATATGGGCTTTCATGTTCCAGAATAACGGCCAAGGGACAGGACAGTTTCATATTTGATCTTCTGCCTTGATATGATGCATAGAAAATACAGTTTGTCAAGCAATAACTATGTTTGATTAAACTGAGATCAGTCTCATCTGGACCACAGCACCTCACTGGGTTAAAATTCCTGTGTTGGCGGAGAGAGCCGTCTCATGGCTCTGTTCGGTGGTATAGAGCAATATGTTACATGCTCATAAATCTATATGTATGCTGACTGTCTCTGTCAATGATATTGTGATTTGGAGCCAAGTTGTCAAAGGCTTATCGCAGGATTTGCTGGGTTTGATAACTATTAATCAATATGAGTGCTAAAGTTAAAATGACTTAATGGTTCATTTTATAACATTGTGCTTTTTTCACGTGCTACTTTTGATATGGTAGTCGGGATGAATGGAGAGATGGTACTGTCAGGAAGACTTCAATAGTTATTTGTCAAACATTAACCAGAGTGAGTGAGTGAGTGAGTGAGTGAGTGAGTGAGTGAGTGAGTGAGGTTTTACGCCGTTTTCAGCAATATTCCAGAAATATCACGGCAGGGGACACCAGTAATGGGTGTAGTACCAATGTACCCCATGTTGGGAATCGAACCCGGGTCATCGGCGTGACGAGCGTACACTTTAACCACTAGGCTACCCTAACCGCACCTAACCACAATTAGATGCCATACTAAGTCAAGTAATGTAGGGAGTGTTGTTGCAGGGATTTCTATATATTTTCTGTACAACCTTATAACTTGCAGCAAAGGATTGTGTCTTCAGTTTTTTCCTAGAAAAATCACGACAACATCTTGCCTGAGATATTAGGTGACAGCTGAAACCAGTCAAGTGGTTGTCTTATATGTAAATGTCACTCCGCGACTAAAGAAAAACCATCTTCCTTGTTCCCATCGAACACCACACGACATCGCTGCTGTACCAGACATTGTGAAGGTCGTTACGCGAACAGTCGTGTTGAGACGTCTGGAGAAGTCAGAAACACCATAGCTTCATCTTTCACTGATGCTATTGATCTAAAAACATTGTCTTTCTTTAAATCAACATGTTTCTTACTATGTCCCCATCATCACGCTCATCATCACAGGGGTAGAACAGGTCTTCAGCAACCCATGCTTGCCTTAAAAAAACTATGCTTGTCGTAAGAGGCGATTAACGGGATCGGATGGTCAGGCTCGCTGACTTGGTTGATGCATGTCATCGTGTCCCAATTCTGTAGATCAGATGCTCACGATGTCAATCACTGGATTGTCTGGTCCAGACTTGATTATTTACTCTTCTCTGTCATATCATCATCATCATCATCATCATCATCATCATCAGATGGTCGGGTAGCCTAGTGGTTAAAGCATTCGCTCGTCACACCGAAGACCCGGGTTCGATTCCCGACATGGGTACAATGTGTGAAGCCCATTTCTGGTGTCCCCCGCCGTGATATAGCTGGAATATTGCTAAAAGCAGTGTAAAACCATACTCACTCACCCACTCATCATCATCATCATCATCATATGTTTGTTCACCACCATGGTCAGGTATGTTCAAGCAAAGAAAAGATGTCATTGAAAAAAGAAACTCAATCATCACCCCTGGGTTCCGAAAAGTCAAACAGAAAATAATAACAATAAATCCAAGCCAATCGATATAAACTGCAGTCACATCGTGACATGGTCCCAATCTGTGCTGTCGTGCCCAACGAGCCGGTCAGGTCTGATACAACTGACACAAGCATGGCATTGGCCAACCAGTATCACCTACCCGCATGCCAAAAGTGCATCAATCACTTACACACGCTCAAAGGGGATAGTCGTTTCATTTTATCAACAAAAAGCCGCACAGGTCTCGTGGCATGTCAGCTTACTATGGGAGGAAGGACCGAAGTGACGAAGATGTCAGGTGTTGGTGAAACCCACAAGCATGGGTATTGTGCTGACAAACCTAGAAACACAATAGAGGCGAACCGTGATTGAACCCCCAATCACAGGATTCTGGCATGCCCAAGGGACGCAATTCTGCACAGCGAATTGCAAACAGTAGACGACCTCAACAAAAAGTAATGGACCAACAGTCGAGATATTTTTGCAGTTTGAAACAACATCCAATCATTTACAGTATATGACTGCGCGAGGGCAATCTCGACAGCACTGTCGACCTATTACTCGTCTTATCAAACTTTGATTGTAACCATCTCTCGTCGGAAACTTTGATTCTGTGTCCACATCAACGTCAAACTCCACACCGACAGACCAGTCCAAGGGGAAACAGGCAAACTGTTCCTCTTAATCTTTTGATGAAGTTCAATTCCAAGAGAGATTGATTTTAAACACAGTAAAAGCCTGTCGTCAGTCCCTGCGGAAGTTAATGGAGTATTTCCCTGGCTCCTACAAGACTGCTCATTACCCTTCAATGAGAAACACAGAGCAATCAATGTCCACGGAGACCCTTTGTCACACAGGTAGACAACCTGTCAATCAACGCATACACCTGCGGGCAAAGAAACACCCAGGTAATCACTTGAGTGATTGCTATTGACAAGACATGGAACAGGGAAGACGATGGCACAATCTGGAATTAAACCCAGGTTTTAACTCTTTGCTTTCATCCTGGACAAGAAAGGGAAAAAACATATGGCCTTGCTTCCACATAACATGTACAACTTAAGCCTAAACCTTCATGCGTGTTCATTCTTTTTTCACAAAAACTTCGCCTCCTCTAGATTTACCGCAACCTCCAATACACCATCAGTTGATTGCTAAAGGTCGTACTTCAGATTATTACTTTGTTGACACAATGGAGATGAAATTCCTTCCAATTGAAACTCAAATATGAACATCTACAAATGTCCTGTCTACTTTGTAAAACTATTTCGGGATAGATTTGTCACACCAGAGAAAACTGGAGGAAACTTACACAGGAAAATAACTTTCATCAATCACCATAATGGGAAGACAAATTACAAATTCAATGCGAGAACAAAACTATTTTATCATCCAAAACTGGCTCCCACAGGAGATATCGCTTGGATGAGATCAAGCGATATCTACACTGTAGATATCGCTGCAATGAAATTACATCACAATGCTTTGCAGACCATTGTGATATCACTGGTTACCATGACGTCACAATCAAATGACATCACTAATGGCTCTGCTACTGAAGCTGTTTGCAGTACTTTTTACACTGAAGACACTGCTAATTACTGTCTACAAATTGAAAAAGTTGAAAGAATGATGTTGGATGATAAATAAAATCTCACCCTCGTGTCTTTTGATATCAAATATATCAACACTCGTTGATAAAAGTGGAAAAATCCGAGGCTTGTCAAAAGACACTCGGGTGAGATTCTCTATTTTCTCAGTGAAAACCGATTTTGCCGCCAAACCAATATCATTTATCCATTAAAGAACAAATTAGCAGATATCTCCTGTGTCAGCTGTGAGGGGGAAAGTCAATTTAAGTGACATCGTGAAAACACGAAACAGAAGCTATCAACAATGGGCAGCACAAAGTGTTCAAATTCATAAGCTTGTGATTCTCAGAAAATATATTCACCGACAAAAGAAACGTGAATACTCGAGTTAATATATGAAGAATTACTCATATTCAAGAGAATGTTTTGTTTAATGCACAAACGAACATACTGGTATACTCAAAAACGCACCACATGTGACATAGTGCCATAACTTCTTGTCTTGTGCAGGATTATCGTGTAAAGTTGTAGCATATCGTGATAAGAATAAATGAGTGTGTATGGGTTAACGCCGCTTTTTAGCAATACTCCAGCAATATCACGACGGGGGACACCAGAAATGGGCTTCACACATTGTACCCATGTCGGGAATCGAAACCCGGTCTTCGGCGTGGCGAGCAGATGCTTTAACCACTAGGCTACCCGACCGCCTCTGATAAGAATAAGAATAAAGACACTGTGGTAACATTTGACTTATTCTTAACTTTCATACTTCTCTATATGTTTCTATGGTTTGGGGGGAGGGGGGAGGGGGGCACAGAAGGCCAAGTCGTCTATGTCACCGTGATTCGTTGTGCATAGTTGCCTCCCTTGGGCACGCCAGAATCCTATGACTGTGGGTTCGAATCCCAGTTGAATATACCAAAAATCATGATCAGGAGAAGACAGGAATCAAACTCACTGCTACTGTATAGAGGAAGTCAACACACTTCCTTCACCTCTAACAAAAGCATAATAATTTTTTTTCTAAAAACAACACTTGAGATTGTTGTTTATATAAAACAAGCAACACTTTAAACGTTGATCACAAGGCTCAGAGCATGGCATTTTAGACTTACACAGAATCAAATTGTAGTCAAGGAAGGCTAATTGAATCACTACGACAGAGGGATCGAAGTTTTATTGAATAAAGACGAGAGATTCTAATGGCGCGGAGACTACCTCTGGTTGCCAAGGAAACAGTTTAATGACAGTTATTAGAGTTTGTAGAATTCTTTGACTCACAAATAATGTGAAATCAGAGAAATAATCGGGATTTTTTTTACATTATTACAGCAAAAATGTTTTCTTAATCTAAAGATTGGAAATATAAGATTTCTGACAGAAGGCTAATCATTTCATTCTGAAAAATTGAAATATTTGATGTTGTGTAGAAATTTCGGCTTTCATGATGATCAAAGTTCGACTTGATATCTTTTCATATGATTTCAAACAGGAAAATTTGAAACAACTATTGCATGTAATTATTAGCGAGGAATTTTTTTCACCATTAATTTCAGATAAAAGATGGTTTCACAAGATGTTTTACTCTGATATAACGACTAAAAGTATGTTTGCAAATTTCCTTGACAAAGTCGATCAGGATGATTATGACAATGCCTGATGGTTTCTGTGTCATAGGCATCATTTTCCCATCCAGCCAGGGGTTATAAGTTGTCCAAATAATGACTGAATCAAAGACAGGTGCAGGCTCCGTAACAGCCCACAATCGTTCATCAAGATTTTAGATTTCAATGACCCTGTCCTTCATCTCAATACGGGGTCACGGGTGGCCCAGTCTTCTAAGGCGCCGCGATTCACTGTTGCGTCCCTTGGGCACGCCAGAAACCTATGATCGTGGGTTCGAATCCCCGTTGGCCCGAAATTATGTTTCTAGGCTTGTCAGCACCATACCCGTGCTCGTGGGTTTCACCGAAGTGGTAAACATCTGAGACCTGCATCACTTCGGGCTTTCCTCCCACATTAAGCTGACACGCTGCGATATAACTGGAATACTGTTAAAAGCGGTGGTAAACCCAACTCACTCACTCACTCACTCACTCACTCAATGCTGTTTTAAAATGGCAGCCTCTGCTTTTGTTTGCTTGTTGTTTAACCCTGCAGTAAAAAATATTCAACCAGTATCCTGGTAGCCTTTAAATAATCAAATCTCAACCAGACAAAACATTGGTTCATATTATGAGCTGGGCATGTCATCGTTATATCGCAATACATGTTTATTGTCAATACTGTATATATGCAAAATTCGGGATATCGATGCTAAAATTTCTAATTCACTGCCATGACGATTACCCTGAGGACAATGAGAAGGCAGAAATTTCAATTTTAAACATTTAATGGATCAGCCAAGTTTACATTTAGAGTTAAGTTGATTTACTGATTTATACCGCCACAAATCTAAAAAGATATTAAAGAGAATTTTTAGGTATACCGTATTCGACACAATAAGCGCCCAGGTTGCTCTCAAAATTAGAATTAGGGGCTCTTCTTAAAATATTTTTTGGGTGAAAAACAAAGAAGTTCAAAGAGCGAAAATTTCATGGTTTATGCTGAAATGTTTATAAACGACAGATATATTATTCCAGAATTTAATTGCCCATAATTAAGGGTGCATATAACAGACGTATTATGCACGAATGAATAGCCTTGTGTACATTTATCAATCAGAAGGCATGCTAATTGTGATTGTTCACTAGCCAGTATATTAGCAAATATCGCCGTGGGCGCATATTAGAGCCGGGTGCTTATTACGTCGAATACGGTAAATATGTCAACAATGATAACTTCACAGACTGCTTAATCATTAACACAAAAAAACAGAAGACAACAATACAAATCAGGACACTGTTCAGCTCAATAATGAAACTTAAGCCCCACCCATTCTATAATCAGCCAATCAGGAAACAGTACTCCATAAGTGGGTGTGGCCTAATTTTGTTTCCTGTTTATTGAGAAATATACGCAAACACACTTGCTGGGTTAGCCTATCAAATGACATGGAATCGCGTGCAGTTTCTTTATTTCATCTTACACAAGGAAAAGATTCTTAATGAACCCTGTTCAGGTCACGGTGACCTAGCTTTTTGTCGTCCAATCTCAAGACTTGAAAGGCCATCCGACAGTCCCACAGATCATGTGTGAAATTGGCCCACAGTTTAATTTCCTGAAATCTCTTGACCCTCGGAAAGTCACAAACATGGCACATCTAAAAACTCCTCTCCAACAAACCTACGTTCATGATTGAAAAAACCCAACCACACTCACCCCTAACAACATATAGACACATAGCGTCGTCATGTCTTTATCTCAGCCGTACGAGCAGTTAACAAAAACATTCAGATTCAATCCCAAATCAAACCCATTTAAAAAAACCTAGGCAAAGCACTGAATGAGAGTGTTTAAGTTGCAACCAGACGACGGTAGTACAGTCATCCACATTGATTCAGCGAAGAGAAACGGCAGCGTCTACATGCTCGTCTATCTCAGCCTATTCTGACCACCAGGTAGCGCTCTAACTCTGCTCGCACGCAGACCAAATCCAGGATCAAAGCCGCGAACACTCGAGTCCACATATGGCCCGTAAATAAAATTAGAGAGCCTGCTACAAGTCCAACTGCCCAATGCTATATCAAATTGGCCAGATGAAAATTGACAATATAATGACCACTCGGACTGTTCTCTTATCCAATTTCTTTTCCAGACGTGGAAAAAAAGAGGGGTTATTTGAGGTGTGGGTGCCCTCACAAGCGCTTATTGATCCTAAGACCATGCCTCCCTGTCCGGAGAACAGGCTACTTTGTAGGGGGAAAATGCTAATCTGGTGTACTTTCAGCACCTATTAACACACTCACAGATTCATCGCTACACTGATGGATTTCGTAATTGAATGTACGAACAACACTTATTTCAAGTCCAGCTTTGTTCTTTTAAACCTACCACAATGCAAAGGTTAATCATCTTTGGGAAAATAGCACGAAAATGTTACACTGAATTATTCATTAAATCAGATTGCATCTCCGTGACATTGTTTCTTTTTGTGTTGCCCCACAGGATGTTGTAAACTTTACCCATAATGCCCTACACAACTAATCATATACAACATGTCAAACTCCAGGTAATCTTGTATTCAAAATAACAACAATGTCACACAAAAAAGTGCTCTAGTTGACGCGAGATCATTTTTTTGGGGGGGGGGGTTTATCAACTCAATTTTCACTTGAAAACAGGGCCGATATTTCATGTTATTTTGCAATTTATTTAAAACCAAAATAAACCTATTTCTATTCAAGCAATGACGCCAATGATAAATTGACTGGTTACAAATTTACTGCCCCCATTCGACAGATAGATCAAACTGGGGCCATTGCATTCACTCCTTGTAACATAAGTCCCTGGTAAATCCTATAATGTAATCAATAAATCTTTGTCTTGGTAAAGAGAACCGCTTTTGCAGATTTATCGAAGCAAGCAGAGGAAATTCTCTAAAAGGAATTCCAGTTGAACAGAGGAAAACCGTTCAAACAAATGTCGGACAACAAAATGCATTCATGAACTGTCGAACACATCAACATAAACTGACAATGGTGTGAAACGTCAATTTGTGGAAGTGGAGTGACCTGCCCTATTGCCATAGTGAAAGCATGAGAGCTGGTTTCACCACGGTTTCACCATATTTTCACCCGGGTACCCACTGACTGTACGAGGACATCTAAATGAAATTCAGGTGAGGTGAAATGGGTTTAACGTCACGTCCAATTTTATTGAACTTATATAGCGATGTCCATGCATGTGTGTGTGGCTAGTCCAGACTGATGCCGATTTATAGTGCTGTGCTAGCTCACTGAGATACCATGCCGCAGTTTAACATGAATACCCCACTCAGACACAGTATACTGACTCCGAGCCGACCAGTCCTTGTTTTAGCCCCTTAATGCCGAGTGCCAGACAGGGTAGCAACAAGTACCATCTTTTGGTATGACGTGGCCGGGGATCGAACTCCAGACCTTCCACTCTCTGGGCGGACGCTCTACCACTAGACCACGGAGGCGGTAACAACAATTCAAAACAGGAGGCGGCTCTATCCACCAATGACACAACAAGCCTCCAGGGACACAAATTTATGAACACAAATAAAATCATGGGGCTTTTTCTGGATTTCTGTTGCAACATTTCAGACTGCCAATGAAATTCTAGAGGTTGAAATTGAAACGATTTTGCGTATGATTCTCCAAGGGATTGAAAGTCCAAACGGGGGAATGCATTTATTTTGATTTTTTGGTGTTCCTTAGCTTTCCACACAAACTAATAGGTTCCCGTGCAGGAATTTAATGCGAGGACCTCATTAAATAAGTGTTAAGAAAGGGTTTGGGAAATAAATTCAAACAAATACGTACAGTGACGTGGCGACACTCTAAAACAATCACTTAACCGACCTGTCTTGTCAGCGAACATTTTCTAAATTTTTACTCACTATTTCTCGAGGGAAATATCAATGACACTTACTTGAAACAAAAACAAAATACATTTAGCAAAAAATCAGTTTGAAAATCGGTGACATTTTTCATCTTTATCTGTCAACACTGAACTGAATCCATTCTAAATATAGTCAACAGGGGCGAAAATATTCAAGTTGAAACGAAACATATACATACTTAATAAAGAGAAAAGGTCAACCATAACATATTCTAAATCGCCTTCAATAAATGATCTGTAAACACGAAAATAGTATCAAGTAGTCATGTTCCAGGCAAACTGGGCTGGTTATCTTGTAAAACAAGGCAGAAAGCTCTTTGATACTCCATCTCAAAGTAATCATACTTTTCCCATTAGAACTACGAAAAAACACACACTTAAAAAGTGATTATTAGTCTCCAGGAGAACACTCTTCCAACAGCTGTGTATCGTAAAGGCGACCTAAGAAAACAGCCTAGCTACAAACCCATTCACCTCCAGGTTCAGAGAAATTCAATTACGGGGGAAATTAACAAGTTTTTACAAATCCTGTTAATAAAAACATTTACTATTACAAAACAACAGCTATTTACATATCCACCTCACAGGCTATTTAATTACAAAAGGCAGTGTATTAAAAACATTTATTTCCTTCATTTTTTAAATCCATAAATATATCAGTTTTCCATCTTTTTTAAAAGAGCATTTTTTCCTCTTTAATACCAAATGTCACACAAAACACTTCTCTCACTTTTTAATGATTTTTAAATCTGTGTCATCTTATACAGAACGTGAGCAAGGTTAAGCCAGTGCCAATACCACAGCTGTTTCCCCTGTTAAGGATGTTCACAAAATAACGGATGTTTTCAACATACTTAAGCTTACATTTAAAACATACAACCTTGAATTCATTCACAAAATGTTACGGTACAACTTTTTACTCTTTGCGGAAGTAATTTCTCATACCTCATGTCTATCTCAACATGTGAATGAACACACATTGAGGTGTGTTAATTTCACAGCCAGTATCAGCTAGTTTCAAACTATACTTATTTCCATGGTAACCCATTATAACCATTTATGAGAAAACATTCCAAATAAAATTCTTTTTGTCAAACATGTTAACATATTTATGAGAACACAAAGGTAGCTATTTTTGTCACAAGAAGGAGCTCATAAATTAGTGATCAACAGCTTGTACGGTATTTCAAACCTGCCTGACCATTTATAATACAGGGGTTTATCTACCACTGCACAGAGGATGATTTTCGGCTCAAATTTGCAGCAAATGTCATTAAAATTCCCAAAATGAAATTAAAAGTTTAAATAATTGAGACTCAGCCAGACAAACCAGTGACTGATGGTAATATTTGATTGTTTGTTTTTCAGGGCAATTAATCAATTTTGATTTTCAGGGCAATTAATCAATTTTGGTTTGGCCTGGTTAAAAATCTTGTTCTATTATTTCTAAGAATGTCTGCTTGTTTTGTTTGTTTGCTGTTGTTTGACGCCGCACTCAGCAATATTCCAGCAAGATGACAGCGGTCTGTAAATAATGGAGTCTGGACCAGACAATCCAGTGATTGACAATATAAGCATTGATCCACAGAATTAGGATACAATGACATGCATCAACCAAGTCAGCGAGCCTGCCCACCCGATCCCGTTAGTCGCCTCTTAAGACAAGCATGGGTTGCTGAAGACCTATTCTATTGGCATCCTCAGCTGTTAACACAACCTAATTGCTGATACCATTGTAGTTCGGACAAGAATTCAATCAAAAAAAGATGAAATAATCTAAATAGGTCTCAAAGAAATTTAGAATTTATCTACAAATTCCATCAATTTCCAAAAGTTTGTTCCATTACCAATCATCCCATCCAGTTCCGGCAACAGAAAGCCAGGTGATGTATTTAACCAGGGATGGTACACAAACAGGCATCTATACTGCGGTGTTTCGGGAGGTCTACATACTCCGAGTTGCAATGTACGATTCATCTGCTAAGTGACAGCTATCATCCCCCAAATCAGCAAGCCTCTTTATAAGAGAGCGAGACAGCCGTAAAAAACAACATCTTTGTTTAACTTGTAGCCCAAGCGAGACGGAGCAAGGAAGCGCACTCTATTGAGCTTGTAGGAATATGTCTGTTGAGGTTTCACAACTATCCTCTTAAACATAACTGAGGGAGAGGAATTTTGTGCCAGGATAATTGTTTTCTCATTCTGACTGAAGATCTAACTTTGATAGGAGGGGTCGTAAGGGTTTGTGTTCAAGAATATTCAGATAACATATTTACTATTTTAACACAAAAAACTGATTAGGTGGTTAAAAAATATATCGTTTATTGGTAACATTTTGTTTACTTTACACACTCTGAACGATGGTGAAAAAATTATGTTTGTTTGCTTGTTGTTTATCGCCGCACTCAGCAATATTCTAGCTATTTGACGGCGGTCTGTAAAAATAATCGAGTCTGGACCAGACAATCCACTGATTGACATCATGAGCATTGATCGGGATACGATGACATATATAAACCAAGTCAGCGAGCCTGACCACCCGATCCCATTAGTAACCTCTTACAACAAACATAGTTGCCTTTTAAGATAAACATGGGTTGCTGAAGACCTATTATTCCCCGCATTTTCACGGGTCGAACAAATCATGTATTTGTAATAGGTCAGTATTTAAAATGTTTTACACATACAATAGCTATACTTCGATTAATGTTTTAAAAAAACTGAATCATTGAGTTAATACAGAAAAAAATCATGTATTTGTATTAATTCTATAAATAAGTTTTTTTTAAATATTCATCTAAGTATAGCTATTGTTAGTCCTGCACCATGACCGTGGAATATATTTACTTTATGAAAAAAATAATCTAGAAATGCACACAAAAGCAAGTCTAGCCAGTTCAAGCTAGCTCTATTCCACACTCAGCATAGGGAATTTTATTTTATTTTTAGAGTCAAGAAGGATATTGTGTAATATAAGATTTCAGAGACTAAATGTTTGTCTAAGCTATTGTATGTGTAAAACATTTTAAATACTGACCAATTACTTAAAAAAATGAGTTTTCATATCACAACTTATTACAGACACTCACTGATATTATGAACCAACACTAAACATTTTCGATAATCTGTACACCCTCAAACTGTCATGCCCCGTATTCAGTAATATTCACCAGAAAATGAACACTAACAATAAGGACAAACTGCACATCAAACTATATCCGGCATACTACAGGTCTGTCCTTACTCTGAGCTCAATGGAAAGCTTATCCAACTCTTAATTAAGTCATTGATCAGTAGCCCGAAGATCCTATACGACATGAGGCTTTTAACTATGGCATGGCTCTACAACAAATTACCATAAAAACACAACAGTAAATATGCTGGAATCAGAAACTTTGTACAGCTAAAAATCAAATTTGCTTGTTTGCAAGGTGTCTCTTGGGAGTGTTTTGAATTCTGAACATTAATCATCTCTTTGTACCTGGGACAGAAAGGTAAGGAGTTGCTATCTCAGTCTACCGGGTACCCATTTATTGCTGGGTGAACAGAGGCCTATTTCATGTGGGTGGAGGATTAAAGCCCTAGAAACTCAGGAGTCAAGCTGTTGATCACAGTCACCCATCCAACTACTCTCCGCAAACGTTGCTTAAATTACCCGATTCATGACCTGTTCACTGTGATATGACGACCGTACGAGCCACCATCTGATTCGACAAAAACTTCAAAAATCAAAATCAAAACATACCCCCAAAAACTAGAATGTCTGTTCAGTTTTGGGACAAAATAGTCTATAGTTCTCGAACGGTGTTTCGTGAATAGGAAGAATATGCAGAACACTATGAAGCTCTTGATCACAGTCACCCATCCAACTACTCTCCGCAAACGTTGCTTAAATTAACCGATTCTTGACCTGTTCACTGTGCACATGATGACAGTACGCGCCACCATGTGATTCAACAAAAACTTCAAAAATCAAAATCAAAACATACCCCCAAAAACTAGAATGTCTGTTCAGTTTTGGGACAAAATAGTCTATAGTTCTCGAACGGTGTTTCGTGAATAGGAAGAATATGCAGAACACTATGAAGAATATGCAGAACACTATGAAAGAAGGGAATCCACATCTGTCAAGAAATATAACCTTTTCCTCACAAATAGTCAATAGTTTTCAAGCTCTGCTCCATTAATATAAAACACCCAACTGTTTTACAGACAGGCCTGTTGATGGCTATGGAAGCAGAGAATCTTAATCTAACGACAAATCTAACCGACCACTCCCTTCTTAAAAAACAAAATTCACAAAACTCTGGAAACATTCAGGTATTTTTTTAAAGGACGTTCTCAGCATTAGTTGAGGAAGATAATCACTAGTGCGGCTATTGATTTACTTTCCATAATAAAGGAACTTACGAGCTGGGTCATGCTCGTGTTACGAGTACCGATCTTCCCCTTGTGTGTCACCTGTCGATAACTGGTTACCATGGCAACTGATCATCGGTACTCAGGTGTGTGAGAGAGAATCTTAGTGGTGAAAGCCAATCCTTGTTAACTGATCAGCATGATACACCTATCAGGCAGGTAGCTGCAGTAATTAACCGGTGCTTGGAGACGAGCTTACCTTGCATCATCTCCTCAGGTGAGAGAGCTTCAACATAGTGAGTAAGTGAGTGAGTGAGTTGGGTTTAACGCCGCTTTCAACAGTATTCCAGTTATATCGCGGCGTGTCAGCTTAATGTGGTAGGAAAGCCCGAAGTGATGCAGGTCTCAGATGTTTACCACTTCAGTGAAACCCATGAGCACGGGTATGGTGCGGACAAACCTAGAAACAACCGGGATTCGAACCCACAATCATAGGTTTCTGGCGTGCCCAAGGGACGCAACTCTGCACAGCGAATCGCGGCGCCTTAGACGACTTGGCCACCCATGCCCCCAGCTTCAACATAGCCGCACTGAGACAGCAGCATCACAGATGAACTCCATGCCAAGCTAGGCTACTATTTTCCTACCTACTTCTGACACAAAAATGTGAAGTACGACACTTCAGACGGCACTATGTTTACCAAAGTGAAAATTCAGAAACATGATATAAGTGAGTGGGTTGGGTTTAACGCTGCTTTTAACAGTATTACATTTATATCACGGCGTGTCAGCTTAATGTGGGAGGAAAGCCCAAAAGCCTGAAGTCTCAGGCGTTTACCACTTCAGTGAAACCCACGAGCACGGGTATGCACCTACACATAATCGGGGCGAACTGGGATTTGAACCCACAATCATAGGTTTCTGGTGTGCCAAAGGGCACTGCGAATCGTGGCGCCTTAGACAACTGGGCCACCCGTGCTCCCACTTTCAGTGAGTGAGTGAGTATGGTTTTACGCCCCTTTTAGCACCAGAAATGAGCTTCACACATTGTACCCATCTCGGGAATCGAACCCGGGTCTTCAGCATGACGAGCAAACGCTTAAGCCAGGATACCCCACGCTACCAACATTTCATACAAACAACAGCGACACAATCTCAATTCTTTTTTCTTTCCACCTTACTGTAAAACAGTCCGACAAAAATAAATATGATGAGTTAGTTTTTTTCTAATTTCCCATTTTTTTTGCTTGGCCTCAAACATCTAAAACAAATACAGGGCCTAACTTTAAGAGAATATCAAACACATCAGAGAAAGAAAATTAAATGTGAAAATTGTGAATGGATAATGACATACTACCTTGAGCGATACATTTCAAATGTCACAGATTGTGTTTTCAAAAACAACACCTTTTTCAATCTCGCGGGGAAATCTGACACTGAAGTTACAGAATGACAAATGAGGCACAGTGGCGACTGTCGCCGACCAATGACAGCAGATTTGCCGTGAAATTAACCAGCTATCGACGTGTTGACAATACCTGGAGTCAAGTAAGGGAACGGATGCTGTGACATGAAAGAACGACATGTGAGACGTCGTGTAAAATGGGCCCCTCACAAAGTAGCAGCACCTTAGTGAAGCCGGGGCTACACCTTCACGCTCCCTCCCACACAAGCCTTGTACTGTCGTGATTTGGTCAGATTGAAATGAAATAGAATACCTGATTGAAAAGCATTGCAATGGATTTCAGTCTTCAAAACCTGATGTGTAATTTGTCACAGAATTCCCAGTCTTGCTGAAAGCTCTTTACAATCCGCTGATAGATGGGTCTTGGCGTACCTTGGGTCATATCGCAGACTTGCTTTACGGTAGGGAACAGCAGTTTGGAGTGGGTGTGTGAGTGAGTGAGAAGTTGGGCGGGTGGGTGGGTGGGTGCGTGCATCCCTCCCTACCCCCTTCCTCAGCACACCCCCTCCCTCAGCACACCCCCTTTCTCAGCACACCCCCTCCCTCCCTCCCTCCCTACCCCCTTCCTCAGCACACCCCCTTCCTCAGCACCCCCCCTCCCTCAGCACACCCCCTTCCTCAGCACACACCCTCCCTCCCTCAGCACACCCCCTTCCTCAGCACACACCCTCCCTCCCTACCCCCTTCCTCAGCACACCCCCTTCCTCAGCACACCCCCTTCCTCAGCACACCCCCTCCCTCCCTACCCCCTTCCTCAGCACACCCCCTTCCTCAGCACACCCCCTCCCTCCCTACCCCCTTCCTCAGCACACCCCCTCCCTCCCTACCCCCTTCCTCAGCACACCCCCTTCCTCCCTACCCCCTTCCTCAGCATACCCCCTCCCTCAACACACACACACACACACCCCTCCCCAACCCCCAACCCTGTCCCTTCAGATTTCATCCTCCCTAAAACATCTCATATTCAAAGCAGATTCCTGATAGCTTGGTTTATTACGCGAGGTTTTAAAGCAGACTGGCACTGTAATAATAGTAAATCCGACCGGAAGCAGGGGACGCCACCATCAAGGAGCAGGAGCCACATGTGTTTAAATCAAATATATTTTAATGACGTCTCCTTGAAATGTCTGGGCAAGTGCAGTGTGACATTCTTTATGACGAATAAATCTCAGGGCAGTATGTTCATAAATTAGAAAGGACAAAACCAAAACCAGAGAAAACCAAGAAATGAGACACGGTCTCGTAAAGCACACAATTAGGAAAAGAACATGTCTGAACGTGTCAGCTTGTCCTGCCCCTGTCTGGATCTCAGCTTCACAAGATGATATTTAAGATGGATTCTTAGCATCCCTGTGCCAAGATAATAATATCACTGCCGATAAGGGTAAACATTGTGTCCCAAGTCAAACATTTTGATACAACAAATCTCTTATTTTTTTACTAAAAGCCTAGGCAGGTCTAGATCAAACTAACCAAGTCTAGTTTGCTTAACTGCAGAAGAGGAAAGGTTCTTTTGAAAAAAAATCTATATTTATTAAAGACATGTTTTCATTGACTAAGTGTTAGTCTACCCAATGAAGAGTTTGTTTGTTTGTTGTTTAACGCAAGCCTCAGCAATATTCCAGCTGTATGACGGTGGTCTGTAAATAATCGAGTCTGGACCAGACATTCCAGTGATTAACATCATGAGCATCAATCCCCGCATTTGGGATACGATGACATGCATCAACCAAAACAAGCATGGGGTGTTGCGGACTCCGTTGGTGCTGTCAAGCTATTCTGCAACTGTAATCCCCATGGGGAGACAGGGATGGGGTGCAAAGGGTTCTATGTTAACCTGGAATCACAATGGAGTCCTTTTCCTCCTCTGCTTGAGTTGAAAGTTGGAGTGAGTGAGTGAGTGAGGGAGGTTTTACGCCGCTGTTAGCAATATTCCAGCAATATCACGGCAGGGGACACCAGAAATGGGCTCCACACATTGTACCCATGTCGGGAATCGAACCCGGGTCTTCGGCGTGACGAGCTAATGCTTTAACCACTAGGCTACCCGACCACCCTTGAAAGTTGTATGAGTGAGTATACCTGGTTCGACATTTCACTGGCCTCCTGCTTGAACATAGTACTTTAAATCTCACCGACGACTCCGATGTCCAGCCTCACGGCGCTGATGCAAACATGGAGTGAATCACCTCGCTGGGCTCCTAATCGTATTGCTACTGCTGTGTGAGTTCAGTCACTACAAAGGGCAGTTAATTCATCCAGTTACCATTGATCAAGTGACTGACACTAATTTAAATGAACTTATTAAGCTATGAAGATAATCCTCTTTTGTAGCTAGGCACCCCTTATTAAATATCAAACTGTGCAATCAGCATCAGCAGTTGCTTGTGTATCGACCTACATTGGTTGTTATTAGTTTAAGATTGTACACATTTCAAATGTACTGTCAAAGGTTCCAAATGTATTGTCAAAAACATCAAATGTATTGTCAAAAACATCAAATGTATTGTCAAAGGTTTCAAATGTATTGTCAAAAACATCAAATGTATTATCAAAGGTTTCAAATGTACTGTCAAAGATTTCAAATGTATTGTCAAAAACATCAAATGTATTGTCAAAGGTTTCAAATGGACTGTCAAAGGTTCCAAATGTACTGTCAAAGGTTCCAAATGTATTGTCAAAGGTTTCAAATGTATTGTCAAAGGTTTCAAATGTATTGTCAAAGGCATCAAATGTATTGTCTAAGGTTTCAGATGTATTATCAAAGGCATCAAATAGTCAAATTGATTGTGGAGAGTCATAACAGACAATAGGTTTGTACACAATTTGAACTAAAAACACTATCATACTTTTGAATCTATCCCAAACTAACATCATAATTAATATGGTACACGCTTTTGTATCCATCCCATATTAACAACATGAATAAAATGGTACACATGTGAATCTATCTGATACAAACAACATAATCAATTTGTATCATATCAACAAATGAACTGTCACTCAAAACAAACAAAGGACACAAAATCATTTTTAGGTTTCAATGTATTTCTGTTTTTTAATCAGGTCACTGAATAATTGCTCATTGTCTTGTTGCAGCGGCCTGCACGGCGTTACCCTCTATCTGTCTCCCCATCTATACCATCGCACGCGGTAATATCATTACACAGCTCGAATTCCCTGCAAGTGAATTCAGCATGACACAGGATCCCAAACTGACAATGTGTAAAGTGTTAGGCGGCCCAGATAATCTCCATCAGAATGAGCACATGTACAGTCGAGTAGCTACAGTTACCACCCCAGCATGGCGGAGGATGCCAGCCACATACTGCACTGTGTAGCATCCAACAGCTCTTCAGACCCGCTCAACACAATGTCTGACGATGCATGTATATTTAGATATGCAACATCATGTGATTGACAGGCACCGGCTGTCAAATTGGTTCGTTTTGTTAAAGGCATGATGTCAGTTTGTGAAAACTAGATGTTGTATGATGTTTTCTTCTTAATGATGTGCTTAATAAGGAGATCACTTTCTGGTCTTTTGTACAAGAACAGTGTGGGTTTCCTTGACATGATTAGTCCCCAGTACCCCATGCTAGTCTCCCTGTGGGTATTCCGGGGCAGGATAGGTCCCCAGTACCTCATGCTTATGACGCGGCTGGGGATCGAACCCCGGACCTTCCGCTCTCCGGGCGGACGCTCTACCATTAGACCACGGAGGCAGTCCCTCAATAAAATCAAAGATGTCTGGTCATCTCAATATCATTTCTCTGCCACGAGAAAAATAATGTTAAACCAAACAAAGTAAATTCGCTACTTAAACCTCTAAAGATTCAATGAACTACAACTTCACAATCAGGAAGATAAATATCTTTGGAAACTGTATTTTGATTACAGCGACACGAGGCTGAACCATTGTCACCTGCACATCTGTAAACTGCTCGGCTTTTCCACTCTATCCTTTCGTGGAAATAGAACCCAATGAACCAACCCTCTAGGGACCAATGCTAATTTGTTCTTGTAATCGTTTCGACACACTACCCTTTTTAAGTGTGTTACCTAAATTCAATTGCTAAGAGAGCCTAACACATCTATAATACAATTTCCTCTCGTGAAAGAAAAGATTGAATTTTCTTATCTATCTCTCAACGTCAATGTGAATGGTTTTTATCACCTTCCCATCCCCAAGTGGAGAATAGTACCGCATTCTTGACATCTATAGGTAATTAGGACATCCGCAGTCTTCTTTAAAGTGTTACATTATTGAATTATTCTTTTCATAAATCTACACAATAGTAAACTGATTATTTACAGTAATATCATAGATACTGAGATAACAGAATTTTAAAACATTCCGCAAAAAAAAGTAATGAGATTTCTTAAAGAAAAAAACATTGCTGTTAAGACAATTTAAAGCTCAGAAAATGGTCAGCAGGCAAACTGATTTTTTTATGATACACCTAAGAGAAAATCTATGTGATAAACAAGTCAGTGAGTGAGTATGGTTTTACGCTGCTCTTAGCAATATTCCAGCAATATCATGGCGGGGGACACCAGAGATGGGCTTCACACATTGTACCCATGTCGGGAATCGAACCCGGGTCTTCAGCGTGATGAGCGAACGCTTTGACCACTAGGCTACCTGACCGCCCATGTGATCAACAAAGGCTGAATTCAAGAATATTGCACTGATATAGCAAACTGCATGCACGTGTGTGTGTGGCTGCTTGTACTAGTCCAGACTGATGCTGCACACTAGTGCTTGCACACTGAGATACCATGCCGCAGTTTAACATGAATACCCCACTCAGACACAGTATACTGACTCCGAGCCGACCAGTCCTTGTGTAAACCCCTTTATGCTGAGTGCACGACAGGGTAACAACAAGTAGCATCTTTTAAGGCTTTTGGTATGACACCGCCGGGGATCGAACCGATGACCTTCCGCTCTCCAGGCGGATGCTCTACCACTAGGCCAAGGAGACAATCAAACAAAGTAGAAGTGTATTATTATCTAAATTTAGGGCTAAATATGATAATTACCGTACAATATCAAAGTTCACGTCCCAAACAAGGATCATGTTATCGTTCCCTCTCAAACATGCAATTGATATTCGTGTTCGATATCTTGATACATCTTCATAAGTGACCAAGGTCTAACAGTGTGAGGGCAAAGGTTGACAGGTCAAGGTCAAGTCATGTTTATCACACCAGTATCATGTTAATATAGGCACACCGTGTTAATTCTCACTAAGCAGTAGATTATTATCCGATGATGCCAAGGGATTTACCAACTTATCAGGGTTTTGGGTAGTCCTAACCAAGTCTAGCTTGCTTGATTCCACAGTCATGTCAACTTCGCAAGGAGAACCAACAGCTATAGCTGTCAGTATTTTAAAAGGAGTTTCATCTTATCAGAGAGAGGACTCAAAACATGAAAACAGAAGAAGAGGAAAGGTTCTTTCGAAAAAAATATATATTTATATTATTTTAAGGACATGTTTTTGTTGACTAAGTGTTAGTCTAGGTTTTGGAGTTGAAACTTGTTTCCTCAGATTAATTAGGGGAAACAATGTATTATTTGTTTGTTTGTTTGTTGTTTTACGACCACCCTCAGCAATATTCCAGCTATATGACGGCGGTCTGTAAATAATCCAGTCTGGACCAGACAATCCAGTGACTGACATCATGAGCATCGATCTACGCATTTGTATCAACCAAGTCAGCGAGCCAGCACACGTGATCCCGTTAGTCATCTCATACAACAAGCATAGTCATTGTTTACGGCAAAACCTATTCTAAACCGGATCTTCAAGGGTCAAACAATGTTTTAGGACTTGAGGGATCTCTTCAGCTGACAAAGAACAGCCATCACCCGAAGTCCACTATTTCCAGTATATCTTAGATTAACAATATAGCTGGGTTCAGTGGGATTCAGATACAAATAGCAAGCTTACTCCATCACCTGCTCTTACAACAAAACCTGTTCTCTCTGTATCTGGAGTTTGTATTTTCAATAATCATGAACATTTTCAAAAATAGCTTAACGAGTGGGCTTCTCATGAATGTTATTCTGTGACCTTTCAAACACTCTCCACAATAATGTTTTAGTTAATCTTTGACCTTAACAGACATAGAAACCTTAAAATCAGCAAAGCAATTGTGAAATCAATCTCACGTTAATTGATAAATATATTTTTAAAATTCACATAAAGTTGCTGAGAAGTATGATTGCACCTTTACATATTCGACCACTCCAGGTATGGCACAATTTCATGCACATTGAATAGACAGTCATATCATTTCCTCTGCCTGAGGTAACCCCCATTGTCGCCGCTTCCATACGTCGCTTTAGTTTAAAGCTGAGATATTAATCAGCAGCAGATCTCGAACCCCCATTAACTCTGTATCGTTTAGTCCACTATCACTTCAAACAAAGTATAACATTCCCATCTAGCTAAACAACCAAATGGCAAGACTCGCCTCCGTCTAATGGAGTTTCCTCATCACAAGTGAGTTCACGCTCACCTGAATACAGGTAATAAGGACATCAAACAGTACAGATGGATGAACAAGACTCTTTCCCATTAACCCTTGCACTTCTGTTACTGCAAGTCTGGCTGACACAAACATTACCTACTGCGCTAAGGTCTGTCAGGAAATGAGCTCACATTTATCAATCATAATTAAATCATTTGAAAATTGTAAAACAGAACTTTGCTTGTACTGTGTTAAAATGGTTGACACTACAGTTAACCCCTTTAGCTGAGAACAGTACTACATTTAACCCCTTTGAGGAAACTACCACATTTAACCCCTTTGAGAACACTACCACATTTAACCCCTTCAGCTGAGAACAGTACTAAAGTTAACCCCTTTAGCCGAGAACAGTACTAAAGTTAACCCCTTTAGCCGAGAACAGTACCATGTTTAACCCCTTTGAGAACAGTACCATGTTTAACCCCTTTGAGAACAGTACACCGTTTAACCCCTTTGAGAACAGTACACCGTTTAACCCCTTTGAGAACAGTACACCGTTTAACCCCTTTGAGAAGCTATCAACACAGGTCCCTCTCCATCATCTAAGGTTTCAACTTCGACCACAAGGCGACCATCACACTGTCCACCCCTCCATCGGCATGAAGTATATCGAGAAAGAAAATCTTACCACTCTCAAACAGCATTTGTAATTCCATCACATTTGAATGAAAAGTGTTCGACTTACCTGCAAAATAAAAGAAAACATTGTCAACACATGGTGTTTAATTATTTGTACATGTTCCGTACACGCCCACCGCGACGTACAATCATCTGTTTACTCATCCATAGTTGACATTATGACCCATACAAAGGATATTCCTCATTGTCACGTATTTTCAAATGTATCCTAGTTTGATAAATGGCAAAGTTATTTTCTATAAATCCCAGTTTAATGGTCCTCAATAATCTTCAGATAATAGACAAACTTCCTAATCGAATCAGTTATGGCTCATAAATGTCTGCTTATTGCATCATTATCATTTCTGTAATCAATGTCGCCATCATCACTATCTGTACCCTTAACCTTCATGTTTATTTTTATCAATTATAAGAGATTTTGTATCTGAAAAGCAAGTCTGCCTCTTTTCAGGTGACAGCATCAGTAAAATTGATCTGAGAAACATGATGAGAGTATGAATTAATGATGATGATGATTGTGATGATGATGATGATATCAAGGAGAATATAAATTAATGAAGATGATGATGATGATGATGATGATATCAAGGAGAATATAAATTAATGACGACAATGATGATGATGATGATGATATCAAGATAAGAATATAAATAAATGATGATCATCATTAATTCATCCTATCATGTTTCTCAGCAGAGTACTCGTTCATCAGATCAAAGTACTGATGATCACTTGAAATGAGACAAGCTTTTATTTCAGTAACAAAACCAGCAAGCACTTTCTTCTGAAAGCCTAAATTAAAAAAAAAGTATGTTCCCCTTCAGTTTGCGATCGCTGTGGAAACACCGCCACCCGCCAGCTCCATCTCCCATGAAACAATATCCAAATGGATTCATCTGTGTGTGATGATTAATATTATTTGAAGTCAGAATACAACCCTGCCCAAAGTGCCGAAAGCAGGTCCAGTGCTGGCAACAAAGCCGTTATCTACAGAAACAAAGCGATCTCTGACTGACGAATGTTCCCACAGACAACCTGACAATTCAAATCTACCCCCAGTGGTACACTATTCCTCTATACACTATATCCAACCCCAATTTCATCAAATAACATCATGAATATTTTACAAGAAGGAGATAGTTATTGGGAGACAGTATTTCCTTTGCAGCGGGGCTATTTCCCTGAAGACTGATATTTCATCAACAGACTTCAGCTGGGCAGTTTGGCGATGACCTCAAACTTGACCTGCCACCTTTTGAGTGAAGGATATTTTCCAAGCTAATTAGTAATACTTGATTAATATTGTTGTTATCAATATTGATGGAGTAATTATTGTGTTGATGGAGGACTGCAGTGTGAGTGGGACAATCTGGTGATAGTAATCACCCATTGTATTAATTCTGCAGGGGCCGTCAAACAATGCATGACAGAATCGCGTGAGGTAACCACGGTGCTTACGATTAGCTGTGGATTACTGTTTCATCTTCATATAAAGTTCATTAAATATTCATGGGCCAAACTCCAATTTCAATTAAATTTTTCTTATTGTTCTTTACAGTGCTGCAAATGATTTTATCAGGAAATCAAACATTTTCAAGAAAATAACATTCAAGCAAACGAAATTATTTCATCATCAAAAGCAACAGTAGATTTTGAAATAACAACTGAAATGTTGAACAAAAATTAGCACGGCATGAATTAAAAGAGTCCACAATTATCCTTAAATCAGAATGAATGTCAAGATGCATTATTCACGAGGATAAATATTATCAACGGAATTCTTTTCTGAAGTATAAACTAGGAAGTACTGGTTTTGTTCTAAATGGAACAAAGGCAATATATACTTCCACTACTTGGGGGGGGGGGGATGTTCAATATCCTACCAGGGATACATCTACGAATCTAAAGTAAGAGCCCTTGGGAAGCAAGTTGAGAAAAAAAGATGTTATTTTGTTTAAAATTGGGATTTTAAAATCTCCTCTTTCTGTTCAGAGATGTTTCATTGGTTT
Organism: Haliotis rufescens; assembly: GCF_023055435.1. Taxonomy (NCBI): domain Eukaryota; kingdom Metazoa; phylum Mollusca; class Gastropoda; order Lepetellida; family Haliotidae; genus Haliotis; species Haliotis rufescens. The sequence goes on along the minus strand of NW_025963824.1, from coordinate 30,200,687 downwards.
GTTGTTTAACGCAGCACTCAGCAATATTCCATCTACGTGATGGCGGTCTGTAAATAATCGAGTCTGGACCAGACAATCCAGTGATTGACATCATGAGCATCGATCCATGCAATTGGGATACGATGACATGCATCAACCACGTCAGCGAGCCTGACCACCCGATCCCGTTACATGCATCTTACGACAAGCATGGGTTGCTGAAGACCAATTCTAACCCAGATCTTTACAGGTCTATGAGATGTTTTAGAATTAGATATTTCCATTACATCCAAGAATGTAACACAAAGCAATGAAACCCCTCTTTATTGGCCTCGATATCGGTGAAACTCACGTCGACCCGACCAGGCCATCACATCCGATAACTATGTTAACATGAATTGGGGAGGTCTCAAGTCTAATATGGAATATTTTTACTGACATTTGCTGCAGTCTTGGGCCTGACTACTAGCCTCAGAGCGGTCTAGATAAATCCCTACGGTACATGAAACAATATAATACCCATCTGAAGGTTCACTTGTACTGATTATCGCCACAGTGACCAGCACACTGTCTCGGGAAAAGAAAGCCCATCTAAAACCCATGACAAAAACACACTGGTATAAGCGGCACTCTCCCCAGGGAGTAGAGATGACAACCTCAGTAATCCAGTGCTTGGGCAATTTAACTCCCAAGCTGAACACGACATACACTGAAAGGGTTTGAAACAAGACAATTTATAAATACAAAAAACACTTTATTTTCAAATCCTATTTTATGCATTGATATTTTTGTTACATCTGAGTAGTCGCCATCCTTATAAAATCCGGTGAAATGCATCTTTATCCTCTCATCATCCACTTCATCCCAAAGATAAGATAAGATAATATTTATTGCAGAAACGTTCCATTACGGGACAGATGCAATTTTAAAAGACAAGACATTATGATTTATATATACATATATACAGACAAACATAATTTACATTCCTGTAGACACATACAAAAACAAAATAATCAATATTACATATTTTTATACATAAAATGTCAACGGTTGATTATGAGGGGGTATTTATTGTTTGAAATTATAGATGTGGAAACAAATGCAGTTGATATTGACTGCTTCATTATTTGACAGGATGTATTGAAATAATTTCCCAAAGAGGGGAGGATGGCAGAAGGAATATCCCCCCCCTTTAACCCTCTCCCCCACGCCCCTCCCCTAACCACTTCTGGTAGCCATCAACAACCACCTCCTCATCTTCTGGTCCTCGTCACTGCCTGTACCAAGTCTGGCATCACCACCACTCTCTCTGCATCCATTCCCCCCCCCCCCCCCCCCCCCCCCCCCACCCCATGTGGAATGTGGAATATATCCCAGGCTCCCAACACAACCTCAGGTACTGTATCCCACACAACCTCAGGTACCGTATCCCACACAACCTCATGTACCGTATCCCAACACAACCTCAGGTACCGTATCCCACACAACCTCAGGTACCGTATCCCACACAACCTCATGTACCGTATCCCAACACAACCTCAGGTACCTTATCCCAACACAACCTCAGGTACTGTATCCCACACAATAAGCGTCCAGTAACTATCCCGGAATTGTGAACAAGGAATTTCAAGTGTCCTTTAAAGTTGGTGACATTATGATTTCCGTACAACAGACTGTCCTCATTAATGGTATGATAGATACACCGAGTGAGTGAGTGAGTGAGTGAGTGAGTGAGTGAGTGAGTGAGTGAGTGAGTGAGTGAGTGAGTGAGTGAGTGAGTGAGTGAGTGAGTGAGTGAGTGTGAGTGAGTGAGTGAGTTGGGTTCAATACCACTTTCTATAGTAATTCAGTTACATCCCGCCAGTCATCTTGACAGGTGAATATAGCCTCATATGCATTCACACCGACGCTTTATGACAGACTATTGACAACAGACCATTGAGGAAAGATTATCAGTAAAGGACCCTTGATTTACAGATTCCTGATGACAGACTATGGAATAACAGACCCTTGATCACAGATTCCTGATGACAGACTATGGAAAAACAGACCCTTGATCACAGATTCCTGATGACAGACTATGGAATAAAAGACCCTTGATCACAGATTCCTGTGACAGACTATTGATAAAAGACCCTTGATCACAGATTCCTGTGACAGACTATTGATAAAAGACCCTTGATCACAGATTCCTGTGACAGACTATTGATAAAAGACCCTTGATCACAGATTCCTGAAGACAGACTATTTATAAAAGACCCTTGATCAAAGACCCCTATTAACAGACCCTCGATGACAAACCCTTGATCACAGACGGTCGATAAAAGACCCTTGATGAAAGATTATCGATAAAGGCCCCTTGATCACAGATTCCTGATGACAGACTATCGATTAACAGACCCTTGAAGACAAACCATGAATAAAAGACCCTCGGTGACAGACCCTTGATGACAGACCCTCCATAAAAGACCCTTGACAGACCCTTACAGTCCAGACACCAGCAGTATGTCATGACAAAGTCGTTTTCAGGGAATACACAACAACAAAAGTAGTCTGTTCAAACAAGGACACACTTCACATCACAAATCTGCTGCTTTTCATCTGCCAAAGTTTGGAACGTGTTCTGTACGTGGGAATCACGTACACGCCATCGGAAGGTGTGATTCCAGCATCCTCCCAGCGCCAATGACGACCAAGATGGATCAGCCTGCCCTGATGGACTTGATATGCCAGGTAATATTATGTGAGGGAATGCTATTTTCCCAGAAAAGTTCAGCTAAGTATACCAGACTACTTGGCCATTAAACATGTAAGCAGCATTTGATGGGAAAGTGCTGAAACAGAAGTCATTGTTCTCTTGGCAACATAAAATCTGATTTGGGATTTGCAAGGGGTAGGCCAGACTCGGCTCTTGTTTTGTTTCACAGATTTCCAGGGACATTATGTTTGTTTGTTTGTTTGTTTGTTTGTTTGTTTGTTGTTTAACGCTGCACTCAGCAATATTCCAGTTATATGACGGCGGTTTGTAAATAACTGAGTGGACCAGACAATCCAGTGATTAATATCATGAGCATCGATCCATGCTATTGGGATCGATGACATGCATCAACCACGTCAGCGAGCTCGACCACCCAATCCCTTTAGTCGCCTCTTACGACAAGCATAGTCACCTTTTACAGCAAGCATGGGTTGCTGAAGACCTATTCTACCCCGGATCTCCACGGGTCAGGGACATTATGTCCAAACATAGGCAGCCAAATAAAAAAAGTAAACATTGACTGGGATCATGTTGTGGTAACATCCTACAATTACTCAACAAATACCAAAAACTTCATGGTGTTCAACTTAAGCATATTTTCAAAAATGGCATGACTACTAATAACTTCTTTGCCTTTGGAAAAATATTTTCAACGCTCATCATATAAGATATGATACCAAATAAAGAATTGGGTGATCTGAGCCCCCATTGGACTGAATGCTGTGTTTGAAATGTACGCACATCACGTAAATTCTGTTTTCGAAGCAGTTGGACAACATCCTTAAATAAGTATCAATTTCGGACACGGACGGAACCATGGTGAACCAAAGTAGGATTCAAACTTAGCATCTGTCAACACACGACCCACGGAGCTAAGCTACCCATCAGGTACTGTGTTGTGTTTTGGTCCTGGAGCAGTTATCAAAATACACCTTGTTGAATAAGTTCAAACAAAATCCTATACTGAAAAGCCCAGAACCATTTTAGTCAAATCGATTCCTGGAGATGGTACATGTAATTCTTTACCAGAACAAATACACATTGACAGTTCTTCAAATATTCATGACAACATATCATATTCTGACAGATTACAATTCTTGCTTCCCACAATGTACTGAGGATCAAAAATAAGGGAACACATCCCAGTCTTGGCAAAGGGAGATTTTACTCAAGTGAACTCTTGATTCGTCTCATCAACACCAAAAGTTCGAGCAAGAAGTGTTTGTACAAGACATGGCCCCCCACACCCTAACCAGGTCCCCCTTACAAATAGCTGTTCCCTTATTTCTGTGTGTGAGTATAGCTCACCCAGCCGGTACTACTAGTCATCGTTTCCAAGACAGCCATAAAATATGCATCAGATCCTACACACAGCGAGCATCTTTGGTTTCAGAATTAATGTGCTTCATTTCATTTTGATAAAAGCATTGTGCCATCCAAGCATACGGTGTTCATTAATTATGACAGGTTTATAAAATATCTCTCGTCCCCTCCGTTCTATTGTCATCGCCTGCCTCTGTAAACATCCCTGTGGAGTGCTAGTGTTTACCCAGGGACACATGGGCAGACAAGCAACTCCAACCATTTGTTGGTAATTTGCTATGTTGTTATAAGGCCAGTCTTTTATTTTGTAGATGGTTTTTGGCCCGAAAAATTCAAGTTGCTTGGTTGAAAAGTAAAATAACAAATATAAATTCCAAGGTTCACATACCGTATTCGACGTAATAAGCGCCCCGCTCTAATAAGCGCCCACGGCGATATTTGCTAATATATTGGCTAGTGAACAATCCCAATCAGCACCCCTTCCGATTGATCAATGTACACAGGACCTTTTCATTCATGTATAATACGCACTCGTGTGTTATATCACCCTTAATTATTGGCAATTAAATTCTGGAAAAATACATCCGTCGCATGTAAAACATTTCAGGCTGTTAGCATAAACCACGAAATTTACGATCTTTCAACTCAAAATAATATTCTAATAAGCGCCCCCTATGTCTAATTTTGAGAGCGCCCTGGGCGCTTATTACGTTGAATACGGTATATCTTTTTGTTCAGATTTTTTGAGAAAAATGTTCAAAAATGTTCAATTTAAGTATTTCAAATAATTTATTTTTTATTGAAAGTGACAGTAAATGAGGGTGGTGGTGGGGTGGGGGATTTTTTTTCTTCTACTTTTCAATTATTAGGAGACAGCGGAATATTCTGGCCAAAATTTGACAGGACGTTTTTCTATCATTGCTGAGGGAAAGAGGTCTCTAGGAAAGCTATCCACTAAAAACAATGGATATCTTAATTTTATACTCATACTTAAATCAACATTGTATAAGTAAAATAATTAATTTTTAGCTCCTCATAAAATGATAATAATCACTAAAATCGACGACAGCATACATTGAGAAATTGAAATCTTATTTTCATACACTCAAACATCAGTCACAATACCTCATTTCTGAGGGTATCACACCACAAGGGGTAGAGTACCAAACAATAATCTCCTCCATCTGAAGGGGTTCTACTAAATTCGCATTGTGTGAGTGAATGAGTGAGTCTGGTTTAACGCCGCTTTTAACAGTATTCCAGTCATATCACGGCGGGTCAGCTTAATGTGGGAGGAAAGCCAGAAGTGATGCAGGTCTCAGACGTTTACCACTTCGGTGATGAAACCCACGAGCACGGGTATGGCGCTTACAAACCTAGAAACATAATCAGGGCGAACCGGGATTCGAACCCACAATCATAGATTTCAGGCGTGCCTAAGGGACGCAACTCTGCACAGCGAAACGCGGCGCCTTAGACGACTGGGCCACCCGTGCCCCCCAATTCTCATTGTATCCCCCAACCCATAAAGCGAGTCCATGTTTCCTCCATTTCTTAACAGTTACCCCTCTGTGCACAAACACAAGTAAGTCATGTTAATCTAGCCTGCTTGTACGAAGCATGGGAGTGTGCTGACTTGCTATCCACAGAGACACCGACAAACAGTGGGGATCCCTGCCTGGCGCACGCCTGGCACTGTGGCCGACGACCTGGCAAGACACCTGGGTATCTTAAATTGTTTCAAACACAATGACAACTTGAAGACATGGTAGCGCTTCTCAACAAGTAGGTTTTATAGATCCAGCCCACTGAGATATCATGCCGATGTTTAACGTGAATACCCCACTCAGACACAGTGTACTGACTCCGAGCTGACCAGTCCTTGTTTAAAGGGGAAGTGTACACGCAAAAATCACTTTCTTTCTTTTTCTAAACAAAACGCAATTTTAGAATTAATTAGTATCTGTGTTTGAAAATATACACTCATTTTTTTCACAGTGAAAGTAGGAAGCTCACAATAGTGTGAAAATGATATGCCGTTATGAGGCCTTCGTTTTTCGAGCTAAACAGGCCTGAGTTATCCCCCTTAGATTATGACGTAATTGGTGCCAATTCAACTGGGTCCCTGTCTATTCTCAACGCAAAAGATATCAAGTACCAGTTTGCGGTAAAACAACATGGCCTACGACACACTCCGGCGCAGTGGTGACTCAGCATAACACTATGCTGGCTGGCATCTGAGACGCTAGAATCACACACCTAGACCTACACCACGTGAAGCGGCTCTAACAAAGCATGATGACGTCATAATGTTTATCAATTGGCACCAATGACGTCATATTGCAAGGGGCATAAGCCATGGTGTTTTTGTTGTGGAAATAGAACACTTGGTAAATGTGAAAAATATAAATCGTTTTAATGCGATAAATATGTTAATTAATTGTGATATTTTTATATTTTTGTCTGTGACACTTCTAGGTTAACACTTTTAATGTGGAAAAAGTACAAGAAAAATAGGTTAATTTCCGTGTGAACTTGCCCTTTAAGCCCCTTAATGCTGGACCCCAGGGTAACAACAAGTACCATCTTTTAACATCTTTTGATATGACGCGGTTGGGGATCAAACACAACCTTCCACTGTCCAGGCAGACGCTCAATCCACTAGACTACAATTTTAAGACATGATCGGTTAGCCAAGTGGTCAGTGTCCTCACTCTTGTGGAAGGTTTGAATCCAACTGTCCATTTACTGACCACCATTGACCCCACCCAACCCCCCATTGAAGTGAGTGAGTGCATGAGTATTGTTTTAAACCGCTTTTAGCAATATTCCAGCAATATAACGGCGGGGGACACCAGAAATGGGCTTCACACATTGTACCCATATCGGGAATCGAACCCGGGTATTCGGCGTGATGAGCGAACGCTTTAACCACTAGGCTACCCGACCGCACCCCCCCTATTGAAGTCAACTTCAATGAAAAGATCAAAACAATGGAATGTTCAAAGATAATTCTTTTTTTCACATTAGAACATACACAAATAATAGTTTAATTACAGCCTGCCTACCAAAACGACACATCACTGAAATAAGTCGCGCTGTGACACAACAGGAAATTTCATATTTTCCAAAAAATAAAAAAAGACATATTTTACCAAATTCTATTCATCTTATAAATCTTGAAAATTAACTAAAGATCACAGACTTAGTTTCTTGAGATCATAACAACATTGCTAGGTGGCCAATTACTATTTGAAATAAGGTAATAAGATGCTACTTGGCAGGTCCCATTGTGTGTGTTCAACAACGTATGAATGCGGCACGATCAATGGACGGCTTTTTTCCATGAAGCACACTGGGTGACCCATGCTCTGTCACAGTGAGTTGACAGACAGACACACAGTCAGTGCAGGTCACTCATTCTCGCCCCTCGCCCCCCCCCCCCCCCCCTCCCCTCCCCTCCCCTCCCCCCAACACAAGACACACTTCTGACATTCAGTGCTTCAGTTGTCTTTTGTCCTGCTTTGAACAGAATTTCAGTTCATTTAGTTTGTCTGTTATTTAACACAGCACTCAGGAATATTCCAGGTTATATATCATGGCAGCCTGTAAATAATTGACTAGAAAATCCAGCGATCAATATTGTGAGAAACGATCCACAGTGTGCGGGTACCAGGACACGCAATCAACAATGTAATCGAGCCTGACCACCCAATCCATTAGATGCCTTGTACGCACTGTGAAGGTCACCAGGGGCCCAGTCTGACCCAGACTCCCCATAGGGGCAATACAGGCAATATTGGCAATACTGGCAATACTTGCAATACGAGTAATACTGGCAATACGAGCAATACGAACAATATGGGCAATACAGTCAATACTGGCAATATTGGCAATACTGGCAATACGAGCAATAGGGGCAATACAGGCAATATGGGCAATACAGTCAATACTGGCAATACGAGTAATACTGGCAATACGGGAAATACTGGCAATACGGGAAATATCGGAAATACTGGCAATACGAGCAATACGGGCAATACGAGTAATACTGGCAATACGGGAAATACTGGCAATATGGGAAATATCGGAAATATCAGAAAAATTGGAAATATCGGAAATACTGGCAATATGAGCAATACGGGAAATATGGGAAATACAGTCAATACTGGCAAAACTGTCACTACGGGAAATACTGTCACTATGGACGAAACTGGCAATACAGAATATGGACAATACTGGCAATAGGGGCGATACGGACAATACGGGCAATACGGGGCATTACTGGTAATACTGGCAATACCTGTTCATAATATGACCAAGTACATCAACAGAAACATAGTTCACTCAATAACTGAGATATCGTTATTGCACCAAACCATCTTGACTCACTTAATCATGACTTAGGTTCATCAAAAATAACCTGACCTTTGTAAAGACAGAGCTTGGACATCTTCAGCCCACCTATATCTAGATGTTCACAGAGCATGTCATCCAATACTGTCAATACATTAATAAAGGGGAACTGAAAAGGTCAACTAGAGTTGATGCTGCTGAGAGGACTACCATAAACCAATTGCCTTTTGGTATTTACTAATCCTTAGTCCAGATAAGACAAACAGATGCGGTTCACCTTAGTTCTGCACCCACTCACATTCCGCAAAAAACATTCATAATTAAAACAAACTAAAAGATAACTATAAAACACACAAAAAATTCAGAATTTTTTAAAATATTGATGATGACCATATTGATAAGAATCATGAACAAAAAACAGACCGAGCGATAAGAAGACTTAAACATATTTCAGCCAATGAAAAGTAGTCAATATGAAAGTGAGTGAGTGAGTACGGTTTTACACCTTTTTTGTAATATTCCATCAATATCACGGCGGGGACACCAGAAATGGGCTTCACACATTGTACCCATGTCTGGAATCGAACCCTGGTCTTCTGCGTGATGAGTGAACGCTTTAACCACTAGGCTACCCGATGGCCCTAGTCAATATGAAAAGGTATTTGCAATTCATAGTCCTTAAATATGAGTAGAAATAGATTATAAACTCAGTTTATTTTGTTCTTCAAATCTGACGGCATGTAAAGACAATTAACTGCCATATATTCATACTTACTCTTTGTTAACTTTTTAAGTTTGTTTGTTTGTTTGTTGTTTAACGCCGCACACAGCAATTTCCAGCTACATGACGGCTGTCTGTCAATACTAGCATCTGGACCAGACAATCCAGTGATTGACATCTGGAATCTGGAAGTCGGTATGATAAACAAGCTTGATAACACTGTCAGTATCTACACTAAAAAGTTGCATTCATTGTAATATAGAAGGTGTATATCCACAGAACTATCTCCCTTGGTCCTCATACTAAATTTGTTACTTCAGAATAGAATTGCACACAATACTCTGTTGTAGAGGTTCCTGCTGTTTATCTGGGCTGAGGATTTTTGTTCTCAAGTTTTAAATTCAAAGTTCACAGTTAATTGGTACCATTAAGTCATTATCAGAATGATTATATAAATATATTTGAGTGTCTCTCTCTCTTCTTCTCTCTCCCCCTCTCCCCCTCTCTCTCTCTCTCTCTCTCTCCCCTCTCTCTCTCTTTCTCTTCTCTCTCTCTTCCCTCTCTCTTCCCTCTCTCTTCCCCCTCTCTCTTCCCCCCCTCTCTCTCTTCCCCCTCTCTCTCTCTTCCCCCTCTCTCTCTCTTCCCCCTCTCTCTCTCTTCCCCCTCTCTCTCTCTTGCCCCTCTCTCTCTCGCCCCTCTCTCTCTCCCCCCTCCTCCTTCCCTCTCTATATATATCTAGAGAGAGAGATATATATATATATATATATATATGCCCCGTCAGAAAGTTGATTGTCAGTAAACAGTCAAATATTCACAATAACAACTTAAGTGCATTGATCGGATAAAATGGATAAAAACACTATCAGAATCCAAACATTTTGGATTTGGGAAAATCTCAAACCAGTGTACTATCTGGAGTATGTACACAGCACTTAATGACAAACTAGGACACTCTTGCCCTCCTTGCCTTACCTACAACCCAGCAGCTCAACTGTGAACTTGAAATCCCTGTGCAAACACTGAGATTACCTTCCCGTTCTGTACTTGTCACAGGTCGGGAACTGTTAACATTTCCAATGAAGTAACGGTAAATATTCAAAATTTAAAACGTAAATATTTTCAAGCTCGGGATCCCATAAGTAAACAAGTATGGGGTTTCTGGGGCCTCTTCTGTACAGAATCCCTACGGGGAGACATGCATGGGTTCTGGAATTCCCACAGGGAAATGATGGGGACCGACCGACCGACAATCCCTAACAAAGGATACCCCACAGATTTGTCAAGACTAACTGAACATATTACTTGCTAACCAATCCCTAACAAAGGATACCCCACAGATTTGTCAAGACAAACTGAACATATTACTTGATCAACAATCCTTTAAGTAACCAGTTCTAGCTGATGAAGTTCATCATTTGCCGAACCCACATTAAATTTGGATGAAAGACAAGTAAAAACCATTTCATCTGTTGGTCTGCAGCAGGGAGGCTGAGGTAGACGGCAATAGCAATTCCTTGTTAAATAGAATTTGGCGCCAAGAAGTTGAGGGAAGCTGAAGACTTTGCTTTGAACTCCTTCACCACAAAAATGATCTGTTCGATCCAATTAATTAGGCCCGTTGTGTATCAAAAACAAAAGGAGCTGCCTTGCGTAGGGTATGGGGCATCTATCATCCGATCATTAACTGTCTAACTCTTGCGGAAAAACTAAGACCTGGCTTCAAATAATTAGGGTTGAAATCAAAGAAAATACGGCCACATGGCTTTTGTTGACTGTACACGGTAAAAGAACCCTTGTCACGTGGCTTCTGGCATGCGATATGCAGTTATTGGTTGGGGAAGAAAGACCTGCTTTGAACACTGCATAAAGGAATTCACAAGCAGGAGAGTGTTATAGTTATACAGTGAGTGAGTGAGTGAGTGAGTATGGTTTTAAGCCGCTTTTCGCAATATTTCAACAATTTCAAGGCGGATGGACACCAGGAATGGTACCCATGTCGGAAATCAAACCCAGGTCTTCGATGTGACGAGCAAACGCTTAAACCAGTAGTCTACCCAACCGTTATACAAGTGTGGTGTATGTCTTTTGATATGAGGCCATAAATATGGTTTCATATTGGTTGATTTATCTAAGGGGAGCTCTCCTCATTTGTAAGCTTCCAATATCAAGTGTAGGTCAAGAATGGCTAAATTCCTTGTTCCTTGGCTCACTTTGGAACTTTCATGAAATTATGGTGTGATGATGCATTTTACAGGGAGCCAGGGATGAAGTTTTGTCCTAGAGTGAGTGAGTATGGATTTGTGCCACAGAGGGGGACACCGGAAAATGGCCTTCACACATTGTACCCATGTGGGGAATCGAACCTGGGTCTTTGGCGTGACGAGCAAACGCTTTAACCGCTAGGCTACCCCACCGCCCCTTCTGTCCAAGAAGTAATCTGGAAAGCCATGTCAAATTCAAATACTCATTGTTGGATTCCCATAAAATACCTGGTAGTATTTTGGACAGGTAATTAAAAAACAAATTCTTTAATAAAAAATATCAATATTTCTAACAGCTTTGTGTTTGTATTTTGGTGAAATGTTTTATTCTAGAATATTGGAAAAAACACTGTTACATGTTTGTATATTACCGTATTCGACGTAATAAGCGCCCAGGGTGCTCTCAAAATTAGAAATAGGGGGCTCCTATGAGAATATTATTTTGTCGAAAAAAACAGTTGAAAGATAAATTTCGTGGTTTATGCTGTTTATATATGTACGACAGATATATTTTTCCAGAATTTAATTGCCCATAATTAAGGGTGCATATAACACACGAGTGCGTATTATACACGGATAAATAAGTCTTGTGTACATTGATCAATCGGAAGGGATGCTCATTGGGATTGTTCACTTGCCAATATATTAGCAAATATCGCTGTGGGCGCTTATTAGAGCGGGGCGCTTATTACGTCGAATACGGTAACCTCAAAAACTGCAAAACAAAACAAATTAGTCATTTAAAAAAACAAACCTTTAGTCACCAGTATTCTGGGTTTTCCTATCTCAACATGTGACAACTACAAGAAGTAAAACACATTTCCCTCAATCCAAATAAACTGCAAAAAGTCTTGGGTGAAGAACATGAAACAATGACTATTTCCATTCCATGACGTTCCACACTGCTCAGACAGACATTTCGCAGCACGTTTGTGACAAATAAAAACTTCAAACAAACTCTTTGTCAACTTCATTACAAGACGAGGTGTGGACACCATTTGTCAGTAGGTGTCAATTCAATAACACACAGACATGGTGGCAGTAATAGGAGCCTCTGTGACACTTGGCGCCACGTTCTTACCGATATATGGCGCAGCTGGTACTCACAGCTCTCTCTCAAAGAGACTTACTTTGTCATTTAAGAACATTGCAGTAGCTGAAATCATCTCTTATAGGCATTTGTTTGGCAAGGGTACATACACTGTTTCAAAGAAGAAAATGTTGGAAGTGGGAAGTGTTTCTACCCTAACTGGAGGGTGTTATTATCAATATTGACCCGCAGTGGAAAATGACTTGGTAAGTGGACGTATCATCCAAAAATGGCTTCTAAAGGAGATATCGTTACAATGAACAATCGTAACAATGCTTTGCAGGTTATTGTGGTGTCATCCATTAGTGATGACATGTAGTGAAACTCCAAGAATGTCATCCTGGTTTCAACCCACACATTGAACTCTCTTCTCCCCTCCTATAACTATAACCAAGCACCCCCACCCCAAGCCCAGCCCCCCAAGCCCAGCCCCCCATCCCATCAATGACCTCAGACAAACACCAGTGCCAAACAGGAACCTTGGCCCTTCTCTGCAACGACCTCACCCCCCCTCTCAATGATGTCAATCCCCACCCCTCCATCAATGATCTCAGTCGTGCAGACAATGAAGTCAGTCCCCCACCCCATCAATGACCTCCGTCTCCCCTTCTCCCCTCCTCCTCGGCCTTAGTACCCAAAACCCCACACTGGGAACGGAGACAATGACAGACTACATCAGTTAAACACTCATTGTTTAAGTATGATAGAACTCAGTGCAAAAATACCTAAGCACAAGAATTGATTTCGGCTTAGCACCTAATATTTTTTCTCCCATCCAATCAATAACGTAAGCTTAGGCCGCGAAAATGTAATCTGCTGGCATTAACTTGAGCAATATCTAATTATCTTGATAGTCTCACTCTTATTTAATAACACAGCCTCTTTAGATATGTGATGATGGCCATAGCTTGTCCAGAAGACATCGACAACAAGCATCGGAGGAGGAAGCTGGTGCCACGTTTTTCAACTTCACTTTATCTTTAAATATGGCTCATCCAAAAACAAATGGTTACTACAAACATCATTTAATACCATGTTCTTATTCATGACAAATTGCCTGTCTCGGCCAAAGTATTCTTTGAAATGTTTACATTTTTAAATCGAGATCAGAGCAATTTTCTGTTTAACAATTGAACATGATTGTTAATTGTGAATTTAATAGTTTTAAAAGATCACAAAAGTATTTTCTGTAAATATTTGAGTGAGTGAGTGAGTATGGTTTTACGCCGCTTTTAGCAATATTCCAGCAATAACACGGCGGGGGACACCAGAAATGGGCTTCACACATTGTACCCATGTCGGGATTCGAACCCGGGTCTTCAGCGTGACGAGCGAACACTTTAACCACTAGGCTACCCGACCGCCCCTGTAAATATTTGAAGAATTAATTTATATTGACCTTTGTTGAATACACAACCTTTCCTCTATGGACATACCCTGCAGCAAACCTGAGCACCACCACAGCAACCCCGTAGCACCCAGTAGCACCCCCCAGGACCCCCCACCCATACTCCCAACACCACACAGAAGATAAAAAACTAAGTCAATGAAAATGTGAAATTTGCAAAAAATCAACACTAGACAAGATAATTTATAATTTCAAACGAACTTCCTGATTTAGATTCTCCTGTGTGATTGTCTCATAAAATAAGCCATTAATAGCGATCAGCCATACACACACATTTTCTCCTGGAATTGAGTTGGGAAAAGTAATCAGACCTCATTGTCTGTACATATGGTCACATCTCTCTACACAGCTACAGATTTGGGTAAACAAGTGAACGCTATACGCAAGCAAATTTGGTCTTTTATTTTACAGGCTAATTCAGCACTAGAACTACACCACATTATGTTTGGCATAACAGGGACATCGAAATCCTGGATAATTTGTTTACTTGAAATAAAAAATATGTGAAGCAAGTCCATGTTATTTATGCGATGGATCTTACAGAGTGATGTCTGAATATGCCTGAAGCTGTGAAAAACTCAAAAAATCTTATGTTGTGAATGGCTTGATCGAAATAATTTTGTCGTCTAGTATTGACAGAATCATATTGTAAATAACGCTGATTCAATCGACGATGGGATCGCGTTTCGGGATCTAATAAGCTGGCATAGTTCGGAGGAACAAACGGATGTTGGAAGCGTTGGAAGCAAGACACTGGTCTTCGAAAGCGCACGCTCGTCTTGCGATTTCCAAGAAGATCTCCAACAAACACTAAAGGAATTTCATTTCTTCTTCGCCTGCAAACAAAATTTGTATCGATTCCTTCATTATCGTACAATATGAAAAGCAAATCGATTTCTTGTCAAGAGAATCAATGACGAGATGATGACGGACAATGGGTCCCGGGGACAAGCTCACAAAGCAGCCTTGTACACATTACTGACAACTAACACTCAACTTTCTTTGTATCATGTTGATGTGGAGTGCTCTACACCCGACAACACGATACAGCTTGCGTTGGGTGTCGAGGTTGTGTCTTGTTGGAAGACGTGATATATCGTGAGTGAGCTAGTGAGCTCGTGAGTGAGTGAGTGGTGAGGTGAAATGGGGTTTAACGTTGCGTCCAAGATTATTACACTTATATAGCGACGTGCATGCACGTGTGTGTGTGTGTGGCTGCTTGTACTAGTCCAGACTGATGCCGATTTATAGTGCTAGCTCACTGAGATACCATGCCGCAGTTTAACATGAATACCCCAATTAGACACAGTATACTGACTCCGAGCCGACCAGTCCTTGTTTTAGCCCCTTAATGCCGAGCGCCAGACAGAGTAACAACAAGTACCATCTTTTAACGTCTTTTGGTATGACACGGCCGGGGATCGAACCCTGGACCTTCCGCTCTCCAGGGGGACACTCTACCACTAGACCACGGAGGCGGTCTGAGTTTGTGATTGAGTTCGTGAGTGAGTGAGGAAGCCAAATTATTTCAGTTATATCACAGCATGCCAACTTGATGTGGGAAGAAAACCCAAAGTGATGCAGGACACAGACATTTACCACTTTATTGAAACCCATGTTTTTTGCGTTGAGAAACCTAAAACAAATAATTTCAAAAACTGGGATTCAAACCCAGGATCACAAGTTTCTGAAATGCCCAAGGAACCGCACAGCAAATTGCGATTCACGATTCCTAGTCTTGTGCCGAGACAGTACTTATTATTTCATTGTCCATCTGTTTCATGCTATATCTCGATTGGTGGGAGGGAGCCTCATCGTCGATGGAATGGTGGAGTAGGGAGGGTGGGATGCTAGCTGCATGGAGAATATACAGTTGACGAGGAGGGAGGGTTGGTGTGCGCCCATGACTTAACTCTTGTTAATGACTTGTTCATCAGCAATGAAACCACTTCTCTTCAAAGAAAATCTTTCCGTTAGTCTCCAGGCCATCTCCCAACACAATATTGCACAAAGCAAGTTAAGGAGGCACTGATCCCTTTCCTATGATTAGAGCCAGCACATTGTTTACATTCCAAGTTGGTATAAAATTGACAACTATATCCATGACAAGGAAACAAGATGGCGACGTTGACCTTCATTTGAAAATAAAACCTCAAAGTACTCAACAGAAGAATCGTACGTCCTATAAATGGATTACGCGAAAGAGGCTATCAAATAAATACAATGTACAAGGGGAAATTTGAAACAAAATTGTGGAAATTTACGTTTGCAGATGGCCGTTTTAACTGTCATGGTCGCCATTCCTTTCAATTTTATTGTCGTCAGCCTGGTCTACACAGGAAGTGCAGCTGGGAAACAATGGCCGCCTAAATTGGACGAGACCATCCACCATAATTGTTGTCTCGACTAAAGATTCCGTTATCCTTTGAACGTCTTTGTGGAAGGAAAAACGGAGGTGATTTTCTTGAAACCAGAGCATGTTCTTAGGAAATAAACTCTTGATCAAGAAACAGGCTTTGAAGACTTCATTCCTTGTTTCTATTGCCTTGAAGGCCAATCACAAATATTACCTTAGTTTTGTAATAACCACATTTTTTAGATTAGTTTCATTAAATTTATCACATTTTGTGCAGTTCCTCTAATTAAAATGATTGCCAAAAAGGCACATTTCTATCAGGACTTTGTCAGACATTATTTTGAACCATATGGTCTGTATTTAATAATCCAATGAGCATCAATACATTTTTTAAACGTAACAAAGTTTTTACATCTGAATATTCATTCAATAACTGCTTGAGACTTAACACATGTTTTAAGGATTGCAGATTCAAAGAACAGCATGTGTTGGTCATAAAAAAAGAACCAGCCAGAATTTTTCATCCCTCCTCTACCCATTCCAAGGACATTTGTTTTTCACAAATCCATAAATGTGTACACAAAAAATGAATATAATCCCAATCAGGCTTTTTTGTGGTAAGAGTTTTTAGATTAACGAAAAACACATATCACAACCTTCAGTCATACCTTAGAATAATGTTTGGCCATTCTGAAAGAACTAAATTAGAACCAACCATTTTTTTAAAGGGCAAATTAGGTTTGGGGCAATGTTTAAATATCAAACAGAAACGAAAGAGTGATTGCAAGCAGGCCAATTCCTGGTAGACCTATTAAAACATGCCTCCTCGGGGCCTGACATCCATGCTGATTGGTCAAAACCTGATCATGTGACTTTCTTTCAAACCTTTGATGTTTACGGTTGTCCTGTACTTTCTGCTGTCAATTAGGGCCGAGTTGTTTCACCATGAAGCGTCCGTTCCGACTTACACCTGGTCCCAATTAGTTAATGACACCTGGGATTGTGGGATCTTAATTCATATTTGGTCAAACAAATTTACCAAATCTTTGATAAGATGAGCACAGGATCAAAGTTAAAGGTCAGTTGCCATCAGTTTAAGTGCACAACATCGGTTTAAGTGCACAACATCGGTTTAGTGAGTGAGTGAGTGAGTATGGTTTTACGCCGCTTTTAGCAATATTCCAGCAATATCACGGCCGGGGACACCAGAAATGGGCTTCACACATTGTACCCATGTCGGGAATCGAACCCGGGTCTTCGGCGTGACAAGCGAACGCTTTAACCACCAGGCTACCCGACCGCCCCCTACTTCGGTTTAAGAGCACAACATCGGCGAGTCAGTGAGACGAGCGAACACTTTAACCACAAGGCTACTGCCCCCAAATGGGGTTTAAGATTATTGCACTTATTAGGAATGTGCATGCACATGTGTGTGCGACTGCTTGTACTAGTCCCAAAGAGATAACATGAATACCCCACTCAGACACTGTATACTGACTCTGAGCTGACCAGTCCTTATTTTCGCCTCTTAATGCCAAGGGCCAGGCTGGGTAACAACAAGTACCATCTTTTAATGTCTTTTGGTATGATGTGGTGGGGTTGAAACCCCCAACTCCCACTCTCCAGACAGACACTCTACCACTTGACCACAGAGGCGGTCGGGCATAAAACAAGCACTCACTCAATGTACAGTAATCTTCGAAGACATACAGATGCGTTAACACAAGATGTTTCATGGGTATGTCAAACGTCACCACAATCAGACATGCATGGAGTAGTAGGGTCTCTGAACTGAAGCCTCACAGCCTCACAGCCAAACAATATCAAACTGGTTACCACTTCTCCATCGAAATGCCTACCCGGGATGAGTCTATGAAAGGAAGCATTTTTATTTCCCCATCATTAATTCCCGAAAAACATACGTCTCATGGTACACAATGTCACCAGACGCTGAGGGTAGAGATATATAGAGAGTGTGTGGGAATGTTAAACATCGAAGACAGAGGACGGGGTCTTGTATGAGGGGGCGGCCATGCTTGTGTGGTAAATGGCTGGGAACACTCACATACAAATCGCTGTACAAATACCCCAAGCTGGAGGACGTACACAGGAGCTGTCTAACAAACTATACTGGATGATATTACATCAGAACACACAAGGACTGTCTGATGCTCCTGTCCTGCCTGTTGGGCAGTGTGTGTGTCGAGGAGAGTGTTCCTGCTCAGTTCATGTTTGTTTGTTTGTTGTTTCACGCCGCACTCAGCAATATTCCAGCTATATGTTGGCGGTCTGTAAATAATCGAGTCTGGACCAGACAATCCAGTGATTGATATCAGGAGCATCGATCCACGCAATTGGGATGCGATGACATGCATTAACCAAGTCAGCGAGCCTGACCACCCGATCCTGTTCGTCGCCTCTTACGACAAACATGGTCGCCTTTTACGGCAAGCACTGGTTGTTAAAGACCTATTCTACCCCGGATCTTCACAGGTCTGTTTAGTTCATAAGGAGATGGAAGGAAGGATATTATTTGTCAGAAGCCGCCATGCCTGGAATAATTAGTTAGATGGACAAGGTTAGACAGCTGAACTGGCTAGAAGGATCGATGGATGTTTACCTGTTTATTTACTTCTTGATAAAGGATAAAATAGTTTCCATATAAGATGGTATAATTATCAATTGTTTGTCATGAACCATGTAAAGCCTGGATCAATTGGAAAAATTTAATGGTATGGCAGAAGACGAGGAAGTGATCAGGTTGAAACTGATCCGTGGAAGAATTTTGAACAGGGAAAAGTGGATTGTATGAACAAAATAAAGTTGATTTTATAGACAAAACGAAGTTGATTTTATAGTCCACTGAGATACCATGCTGAGTTTAACATGAATGCCTGACTCAGCACAGTATACTGGAAGTGGATTGTATAGATGGGGGAAGTGGATTGTATAGATGGGGAAGTGGATTGTATAGATGGGGGAAGTGGATTGTATAGATGGGGAATTGGATTGTATAGATGGGGAATTGGATTGTATAGATGGAGGAATTGGATTGTATAGATAGGGAATTGGATTGTATAGATAGGGAAGTGGATTGTATAGATGGGGAATTGGATTGTATAGATGGGGGAAGTGGATTGTATAGATGGGGAATTGGATTGTATAGATGGGGAATTGGATTGTATAGATGGGGAATTGGATTGTATAGATGGGGAAGTGGATTGTATAGATGGGGAATTGGATTGTATAGATGGGGAAGTGGATTGTATAGATGGGGAAGTGGATTATATAGATGGGGAAGTGGATTGTATAGATGGGGAAGTGGATTGTATGGATGGGGAAGTGGATTGTATAGATGGGGGAAGTGGATTCAATGGGCAGGAGGGTTTGAAGTGGTTGGGCAGAAGGAAGGGGAATGTGTGGAAGACTGCTTCTTTGTATGCAGTTGTATGTGTTTTCTGAGAATGGATAGCAGAAAAAGAGTTCAGACATCAAGATTCATAACATTGATCAAATTGGGATAGCAAAACATAAAATTGAAACATCTATCTAAAGAGAAACACATGAAAATTAAGCATCAAAACAGCTAGAAACGAGGCAAGTCACCAAACTTGCAGCTGGTGTGGTCTTTGCAAAGAAACCAAAGCTCTCTTCATAGAATACTACTATACTTTTGCTCTGGACCACACCTTGGACAAAAGATGACTATTGGGATCCTAAACAAATAGTGAGAGGTATTTTACATGACTTGGCCTCACTTTACAAACTCGGATCTCGCATCTTAAAAGGATTTCCTTGACATTGAGGCACGTTGTGTTACCTGTGCCCTAAATACACCCTAAGTTATCTTTCATGAATACATAAGCCGTGATAATGGAGTCCCGGATCACACAGTTGACGTTACGAAAACCTAAAAAAAAAAAGCCTGCTTGTGAAAGTGGAGTTTAGGGCGTGGTTTCAGTATCAAAGACTCACCATGGTGTTTGACGACTCCCCCGGGTAATATCTCCAAATGTTGCCTTCCGTCATGTCCTATTACGGCTCTATCCACAATGGTCAATACACAATGATTTGTAAAGTACCGACCTTGCCTCTACCCCACCCTATTGGAGAAGTAGGCAGACACACCCAGAATGAAGGGAAGTCCGGAGATTTGCTGGCATGTCAGCCTGCATCATCTTCACAAGTCATTTTATCAATATGTGACATATCCCTTCACCTGTGACAGATATGGACCCTGATTCTCTATGACGTACAGGCAATTGAGGACTACCGCAACTTGCCATGCGTGCAGCTCATTGTGATGGGATAGGATGTAAAGCTCAAATGGTTCTCTGTTGTGGGAAAGTGTAGAGTGAAGGGTAAAGAGTGGAGGGTAAAGAGTGAAGGGTAAAGAGTGGAGGGTAAAGAGTGGTGGGTAAAGAGTGGAGGGTAAAGAAGGAGGAAAAGAGGAGGGTAAAGAGTGTAGGGTAAAAAGTGGAGGGTAAAGAGTGGATGGTAAAGAGTGGAGGGTAAAGAGTGTAGGGTAAAGAGTGTAGGGTAAAGAGTGGATGGTAAAGAGTGGAGAGTAAAGAGTGGATGGTAAAGAGTGGAGGGTAAAGAGTGGAGGGTAAAGAGAGGAGGGTAAAGAGAGGAGGGTAAAAAATGGATTGTTTACTATTTCTTGGGATGTATTATGATACCAGTGATATCATCAGTCCGTATCACCAGTCCGTATCACCATACTTATCAGTCCATATCACCATACGTATCAACAGTTCGTATCACCAAACGCACCATCAGTCCGTATCACCATACTTATCAGTCCATATCACCATACGTATCAACAGTCCATATCACCATACGTATCATCAGTCTGTATCACCATACGTATCATCAGTCCGTATCACCATACGTATCATCAGTCCATATCACCATACGTATCATCAGTCCGTATCACCATACGTATCTCAGTCCGTATCTCAGTCCGTATCTCAGTCCGTATCACAGTCCGTATCACCATACGTATCACACTGAGATCTCAGCGATACCCAGCCCCCCTGCTGAGTCACTGAGCCTTCCCTTGGAGTGAGTTAATCAAGACAAACCGAGGTGCCAGAACACTTCACCTAACTATTCAATTGGCAAAATGGAAAGAGTTCTCGACAACAGACCCATTTCAAATTCAGAAGCAACACGACCAACCTAACGTCAAATCGTCAACACGTTGGCCATGAAATCCCTTAATAAATCATTTTAGATGATCAATACTTCCACACAAGCTCAAAACATCTTCTTGTTGTCACGTCTCCCACAAATTTCAAATTTGATCTAAAATCTTGAAATCTCTCAGTATAAGCACAGAACCAGGATGTGATATGTGATATCGACCAGGGTATTACAACCCTTCTGCCCTAACAATAGGATATATATTTTTGATGGCTTCAGAAATAACATTTCAAGTCTTCACTTTAAATATTACACCAGCTTGCCTCAGGAAAATATGGAAATGTTTTACAAAGTGGTTCTCTGTGTAACTAACACCCACCACCACCGGTGTATGACAAGGAGGGAGGTCCTGGGGCCACTTGCACAAAGCGATCTTAGCGCTAAGACTTTTGTAAGCCTGTGTTAAAGTATGGGAGTTACTTAGCGCCAAGATCGCTTTGTGTAAGTGGGCCCTGAATTGAAGTGCTGCTCCACCGTTGTGGCAAGTCACCCACACTCCTATACACAACTGGTATAGAAACATACAGGTATCTATTTTAGAAAACGTTACGTAATTATTTATCAATTTTCTTTTTAAGCACTACAAGTGACAAAACACACTTCTATACAGAGCAATGTCTTTGGAAATAAAATTTGACATATTTTTGAAGGTTTAAATTTTTTTAACACCTGTTGGGCTCAATTAATCTACGACAAGTTCAATTTTACAAAGATAAACAATGAACTTTTAAGCATGGAGAATTCAATTCTTATTTTATTCAAATTATAACAAAATATTAATTAACCAAATTCAAATTTATACTGTTATATATTCCTTTTGTTGAAAAATACACAAATATGTACAGTCGAAACCTTGTCTCAAACTCATGGTGACCTGAATTTTCTTTGAGTTATCCTGGGTTTCAGACAGGCAAAAAATATGGTTAATTTTGAAATTTGGGACTCCCAAATGAGTTCGAGACAACCGGGAATTCAACACATCCATGTTCGATACGAGGTTCAAGTGTATAAATATACAAATATTTACATATCTGTATGTTTTGGGTTATTTCACAATTATTCCTACTCCTGAACAAAACACTTTATCGTTTACATATTTATTCATATATTTTCTGCTATTTCACCCATTAATTTTCTACATAATGTTTACATTTCAATTTGAAAACAACACATGTGGCTACCTAACATCACTTGTTATCACTTCTCCCTTCAGAACATAACAAATTCTATAAGTAGACGTCTGATCCACCATGACAGTTGGTCGACTTGAAAATCCATCTTTTATCCTTCAAAGTCAGCCTGACGGATTTCCCTCCATAACCTCAATGTCTGGTCGTTCAATCAGACCCCAACCATTAACCCTTTAGCTTTTGAGATTTGTTACGGATTCCCAGCTGACAATGTTGATTGAATCCAATGGACTCTCAAGTCTCCAAAGTGACAGTCGAACAGCCCGAACAGGAAGTGTTGACATCGCTGTATTGACATGAACCACAAAGAAGGTTTTTAATTGTAGATATTCATAGTCCATTCAGCAGTTATAATCATAAACACTAATATTGTATCATATCTACTGTCTGTGACAGACACATCCTGTCTGCCGCCACAGACTTCAACTGGCCTTGATTCTTAAAAGGATGAAGTTGCAGACGGGCATGTATTAACTGCCTGAGACTCTTGTGAGTGGCAACATGGTGTCACTGACCTCAGCACTGACCTCAGCACTGACCTCAGCACTGACCCCAGCACTGACCAAACAGACAGATCTCCTTGTTGCTGCTGAGTACATAAGTTGTTGGTTGGTTGGTTGTTGTTTAACGCCGCACTCAGCAATATTCCAGCTATATGACGGCGGTCTGTAAATAATCGAGTCTTGACCAGACAATCCAGTGATTAATATCATGAGCATCGATCGACGCAATTGGGATCGATGATATGCATCAACCAAGTCAGAAAGCCTGACCACCCGATCCCGTTAGTCGCCTTTTACGACAAGCATAGTCGCCTTTTACGGCAAGTATGGGTTGCTGAAGACCTATTCTACCCCGGAATCTTCACAGGTCACATGAGTAAGTGAGTGAGTAAGCCCCTTCCACATCTTATAATGTACCCCCCGTTTCGTATCTATAATCGACATCCCAAATCACCCCCTATCCACCACAATCACGCAGACCTTATCCAAAACTTGACCAAAACAAATACTGCATGATGCCGACCAGAAAGCATCCTGCTTACGGCCTTCAAATACGAAACTAAACCAAAACCTATAATGATAGCTTTGTACGATCAAATAATTTCATCATAAATACATAATTCTAGAGGATCAGGAGCCTCTTCTTTCAGATTGGCTCACACAAGTTATTACAACCCAACACCAACAATCATCTCTCTTCTACCATGATTAATATTTGAATTACAACGTCAGCTTCACCTAATGCCCACACCAGAACAGGTGCGAAACTAAAACCAAAATTCTAAATGATAGCTCTGCTTGAGCAAATGGATCATCAGCCCTTATCCAACCTTTAATTTCAAGCCCAAATCTAATGTGATCTATCAAGTGTCAGTTGAAGACATCTTCTTCAGCAAATAAATACAGGTCCATGTTACCAGAATCAATCATCTGTTTCCGTGTCTAAGAACGCGCTCATTTGCATAACCAGCTAATAGTGGAGGCGGCTCCCACTACAGGAGCTCACGGGAATCAGATTACATTAATGATGATCGGAACAATCTTACCGATCTGGTGATCAACATTCAAGACCAAAGCAGGCAGATCACTTACCTGTAAAAGAAAAGGAAACGTAATTAGTTTTGAATGGTAAACAATTTGCAAAAAGAAAACGTCATAGAACGATGGACATTGTGTTCTTTGTGAAACATATACCCTTACTCATAACTTTAATAAGTGAGTTAGTATTGTCTTACGCCACTTTAAGCAATATTCCAGCAATATCACGGCGAGGGACACCAGAAATGCTTCACACATTGTGTGATAGTGGGGTGTTAGGACAGGGTGGGGTGTGACAGTGGGGTGGGGTGTGACAGTGGGGTGGGGTGTGACAGTGGGGTGGGGTGTGACAGTGGGGTGGGTTGTGATAGTGGGGTGGGGTGTGACAGTGGGGTGGGTTGTGATAGTGGGGTGGGGAGTGACAGTGGGGTGGGGTGTGACAGTGGGGTGGGTTGTGATAGTGGGGTGGGGAGTGACAGTGGGGTGGGGTGTGACAGTGTGGTGGGGTGGGGTGTAAGGACAGGCTGGGGTGTGACAGTGGGGTGGGTTGTGACAGTGGGGTGGGTTGTGATAGTGGGGTGGGTTGTGACAGTGGGGTGGGGTGTGACAGTGGGGTGGGGTGTGACAGTGGCTTGTTTGAGTGGGGAGCAACGTTGCGAGTTCGAAAGGAACCACTTGTCCTCCGGTTGGACATTTCTTCTATTAATGGCTTCAGCTTACAGTGAGAGTGAACGAAACATTAAAACTAATTCAATATGGAGGATCTTAAACATAGATCACCCATATCGACTTTAACGACTGTTTGAGAATGATAGCAGAAAAGATACACTTAACTCAGCCCTAGTCCACTGATATGTCTCTCAACTTCTTGAACCCCTTTTACAGCTTTGATACAGTAAACTACAGTTATAACGAACTCAAAAGGACTACTAATTTTAGTTTGTTATATCCATCAGTTTGTTATAAGCGTGTTCGTTATAAGCGTGTTCGTTATAACCGTAGTTTACTTTATCTACAAATGACTGGCATGACAGAGTGATGACTACTTGGGAAAAATCAATATATTCTTGAACCAATTCATAAATAGCTGACAATTGACAGCAATAATTAATATAATCAATATCAAAACTTATTATTGATGAATATATTGAAATGTAACAGTTTAACATTTTTTTTAAACATTTCACACTCCCTGATAGTAGGGACCAGTTTATCCCAATTTGATCCGGGGTAGAATAGGTCTTCCGCAACCCATGCTTGCCGTAAAAGGCAACTATGCTTGTCGTGAAAGGCAACTGACGGGATCGGGAGGTCAGGCTCGCTGACTTGGTTGATGCATGTCATCATATCCCAATTGCGTGGATTGATGCTCATGATGTCAGTCACTGGATTGTCTGGTCAAGACTCGATTATTTACAGACCGCCGTCACATAGCTGGAATATTGCTGAGTGCGGCGTTAAACAACAAACAAACAAACAAAATGTCACGAGGCTTGTCAAGTAGAAGCCACCAAGCAGAATCACAAGCCCAGAGGACTATAAATAAACAAAGCCATAGGAACAGGTCACTTGTAGGAATGTTCTTTGTAGGCAAATAGCATTTGTCATTGCTATTATTACACCCCTGTGGATTCATAAATATTGATATTTACTTATTTCGTAATGAAAAAGCATGGCTCCGTAACCAGGGAGCCTGTTTCGAAGTATCAGTTAACATTTACAGCTAATCATGCTAGCGTGAGACGAACATACACGCTTGCACCTCAGCATCACACTGAATGCTGGGAGGCTGGCTGATGACATCATGTGGTGATTGCACTGTACTTGTGACAAATTGTCCACCGGCCATTTGTGAAATCTCAGACAAAATTTAATTATGTTCATGAAACTACAGCTTGATGTTTGGCAGTGACCACGTTCATGTTGCAGTTTGCCGCAGTCAGCACAATGTCTGCGCTAACAGGATTCGTAAACAACGATGTATGGGGCTGGCAAAACATGGGAGCAAAACACATGTTGATTCGTAATAACACAATGAACCAGGTCACACGTTGTAGCCACTGTTATTGTCAAACATGGGGCATTTGCGAGGGCAGTTGTGGACATTTCCACTTTGAAACTTATAAGCAAACTTCGATCATTGTCAGAACGAATCCTGCCAAGGGAAGCAACTCTTCACAACAAATTCCTGCAGCTTAAACCACTGTGCCATGATTAAACACCAAACGCAGCCAGAACAAAATGCTTTTAAACTGTTTCCCATAATACAAACATGTATGTCAATAACCTTCTCTCAGAGTGAACACATCTGTTTTGATCAAAGATGTCGAAAAAATGCCAATTACGCAACCAGCGATGTCGATTTCGGTTCATACAGAAAACCCATTATGGCGTTATATACGATGGACACATGTGTTTGTGTCGCATATTTCAAAACTCTTTCATCATTAGTTGCCTCCCTTTGACATTTCCCCGGGATCAATCAGCGATTGTCTGTAGTTCATTTTAAGGGTCCCGTCATGACTACACAAACTGCTCTCTAGGTCGCTAATAGCCGACTGGGATCAGCTGTAATCGCAGTGTATATACTGTCTAGAATTTACTAAATTAGCCGACATCATTACCAAGTAATTATCCCTTACTGTGCTTTCTGAAGTTTCGATTGTGGGACATTACCCAAAGGCTTTTAACATAATGGAGAGCAGTGATATTGCAGATGTCTTTGTCACAATTTAAAAAGATTAGTTTAAAACTTCTCCTCAGCTTGATGGACAACCCATGCTTTGCTACAAACATTTGAAAGGTTGTTTCAAGACTTTTTGTTCAGCTGACATTTAAAAGTCTATGAACAAACCTATAAAGATCATTTATAAAATAATACTGTAAACTTCAGGGTCTTGAAGAAAAAAGACATGTTTTACATCCAAGACAAAAAAGAAAGTTTTTATCTCATGTCTCATAAATAAAACCTAAGATCTACTTAACCTTTGAGATGCATCCGCCTGGAAAAGATGTTTCTATCCGAAAGACTTAAAAGTTCCTTTATAGATCAGAGAACATGAATTTTAATTAAATTTTGTCTTTGTCTCAAATCTATTTGGAAAGTTTTGCCATTATGGGAATGGAACAAACGTTTGTTAAATTAGATAATAAATTGGCAGTGATAAACATATCAGTGATAAACATATCATCAATGCCATCATCATCACCATCATCATTGTCGTCGTCGTCGTCATCGCCTTCACAATATCATCGCATAATAATAACCGTAGTTCGTAATAAGCATATATACAGCATTTATACAACAAATGGTCAGGACTAAAAAATATCTTCGTTATATCGGTCAGTTCGTTATATGCATGTTCGTTATAACCGTAGTTTAGTGTAGTTTTTATCCATTAGCTTTATCCTACCGAGAAACCTACCCATGATATAATAAATGTAAAAATACATCATATCCGGGATCCATATCCCTTTTTGGGGGCAGACCCACATTCCCTTCCAGTTCTCAAGTCCAATCCTTGATGAGCTGTTCTGAGCTATGCTGAGACAAGAACCATATCATTCCATTCCAACTTCCTGCTAACGGAGCTTATCAGATTGAGAATCGGTGTTAATGACGACAATTTCTTAATTCAGGGTCATTACCATGTACAGGCCATTAATCCTCTTCAGCTGTCCGCCATCAAATCTCTTATCAAATGACCACTGGTAATTATAATAGTAGGACGGTCACTTGAGGGTCCCGTAAAGGCGTTAATTCCAGTCAGTTGTCTTCCTGCTAGCATGAATGGTCTCAGGTGTACACAGGAAGTGTAATCTTCCACAATACAGGGGATTATGGGAAGGTTGTGGACTTAGTTGCTTGGTTAATTACCGACCCGTGAGGGATGCTGTGGCTCTCTCTTAGAACAATGGCGTCAAGGAAAGAATGCCGCCAATCGAACCATTAAGAAAGGAGTCATCTTTCTGGCAAGCCAAGCAATTGCTGTTGTAAGCCACACGCATAATTCCAGCAATATCAAAGCAGCATGAAAATATCTAGGACCATACAAGCAAGTCATGGATACAGGAAGTAATGTTTAGGTACAATGACATGTTTTCATCCCGTGAAGATCTGGGGTAGAATAATTCTTCCGCAACCCATGCTTGCTGTAACAGACAACTCTTCTTGTCGCAAGAGGCTACCTATGGGATCGGGTGGTCAGACTTGCTGACTTGGTTGATGCACGTCATCGATACCAAGTTGTGTGTATCGATGCTCATGATATCAATCACTGGATTATCTGGTCCAGACTCGATTATTTACAGACCGCCGTCACATAGCTGGAATATTGCTGAGTGCAGCGTTAAACGACAACAACAAAAATTGAACTAATCAGTCATCCCTTGTCTCCAAGTCCAATATCCAAAATGTCATTGAACCCATGTGAGTGAGTGAGTGAGTGAGTGAGTGAGTTAGGTTTAACGCCGCTTTTAACAGTATTCCAGTTATATCACGGCGTGTCAGCTTAATGTGGGAGGAAAGCCCGAAGTGATGCAGGTCTCAGACGTTTACCGCTTCGGTGAAACCCACGAGCACGGGTATGGTGCTGACAAACCTAGGAACATAATCGAGGCGAACCGGATTCGAACCCACAATCATAGGTTCCTGGTGTGCCCAAGGGACGCAACTCTTACAGCGAATCGCGGCGCCTTAGACGACCGGGCCACCCTTGCCTCCTGAACCCATGTGAAGGTTCCTTTATTTCAACGACTCATAACATGGCTGTCAGGTAAAGGGCAAACAAAAACGTTTGACATAAATGTCAGACAAACATACGAACAAAGAAACACATACATCAAACATGAAGATATTCCTGAAACTACCTTGTCAACGAAAACTGATCGAAAATGGCCGACAACTGACACCAAATTCTCTACAATAATGTTTATTGACAAATGATAAGAATATTATCTGTCCCAGGGAATGTCTTCAAACTGTTCTGAAGTGTCTGGCAAATATATATAAACCTAATATCAGTACTTTCTTCATTATTCATAACAATAATAATTATGGTCTAATAATTAATATCTCTTTCAACTCGGTTTTATGGTTTTCATAAAAATTGGTTGCCATGACAACTTTATCACAATGCTCAATTAATCACATTTATTTTAGAAGAACCACTGTGATATTTACTGTACAATCATTACCCTTTTGGAAAGAAATATCCTAATACAAAAATCAGTATTCTCTCTATTTTTAATGACAGTTAATTCTATGTTCAAAGTGAAACAAGAAAAGATCACACACACACTTCCAACCAACAGCCTCCTCATCAAAGCTTTCCCAACGGAGCAATACGAATCTCCTCAAACACAACGAGGACAATGGTCAGTTAAGCAATCATCCAGTATCACCTGGTCTCAGCAGGGCTACGTCAATTCCACCCATTTTCGCTAATCTCTTTCATGACAATCTGTTAACATCCAGATAACAAGGACATAATGACAGTATTGCATCACCTGGTGTTCGCACATTTTGACCAGACTGTCCATTGGCTGACCCAAGCTTTTTGACTGACAGGTGGGCTGCAGGGAAGGAGATAATAAGCTTCTCTTTGATGGGCTGCTCCCAATAAATGTCTCTCAAAGACTGCTTACAATAACCCTTCACACTTGAACGCTCCGGTGAGCTGGGGAATGCAGGGTGTTCTGTCCTCTGATTTAACCAGGAATGATCTGCTGTAAATTACACTTAAACCCTGCTACAAAAGCCACTCAAACAAAGAAAGTCCATCATAAAACCAAACAAATTGACAGAGTAATAACCAAACTACAAGAGGCCAGACTAAGTTAAACTCCCAGCTACACCAAATTAAAAAACACCAAACCGGTAAATGCCCCCACTGCAACTTAAAAGAAACTCCTGAACATGTGATACTATATTGCATACATTACCATCAACACAGAACAACACTCCAATCCACACTAAACTGCAGCAATCAACAACACTAGCAATGCTACTAAACCCCCTAAATGACTTACAAAACTATAAAGCACTAGGCATCTATCTAATCAAAACAGGCCTACTCGGCCGCATCTAATAATCTACAACAAACAAACTCTCAATAACCCTAAAATTCAAAAACTATAAAAACACACAGCCACACAACCTCCCAAAACTCCATTTATTCCCCACCACCTTCTGCATGGCATATTTCAAAATTCCAAATTTGTTCTCCAAAATTAAATAAGCAACCCTAAAAGCCCCCCTAGGTTGCCTCACCTTTTCGGACATACCCTTTTCGTCCAATCACTAAATGGCTTGGCGGGCCAGTGCGCGAAATACGCATATGATGGAAAGCGCACGTTCAATTCCCAATTTAAGTAAGTAAGTAACAGTAAATTACTCCCAGAAATGATTCCAAGGAAATCACCATATTGTCATCTCCAGGACAACACGATCTTGTTTTCAAGATCCTGCCCTTACGTTATATGAATACGTCCCATTTCGTCATCACTTACCAATACCCAGATTTCATTCTCAGTTTATTTATAACTGTTTGATTGGCATTCTAGAAGTTGCAAAAAAAGTATGAAAAATATACAACTTTATTGATGACAACTTCTGGTTTATTGCATATAACGACATTTCGATGTAGATTCTTACACCGCTATCTTCTTAGTTTATTTATGTTTGGAAATCAAGCAGGATGTCATTCGAATGTTTGTACATTGCTGTCGCTGCACAATGTTTCATGGCTTTTGTCGAAGGTAAGACTCAGTCCGAGTTACAAACTTTCATCATTTCTTTAAGACATATTTCATATCCAAAAGGCACAAGGTTGAGATTCTATAAATAGACTGTTGTCTTGCCAACTTCCACAAATAAACCTGAATATATTTTGAAATGATTTCAAGTGACCTCTGCCATTTAGAAATACCATTTGAGAGAAGACATGCATTTTAGGTTTAATACGGCTTAAACAAGATTCAACTTTTTACTACGTTGAGATTTTCCGTCAATTTTGTTTATTTCCAATCTGCAGCACTTGAAGCACTGGGAACTGGTTCAGAATTATAGCCCCCAAATGCGACTCGTCAGTGAGAACTACCATCATGGGAGTTTCACTTGTCCTCAGCACAATTTAGTAGTCTCTGGCTTGTGGACCTACGTGAATTTCAAATGCCACTAATGCTCCTGAACATTTACTTGGCTCCTTTCTTGTCTTGTCTGTGGCAATGACTTTCTGAGGAATCTTGCAATATGTGTGATTGGTTAATTATAGTGGAAGAACTTCATTGTCATCTCTGAACTGAAGCCTTGCAATCTTAAAAAGGGAAAAACATTGTTATTTCAGCCATAAGAGATCATCTGACCTGGAGATGAACTCAAATCAATTATCATTATTAACATAGAAGTAGACAACAAGTAATATGCATGGGATCATATGTAAGGTGTATGCATATTATCCTTCATTAGGTTTGAAAATTTACAGTAAAAATAACCATCATCATCATCATCAGTCGACTGTTGGGATTCGAAAAAAAACAACCTCTTTAAGCACTACAAGTTTTACAAAGGTTCACAGGCAGTTGAAAGTGTTGAACCATGATGAGGCAGCCATTCCTTGACCACAAGACATAACACTGAAAGGGTTAACAGCAGGTGCTTGTTCCAGAGTCCCGAATGGCTGGAGGTGTGACAATGGCCATTCACTGGCCTCACCAGAGGTGATACAAGTTATTAAGCACTGGTCATCACTATTGACCAGTGGTCAAGGGTGGAGGCAGCGTCCACAGAGATCACCAGCAAGTCATCTGAAGGCTAGATTTATGATTTGCCACAAGAATGTCAGCTGAAGGAGTGAACCTTGTAGCGGACGATCAATACACAACTAAAGTGTGCCGTTTTGACCCTCTCAGTGACAGACTGTCACACTGGTCACTTCAACAGAGGCTTCCACCACATGGCCGTTCGGAAATGGGGTGAGGGTGTCCTCAAACATGTTTTCTGTATGACAGTTTCAAAAACAGCGGCTTCAACACTTGTGACTACGCTTTCGTTCGTTCGTTTGTTGTTTAATGTTCATTTGTTTAATGTCGCACTCAGCAGTATTCCAGCTATATGACGGCCGTCTGTATATAATCGAGTCTGGAACAGACAATCCAGTGATGGACATCATGAGCATCGATCCACGCAATTAGGATGTGATGACATGCATCAACCAAGTCAGCAAGCCTGACCACCCAATCCCGTTATTTGCCTCTATATGGCAAGCATGGGTTGCAGAAGACCTATTCTACCCAAGATCTTCATGATCGCCTAAATTACAAATAAAATGAAAAATATAGAAGTAGTTTGTTCACCATGGTTGATGACAACAATGTTATGATGTATATAAACTTGATTTTATTTGGCAATGCAGACATCACATTTGATAAAAATATTAGCAGATACAATTGCGATGAAATCGTACATAACCATCACAAAATATTTTATTTCTCTCTTCTTCTTGACTTTATTTTTAACTCATTTGTGAAGACACAACCCATCAGATTATAAAAGGCCAGACATTTCTTTCTTTGGTTTAATGGATTTTGAAATCTTTGATCAGTAGGTAAAATAAAAATTAAAAATGCATTGTATGGGATTATTCTAATCTAAGCTGATAATCTTTTCAGTAAAACTGAAACTCTGAAAAATTAATTTTAGTCATATAACAATAACTTGGATTATTTTTATTGTCAAAGCATCCTCAACGCCGGAAAAAAATCTTTGTCATTCTGATATGTTTTTATTCTTCTGAATTTTCAATATTTAAGGTCAGCAGACCTCTAAACCAAGCAAATTTAAAAATGTTAAGCCTAATATGTTGGACAAATTGACATACTGCTTCAGGTCAAAGCTTTGCCGGGTTGAGAGTGACGTATTGAATTAAAGCCTATGAAATCCCCTTTCTTATGAATCTCCACTCAACAGACTAATTAACAAACTGTGCCAGCAATATTGACCTCAATGGTGGAGTTCCCCAAGTAACCACCATAAGAGGTGACTAATGATGCATATTGACCACTGCTTTGATCCTAGCCATGTGCCTCTGACCTTGCTGCACCTTTATGGTAGGAGTGGAAAATGGCTGTCTGATCACGGTTAGATAGGGTTCATCTTCATCAAGGGACGTCAGAAGAAAACCAACAAATTGTATTGACATTCATCCCTCAATGTCCCACAAAGGAAACTCCCCAATTCACATTCAGAACAGAAATATTTCCAGGTGCTGTCAATTGTCAAGTGAGTGAGTATGGTTTTATACCACTTTTGGCAATGTGTGTGTCAGCAATGTCATGACAGGCGAGACCCAGAATGGGCAAGTGAGTGAGTGAGTGAGTATGGTTTTACGCCGCTTTTAGCAATATTCCAGCAATATCACGGCGGGGGACACCAGAAATGGGCTTCACACATTGTACCCACGTCGGGAATCGAACCCGGGTCTTCGGCGTGACGAGCTAACGCTTTAACCACTAAGCTACCCGACCGCCCCTAGAATGGGCAAGACACATACTACCCGTGTGGGGAATCGAACCTAGGTCTTCAAACCCAGCGTAACACTTTAACCACTTAGCTACCCCACATCATCACGTGAAGGAGAAAACTATCCTAAAGGTCAAGGTCAAGGTCAAAGACACGGAAGGCAATATTCATTGGTATGAATAATACTTTCTAGATTATGTGTAGAAAATAAACAAGTTGTCCCAACCAAAGAGTTAACTGACTGTAAAAGTCCAGTTTCCACCCTTGTCAAAATAAGCTGGAATTTCTAGGTTAGATCGCTAGCACCATGGGTAGCTATTACGAGTCATGTCCCTTTTCCTACTGACCAATCAGACTCCACCTCTTGTATCACATGCATTTGCTTCAAAGAAAATGGCGGCACCCAGTCAAGACGATCTGATCGATAATCAAAATCTATATTGTAATAAAACGGGTCTTACTTTGCGAGTGCATCAAATCACAAGAGCACCTTTAATAAAAACATGAAAAGATTTGGAAAATATCTCTTGATGCCAAGTTGGCGGTACACATGCTCTGCAAATCCAATCGACCAAAATCTGCGTGGTAGTTTACGAACCTGATGTCTATTTTGTTGCATGTTTTTGATTGGACGATGCATTGACTCATTTGTCCAGCCGAAATATTACTCCATAATTCCAACCTAGTTTGGCAAGGGTGGAAACTGGACTTTTACAGTCAGTTAACTCACTTGCCTCAGGAAGATGAGCTGTCTTAGATTCACCACACTCACTCACAGCAGTTCGATAAATTGCTTCAATTTAATATAATTACAATTCCGACTGCTACCTCACAGTAGAATATAAAACATCAAGGCCAGAGAATAACTCTGATTATTTGCCAAAAGAGTATCAAAGGCAGAACAGCAGCGAAAATCAGCGATGACCTTGTGTTCATTAAAAGGGTAAGCATGTCCTGCCCCA
Source organism: Haliotis rufescens (assembly GCF_023055435.1). Lineage (NCBI taxonomy): Eukaryota > Metazoa > Mollusca > Gastropoda > Lepetellida > Haliotidae > Haliotis > Haliotis rufescens. Next base: position 30,166,014 of record NW_025963824.1, on the reverse strand, counting down.
CAAAAAAACATTTCAACTGAACCACATTTTGTGATTAACTTGTAGCAGTAATTTTGAAACAATTCTGTTGAGTAAGTTAGTTAGGTACGTAAGTAATTGAGTTTAACCTTCTATGTAAAGCTAATGAAATGAAGCATCAATGTAGCATTTAAACCATCTTGATCGCAATGTACAAACTTTTAACAGAAACACCGGTATTCTTAAAGGGCCATTTTCTAACCGTGCCTCGGTCGACATAAAACATATAACAGACACATTAAGGGTTCCACTTGTGTCAACCCCATGCCTTTGTCCCGTCAATACTGTCACGACAGACAACAGCGGCCAACCATATGAAAAGTGAGTTTGCAACAAAGGTAGACAATCCATGCATTGTGTGCTAACCACTAGGAACAGTCTCCGTGAGCAATTATCTGTGAGAGAGAGAACCGTTCGGGGTGAGGAGGTGGGTCAAGGGTATTTAGGAGGAGCTTATTCCCCCCGGGGAGGTGGGAGGGGGCAGGAAGTACATGTTTCTCAGTCACGCATGATCAAGTAAAGAAACAAACGTGAACACTATTGTGTTGACAACAGGTGTTGACTGGAGCACAATCGAAAGTTAAATTCAGGGATATTTATAAATAAAAGAATTATTCCACATAACATTTTTCCACATGACCATCATTTCGGACAAAATTCAAAATAAATTATTTTTTAATTATTAGTTTTATTTCACTGTTAATGTACGCGACTAGTTGAGTCTGAAATTATTTTCTTTGGTCTTTCCTTCATAAATTCTAAACTGATTATAATTAAATTAAAAATTATTAAAGATTGGCCCTGAAAGATTTCAATGTACATTTATCTCAATTTGAAGTAGAAAATAAGCACACTTTTCTCCTAACAACTAAAACAACATCGAGGCTGATTATATGTTATTTCTAAATTATAGTAAGCAAATGTCAACATAAATTTCCTATCAAAAAGAAGCAAATTAAGTACTAAAAAATATTCAACATATAAAACTGACCTGGATTGATGGTCAGAAAACATGCTTTTGTTTCAAAAATGATCGTAATAATATCAACAAAAACAATAATACTCCCACGTCATGCAAAAAAGAATATCAACCCCAACAATTCACAAATTATATTCTTGTTCCAAAGCTGTAAATATAAGGAATAGGTTGCTGAACCAGCATGGCCCCAATGTAACAAATTTCCCCTGCTGTGAAAAACAATTCCCTCGCGGAACATCGCACTCATCCTTGTTTTTCCCCATCACAAGGTTTTCCCGACATTTTCTTTTCGGTGAGCAAGTCTCGGATGTAAAAAGTAATTTGCTCTCAGATCATAATGGGAAATAAAAACATGTTTTTTAAAACCTGATTCAACTCTGTGTGGAAAATTATCCAATCCCTTCCGAGAGCAAATATGAAAATGGATCTGAACCCCACAACTGAACCATTGCGGCTGCTGAATGTGACAGAGAGCTTGGAGTACCCACTTGGAATTATTAACGACCGTCTTGGCAGGCAATTAACCATCCATTATGTACCTTTGTGATCATGAACAGAGAAAATTGTTTCACAATTTTAGATTTTGAGTGAGTGAGTGAGTGAGTGAGTGAGTGAGTGAGTGAGTGAGTGAGTGAGTGAGTGAGTGAGTGAGTGAGTGAGTGAGTGAGCTGGGTTTTACTAAACCCCCTAAAGGACTTACAAAACTATAAAGCATTAGGCATCTATCTAATCAAAACAGGCCTACTCCTAAGTGAGTGAGTGAGTTGGGTGCAACACTGCTTTTAACAGTATTCCAGTTATATCCCGATGTGTCAGCTTAATGTGGGAGGAGAGCCTGAAGTGATGCAGGTCTCAGACGTTAACCACTCAACCACTCAACCACTCAACCACCCGTGAAGATCCAGGGTAGAATAGGCCTTCAGCAACCCATGCTTGCCATAAATGGCGACTATGCTTGTCGTAAGAGGCGACTAACGGGTTCGGGTGGTCAAGCTCTCTGACTTGGTTTGATGCATGTCATCGTATCCCAATTGCTTAGATCGATGCTCATGATGTCAATAACAGGATTGTCTGGTCCAGACTTGATTATTTACAGACCGCCATCATATAGCTGAAATATTGCTGAGGGCGGCATTAAACAACAAACAAATAAACAAACATCCTATTACAATGGTTAATCTGCGATGGCACAGAGATTATGTATAGTAAATAGAACAGGGTGTTCCTAACATCTTTAGAGTAGTATATAACATCACATTACATTGTTTCATCTGTACTGTTAAGAAAAAAAATTACGGAATTAAAAAAACAAAAACATCAATACCTCACTGTATATACAACAGCAGTTAATAATTTGCTGACCAAGCCAAAAGAATTGGTACGTGAACATACCGTCTATGTATTGATATATACCAACATTGTCTCGCACATCTTCTGGTTCCACTTTGATTCCACCCAACATTATTAGAGTGTTATACTGTACATTGTTCCAGTAAGTCCTCCACAGCCACAACAAGACAGTTTTACGAGTTTTCTTCCAATATGTTGGCATCATAATTCATCACCAACCTGATGACATACTCTGTTTTACCGCCATCAAGACGTAATGAAATTCCTATTTTCTTGTGTGTGTCAATATTACCATGTCTTACTGCTCACACCACTCTCATAAAGACGACACCAGTCATCACCAGACGCTGGCTTCATCACACAGAGAAAACTGTCGAAAATACCAGACTGCGGGGGGCAATACCAGTAATTAATTCAAAAAAGAATTTTTACGATTAAAAACTCATTTTACATAAAAACAAATGAAATGGTTCACTGATATTAAAAAATGATATCAATTATTAAAAAAAATTCAATAACTGTCTATTTATGAGATTGAATAGTTAGGCATTGCTACAAACTTAAGATGTTGGTTCCAAGATTTATGGTATTTGAATAACAGATGCAAGTAGATCTCGATCACACCGTAAATAAACATGTGAGTATTTGGCGTTAGAATGATATACCAACTGTTTGTGTAGTACTACTTTATAGACTTCAAACATGTCATAAAAACATCAACAGATAATAACCTCTCCCTCTGAGTGTGAAGTGCCCATACACGACCCTTCACAGTTTAACCCTTTCCATGTGGAAACTCGATAGAGAATCAATCAAGCCAAGAAGAATGTATCAGATTCCTACAAACCCAATCCTATGGCTATTCAAATGAACGGGCATAAAATTCCCTTTTATCTGAATAGCCACACACATATACACACACAAATAAATATCGACATCACGATAATGTCGCTTGGACATTATAGAAGGGGTAGAGAAGTCCTACCATTGAAGGTTATATGGTCATGCTAATCTCTCAAACGAGCTATCGCCTTACGATAAGATTCATTATCAGCCAATCAGCAATTACGTGTTGCCAATTAATTGTCATATTGCCTTGATAACGTCTTCCTAATCAGGGAGTTGAGTGTAGAATTGCCCCGGATCGCTTTTCAATGAACCGCACTGTGGTGACCTTTGCCAGGCAGCGATTACATTTGTGTTAGGGCAAGGGTGTAAAGGTTTGTCGGAGTATTTACATGCCAGTTACAATGCCTCACACTCAATACCTCAGTAAACACAAACGAACAAACATTACAAGCGCCTATTGTACTTATGCTACAGTTTCCATTTTGTCCAAATCAGCTGCCGTAATACGGGAAATCTAAGGTCCATCAAACCGAGGTCTGCTTGTGGTTTGTGTTTGCTTTTGTTGTTTTCAGAAAGACAAACTTTGAAGTAATAAAAAGTTGTATTTCTTAAATAAATCCTGTTCACCAATACGAGTTGTCAGCTATCTCTCAGTTGACTCCTTCCGCGATGTTTCATCTTTGAACAATATTTGCAGTCTCTCCATGAAACGTAGTTTCTTGGCTTCAGGTTATTTCTTGAATATCACAGAAACAATAATTTTTAAGTTCTCCTGGTGAATGGGGGACAAGATCTTTGGAGCACTGCTACTGAAACTAGTGATAGATAGATAGAATAAGCATTACTCCATCAAACCAGTGATTGACAGAATAAGCATTATTCAATCAAACCAGTGTTCGATAGAATAAGCATTATGCCAACAAACCAGTGGTCGATAGAATAAGCATTACTCCATCAAACCAGTGATCAATAGAATAAGCATTACTCCATCAAACCAGTGATCGATAGAATAAGCATTACTCCATCAAACCAGTGATTGATAGAATAAGCATTGTGCCAACAAACCAGTGGTCGATAGAATAAGCAGTACGTCACCAAACCAGTGATTGATATAATAAGTATTACTCCATCAAACCAGTGATTGATAGAATAAGCATTACTCCATCAAACCAGTGATTGATATAATAAGCATTACTCCATCAAACCAGTGATTGATAGAATAATCATTACTTGATCAGACCAGTGATTGATAGAATAAGCATTACTCCATCAAACCAGTGATTGATAGAATAAGCATTACTCCATCAAACCAGTAATTGATAGAATAATCATTATGCCATCAAAGCAGTGGTCGATAGAATAAGCAGTAGGCCATCAACCACTGGTCGATAGAATAATCATTACTTGATCAAACCAGTGATCGATAGAAGAATCATTACTTGATCAAACCAGTGATCGATAGAATAATCATTACTTGATCAAACCAGTGATCGATAGAATAAGCATTACTCCATCAACCAGTGATCGATAATCATGATTCCAACAGTGCTTAATTGCATAACCAATGTTCACACAAACCAGTGGTCAATACTATGAGCATCTCTCAATGCTGCTTGTCTACAATGACACAATTCTACAGCAGGCATGCATTGTAAGAGAGTGATCCCTAATCCAACTCACAACCAATCTCCTGAATAAAACGCCTACAACACCAGCTTCCAACTAATTGAACAGCACATCTGGCAATTTGAAAATAACACAAATCACAAGTCTCGGTTTATCAGACCCCTCCTCACTGTCCTGGCGCTGTCCCAGAGTGAACAGTAAATGTTTGTGAAAAGATAATGACAATTTTACAAAAACAATCCAAAATGGCTGTTCTTGCATTCTCCTCTTCTGATCAAAGAACTATCTTTTTCACCCATTAAAGAGACCACTAGTTTAGCATCATCCACACAGCTGGTAAGATTTGTCAATCCCCATCGGCAAATACATCATACTGGAATATTTCCTCGTTGGTGCTGTTTTCTTGCAACTCATATGTTGACAAGTTTTCCATAATTACATGAATTATTTCAAACCATAATAAAAAATTTTTTTTTTTTTTTTTAAAAATTCAGAGCTCCAACTGCTATGAAATATGCAATGCTTTGATGTTAAGAAACAGTGTATCATTAAATAAATTTTCTTTAAAAAGACCTAATAGCATTATATTCTCGAGACAGGCTTTTTGGTGCTCACAATGTCGGAATCTTTCAAGTTCAACATGAAAAGTTTATTTTCCTTTGAAGACCACACAATGTTAATGTATTTCTCCGAGGACTGGTAAACCTCAAAACAATGGATTGAACCTTGAAGTCAGGCAGATGGAGAATAATAATATTTAGCTTAAAACATCAATATATGATGAAAATAGTTTCAGAAAAGATACAACAAAAATGTGTTGATAAGACTCGTCTTTTATCAACAAATGGTTTTTTTAATTCTAATGGAATGTCATGTGTAAAGACAAAAGAACTTTTTAGCCTTCATCTCAACAAAAGATGACCTTTGTAAAAACTGCCTTACGTGTTCATTAACATATTTGTTCAGACTACATGACATTCTGTGATTTAGAACAAACAAGAAAGGTTATGAGTATTGTATTACAGCATGTATAACAGCAATGTGACTGCGGATCCGAGAACAGGTTTCGTACCAATTTGGATTTCAAAACCAGGTCTTTGGAATGACAGAGAACACTTGCACCACTGGGCTACGTTCGTGGGCCCCGTTCCACAAAACGATCATAGCACGAGCGCCGTAAGACTATTTTTAAGTTTGAGAGTTACGTGAGTGTGAGTGCGTGAATTGGGTTTAACGCCGCTTTTAACAGTATTCCAGTTATATCGTGGCGTGTCAGCTTAATGTGGGAGGAAAGCCCGAAGTGATGCAGGTCTCAGACGTTTACCACTTCGGTGAAACCCACGAGCATGGGTATGGTGCTGACAAACCTAGAAACATAATCGGGGTGAACCAGGATTCGAACCCACAGTCATAGGTTTCTGGCGTGCCCAAGGGACGCAACTCTGCACAGCGAATTGCGGCGCCTTAGACGACTGGGCCAACCGTGCCCCCTTTAAAGTTTGAGAGTTACAATCAGCTTCAATAGCTTTGTGGAACGAGCCACTGAAGTGTGACACTATAGTACTACATTCCTTATCACTTGCCATGTTACTACAGGCGCACTCTACAACCTGTAGCGACTAGACTTGTTCTACAGGGTGTCATTTTCACCTCCAGATACATCTGAGATAAATAGAAATAAATACTGAAAGACATGACCTGTGAAGATGCGGGTTAGAATACGTCTTCAGCAACCCATGCTTGTTGTAAGAGGCGACTTACGGGATCAGGTGGTCAGGCTTGCTGACTTGGTTGATGAATCTCATCGTATCCCAACTGCGTGGATCAATGCTCATGATGTCAATCACTGGATTTTCTGATCCCGACTCATTATTTACAGACTGCCGTCATATAGCAGGAATATTGCTGAGTGCGGCATTAAACAACAAACAAACAAACAAAAAGACAGACATGACAGATTTCTTATCATTCTTCAACAAATTATAAGAATATTGTGAATTATGGCAGTCTCACTGGTCCTCAGGCTTTGTATTGTATCCACAGATCTTTTACACTCCCTGCTCCCAATTCCAGTGTTTAAGGGTCAGTGATAAAAAATCCAATATCTTTTAAAGTCCCCCTTGGGGAATGGAGGCTGCATCATTTTTTTTTTTTTTTCTAAGTGACCCTGCTTGTAATATTGTATGTAAAATATGTCAGACTGAAAATGTGCTTATTTTGAACAATTCATGTAATCTCAAATTACCCCGACATTTAGCATTGTTTTTTCTCTCTCTTGACATATTTGCAAAACAGGCACAATAACAAGTTACACAAATACACAAATGTATCAAAAAAGATATACCGTATTCGACGTAATACGCGCCCCGCTCTAATAAGCGCCCATATTTGCTAGTGAACAATCCCAATTAGCACCCCTTCCAATTGATTAATGTACACAAGACTTATTGATTCGTGTATAATACTCACTCGTGTGTTATATGCACCCTTAATTGTGGGCAATTAAATTCTGGAAAATATATCTGTCGTGTATGATACGTACATACTTTTCTTTTGTATCATTTCAGGCTGTCAGCATAAACTACGAAATTTACAATTTTTCAACTCTGTTTTTGTTCTCACCAGAATTATATTCTAATAAGAGCCCACTATTTCCAATTTTGAGAGCGCCCCGGGCGCTTAATACGTCGAATACGGTAGTATAGTTTTGGCTTCATTTAAGTGGGTCATCCTAACTGGTTTGAAGGTTGATGTGAACAAGGACGAATAGTATACAGATGATACACATCAACGTGCGCTCCGATGTGTTGTTTATTTGAACCAGGAGAGACCTTCAAAATATCTCTGGAAGAGTTTTACAATACAAAAAGTCACGGGTCAATTTATCTATCGTGGCAGAATCTCGATTCGGTTCTTACACAATCCCAAAATTATACAAGGTTTTGTTCATGTTCTCATGATCCGAATGTTTCAGCATTTACATAAAACATTCTAGTTGCTAAGTTTGAAATGAAAGTAGAGTCACAAAATGTATTAATGACAAATTAACCAATTGAAAAAATATTCATATATTGATTTCGTCAGACTTATGAATATTTTCTTGCATAAATGATTAATCAAACATCATAATTAAACAAAAAACAAACCCGCACCAAGAAAGGATCTGTCGTCAAGATGCAGGAGGGGTAGAGGGTGCATCAATCATAAATTGTATTAAATCAAGAAAACCACCATTATCATATTAGAATTAAAAAAACATTGATGCTATATAATTACCTAAAACATTCAAATATCTGTGAATCAACTTTCTTTAATAATGTGCACTGACAGATTTCAACTAATATCATGAACAAATAGTTTTTTTTATTTAATATGTCTTTTATGCGAGGGCATCCCAAACTTATGTGTGATGATCAGAGATTTCATTCGCATCTGTAATTAACAGTTTTGCTTATTAAGTTTGAACATTACTAAATGACAGATTGGTAATTCTGTGTAACTTCCTACAAAGTGCTGAGAAATATCTGCCCCTTGTAAAGATTAGCCAATTAAATCCATGAATGGCGAAAGACGAATTCCTGAAACGGTCTTCATCCTCAATTCATATCACCAACAATACAGAGAAACACATCAACAAGAAAAAAACATGGAGAGCACAAGCATTCCACTTTAACACAAACTCTGAAAAAGTATGTGATTCTTACAAGCTCATAAAAGTAAGTGTTAATCTAGGATACAGACATCAGAGGTAATGACACGCCAAGATCACTTCACCCACCTCCATCATGGCAACAGAACAGGCTTATTTTGAGTTCCTTTCCGCCAAAAGCATCGCACATGTGTTGTGAATTTCAGCTCAGTATTTGGGAGGTCACGCTACCCTTTGCTGCAACACGTGTGTCTAATGGAGGGTATCACTCCCTCACAGCCGAGAATGCAGAACCATCAATGGCTTCTGTTTGTCATGAGAGTCTGGCTTTGTGTAGCTCTAGGCTTTCAATGAATAATGTACCTACTTTGATCCGCTGGCTCTATTACTTCGGTACCAGTTCCAATCTTAATGTTTTTTACTATATTCAATGAGTATTTTCTGTCTTAAGAAATTAATCGGAACGACTGCTACGCAGTGATGAGGTGTTGAGAATGCTAGTTGGATTTGAAGAGCGATACCGTCATTTTTTACCTTTTCCAATTTCGATGAGGAAGGGGATTACTTCGGCCCTACAAGGAACACATTACGCAGCATAGCAGCAGACCACCAATGAAGGATAGTGTGTGAGTGAGTGTGGTTTTACGCCGCTTTTAGCAACATTCCAGCAATATCATGGCGGGGGACACCAGAAATGGGCTTCACACATTGTACCTAAGTCGGGAATCGAACCCGGGTCTTCGGCGTGACGAGCGAACGCTTTAACCAGTAGGCTACCCGACCGCCCCCAATGAAGGATAGACATTACAACAGTGAGTGAGTGAGTGAGTGAGTGTGGTTTTACGCTGCTTTTAGCAATATTCCAGCAATATCACGACAGGGGGACCAGAAATTGGGTTCACACATTGTACCCATGACTCGGGTCTTCGGCGTGACGAGCGAACGCTTTAACCACTAGGCTACCCGACTATGGATCAATGATAATATTTCTGTAACAGACACTGAGACTTTGACCTTTCATCAATAGCAAACAGCATCCTTCATAGAAATCTCACATCGAAAGTTGGATATGGCATTTCAATGGTCAGATCTCTCAGATGGTTTGTATTTTAAGAAAAAATAACATATCAAGACACAAAATGACTCATTTATGGTTCTCACATCTTCTGTCAACACATTTCAGTTTCGTTAACGAGACGATGGCTGCTACGTTAAATCTTGATCACATTAGTCAAGCTCTTCAGACAGTACCATCTCTCATTTCTCTGTATCCATAGCAACAAAACTAATCGACAGGTATCACTAAGTCAGTACCTTAGACACGTGGTGGGCTTAATCATTTGGGAAGAACACAAAGTATTAAGCTTGGATTTTATTACAAACTAATAAATGCGATCTGTTATTTACTGATATATGGTACGATATATCAAACAGATGAGCAAATATAGTGCAAGATATCGCCACACACTATACCTCCAATCTCAAGATGGCCATCAGATGCTCAGATGCCAAAGCAAATGCCAGCACTAATCTCAGTCAAGGATCAATTTTCGACATAAGATTATACCAACATGGCAGAAAGCCGACTTTATATATTCTAGCCAAGACTTGGACTCAAAAATCTGCAAATAATAATTTAATTATTTAATATTTAACCCTTGAAAAGTTTATGTCCAGTGCAAAGTAATATAATTACTCCGGAATAAAAGTGTTTCCTTTTGGTATTAACTGCAGTACCACTCAGTGTTTAGTGCGAGACTGCTCTGCGCCCTCTCCACTTCCTGTTCATCGACAGTTATGATTTGTTGAGGGCAATTTCCCTTTCTCGTCAGTCTGTCTATTCCTTAATTAACTAAAACTCAAGTAGAGCCCATGCTACTTCGAAGGACCAATTAGCTACGTTCAGGGACAACGTTCACACGTATACGCCAACAATTCGCAGTCTAGACCAAAAAAATCTATCAAGTAATTTCAAGGAGGCCACATTTCCTTTGTTAACATTTCTAGCAAAGTGGAACAATCGCACCTCAGATCGTTAGACCATGGAAAAATCAACTTTTAGGGCAAAAAATGGGTGAAATCGTTATTTCAATGAACATGGTGCCCTTGTCTGAACACTTCCTGTGACTTAATGTGACGTACAGACCTCCAAGTCATCTCCTTTAGAAGAAAGTTACGTTAAGAAATAAATCACTCGTTTCTCACTTGGAATTCTAAGAGATGAATTACCCACATTAGCAAGAATTTAAGAGATTAAAAGAAGGAAAAAGTCAACTTGGAAACTGACCAAATTACGGTAAAACAAGAAGAAGAAAAGTAAAGGTGTAACTTCTTACTAGTGGTTTTATATTTAAACAAGATTTTCATCTGTCGACATTTTACCTGGACCCAACACTGATCGAGTCACAAGCCTGGTAATATAAAACTTTGGAGTGAGTGAGTGAGTATGGTTCTACACTGCTCTTAGCAACATAACGGCGGGGTACCAGAAATGGACTTCACGCATTGCACCCATGTGGGGAATCGAATCTGGGTTTTCCACATGATGAGTGAACACTTTAATCACAAAGCTACCCCATCGCCCAATAAAACTTTGAAAGAGTGAGTATGGTCTTACGCCCCTTTTAGCAAAAGTCCTGCAACATCTCGGCAGGGGACACCAGAAATAGGCTTCACACATTGTATCCATGTCGGGAATCGAACCCAGGCCTTCGGCATGACAAGCGAACACTTTAACCACTAGGCTACCACCTAACTTTGGAAAAAACAAGGGTATGACAGCATTCAAGAAATACCATAACATCCTGCAAGACCTCAGATAAATCAGTGGTCGATGGCATGAACAACGAACCACACCATCTGTGTATGATGATACACAGTCAGCAGGTCAGCAGGTCAGCAGGTCAGCAGGTCTGCAGGTCAGCAGGTCTGCAGGTCTGCAGGTCACACCTTTAGACCCCCTGATACACATGAAGCTAGCTCTTGCACCAGTATTAAAAAATTTGTACCGTTTCTACTCTGAATCATTCCAGTCTAACATTATATGCAACAATATCGATCATCATCTTGAACTGCCATAAATATCACAGATTGTGTTCCTTTTGAAGAAACAAAATATAAAGTCTGAAAAGATGCAACAGTATTTTTCAAAGCATCCAACACAAACACGTTTAACCAATACAATGAAACAGAAATTAGCTGAAAATTTAACACACATCTCCAAAACATTAAACATAATTGTGAATTTTAAATACCCACATGGATTTCAAAGCTTCCACACAAATTGTTTTTCCGAATTTTCATTATCACGAGAGATATTAATTTGGTTTCAAACCAATCCCAAACTACCACAGGAGGCAAAGCGATGCTGCAGACCAGTTTGGGACTCCCTGGAGAAGAGTTCTCACAAGGGCAGTAAACAAGGGAACAAGGACTACAAACACTGCCCGGTCAGAGAAGCATTAATTGAGTGCGACTTGCAATGAATGCTTACTACCATGAACTAGGCATGTTTTTCGTGTAAAGTCCATCCATGACGACAAATTTAATTGTCCGCGCTGATGAGTCAGCCTTGTCCACAGGTTCAGCAGGAACAACAGTTGGCTACGCTCTGTCGCAGACAGTACGGCATCTCGCAGACAGAACAGCATCTCGCAGACAAATTACAAACTTGTCAGGGAATTCCCTCCCATCCATTACAATGCAACTTTTCACCAGAATCGACAAATAGGGACAAAATGTTGGCAGTCGAAATTTGACTTACAATAGACAGCACTAAGATGGTTGTAACTCCCATATTTTAACATAGACTTATGAGTGAGTGAGTGAGTGAGTGAGTGAGTTGGGTTGGGTTTAATGCCGCTTTTAACAGTATTCCAGTTATATCACGACGTGTCAGATTAATGTGGGAAGAAAGCCCGAAGTGATGCAGGTCTCAGACGTTTACCACTGAGTGAACCCCACGAGCACAGGTATGGTGCTGACAATCCTAGAAACATAATCGGGGCGAACCGGGATTCGAACCAATCATAGGTTTCTTGGTGTGCCCAAGGGACGCAACTCTGCACATAGATCACGATACGATATTTATGTCAAATAACATGGAAACTTTTTGGCTATTAATATTCAGAGCAGGTTCCAAAGGAAAAGTTAGCTGTAGACACATGTTCGTAGCAGATATTTTTAGCAGTGAACTTGAAAAGCTAATTCAACATTTTTTGCAATATTTGACTGACAAAAATGTTTGGGTGGGGGTATTTAAATGAGTAGTAAGTAATAGATTTTAGCAACTGTATCGCCTTGTATCGATACAGAAAAAAAAAACATCGTGTATCGTATCGTCACACGAAAAGTCACCATGCACTGGTACATCGACGTCTTGTTTCACTCCTACCTACCTACCAAAACAACACAAATAAAACAGATTTCTTACCCTACCAAAGACAACTCGTATCCATAGTGACCAAACATGACTTACCTGGAAAAGAAAGAAAAACAATTAAGCTTTTGAAAAAATCATCATCATCATCATCATCATCACTAAAAAAAACATCTCATGCTAAATAATGATCATCAAATGATAAATATATTTAGGGAGTGAGCGAGTTAATATTTAACGTCACATCGGCAGTATTTCAGCCATATCGTGACGAGAAATATATTTAGACAGACAGCAACATTGCATTGTAACATATGATGTCGGCCTGTATGACGTGATAGACACCAACAGGGAGACATGGCCATGTCACATACCGTAACCAACCGATCTGATTGGACAGATCTTGCAACAAACATGGGACAAACCGAGGAAATACCGTATTCGACGTAATAAGCGCCAGGGCGCTCTCAAAATTAGAAATAGGGGGCTCTTATTAGAATATTTTTTTGGTGAAAAAAACAGAGTTGAAAGATAAATTTTGTGGTTTATGCTGACAGCCTGAAATGTTTATATACAACAGATATATTTTTCCAGAATTTAATTGCCCATAATTGAGGGTGCATATTACACACGAGTGCGTATTATACACGAATAAATAGGTCTTGTGTACATTGATCAATCGGTAGGGGTGCTAATTGGGATTGTTCACTAGCCAATATATTAGCAAATATAGCCTTGGGCGATTCTTAGAGGGGCGCTTATTACGTCGAATACGGTACTCTGATTAGAATCCACATTCAGGGCCATCATGATAAACAAGAAGGAAACACAATGACATTGGAAACTTACTGATAATTTACCTAATCTTTCAATTATTTTTTATGTGTACTGACAACATATTTACTCATCATAAGCCTTAATAACACAGAAAAGTTGAATACTACTTCCCTACATACAATTCACTGTTCAGCAAATACTAACACACACCTTGAATCAATATAATAATATAAGCTCTGACACGGTTTACATGTCATTATGTGTCTTTATACCACCCAAATATATACTCATGGAACACCACTGCAAACTCAAATTGCCAAAGAAAATCCCTTGAAGCCTCAGGTGGGACCTATCAGTTCAAATACCTTCTCCTTAACCATCTGAAGTGTGAAACTGATTACAAGTTCATAAAGGTCAGTTGTACAGAAAGTAGTACAATTCAAGCAATGTTTAACTAGAAGTGAGGCTCCCATTTATCATAGAGATGTTTCACACAAGACGCTGTCTGTCCATTGTACATCATTTGATAAGATATGCTATTTCCCCGGCGGAGAAGACCACAATGAATTCAAGTATTACCATAGGTACACACTGTCATTGTGCACCATGAGCAGGCTTTCTATCTGCCTTCCTGATTATCATGGAGATGAGCCTTTACAGAATTATTTTCTTTCGTTAAATTATTACCAGGTGACATCAAATCCGGGGTGATCGACAGATGTCATCCATTGATCAACATTTATCAAATATTTATGATTGTTCAGTGGGTATATATGTAACTTTGATAAATCATGTTTGAATAAATCCATACAGTAAGAAAAAAAACCAAAACATTTATCATCCATGATTGCTAAAATGAAATTGCATCACAATGCTTTGAAGACCATGGTGATGTCATTGATTACCATGATACTATAATCAAATGACATCGATAATCTGTCTGCCACAGCTGCATTTTCTCTGTTCGTTTGTTGTTAAACACCTCACTCAGCATAAATTCTAGCTATATGACAGCTGTCTGTAAATAATCAAGTCTGGACCAGACAATCCCGTGATTGACATCATGAGCATCGTTCTACACATTTGAGATACGATGACATGCATCAACCAAGTCAGTGAGCCTGACACCCAATCCCGTTAGTCGCCTCTTACGCAAAGCATAGTCGCCTTTTACCACAAGCATGGGTTGCTGAGGACCTATTCTACCCCAGATCTTCACGGGTTCAAACCATGTACCCATTTGGGAATTGAACCTGCATATTCAGAACAAGCTGATGCGTTATCTGCTAGTCTGTAGCCAGAAATAGTTACCGGGTAAGTCTGAACCAGACAAACTGGAGTTCATACCGATGAAACGCTTTAATGAGGTGAGGTGAAATGGGGTTTAACGTCGCGTCCAAGATAATTGCACTTATATAGCGACGTGCATGTATGTGTGTGTGTGTTTGTGTGGCTGCTTGTACTAGTCCGGACTGATGCCGATTTATAGTGCTAGCCCACTGAGATACCATGCCGCAGTTTAACATGAATACCCCACTCAGACACAGTATACTGACTCCGAGCCGACCAGTCCTTGTTTTTGCCCCTTAATGCCGAGCGCCAGACAGGGTAACAACAAGTACCATCTTTTAATGTCTTTTGGTATGACGCGGCCGGGGATCGAACCCCGGACCTTCCGCTCTCCGGGCGGACGCTCTACCACTAGACCCCGGAGGCGGTTGTAAGATCAAGAGGTGAGGCTCCTTGACTTGGTTGATGCATGTCATTGTATCCCAATTGCGTAGATCGCTGCTCATAATGTCAAGCATTGGATTGTCTGGTCCAGACGCGATTATTTACAGAACGCCGTCATATTGCTGGAGTGTTGCTGAGTGCGGCGTAAAACAACAAACAAACGAACAAACGAAAACGCCTTATTACTGAGAACGACACCAACACATCTCGTCGCCATTTATTCGTACTCTAAAAACCATACTTCTGGTACGCCGGAAGTTATACAAAAGTCGGAATGACGGAATGTGGAGCCTTAACAACAACAAGTACCATCTTTTAACGTCTTTTGGTAAGACGCGGCCGGGATCGAACCCCGGACCTTCCGCTCTCCGGGCGGACGCTCTACCAGGGAGGCTGTCCTCGTTTTAATGAGAAGCATGGCAACCAGTCTGTGAGAGCACAAGCAAGCAATGCCAACATTCACACCACTTAATATATTTCAAAATAAAGAGATAAAAACAACATCTTCTGTTCTGTAAAACTGTTTCTGGAAGTGTCAGTGTAGTTCTAATATCTCTTGAAACAAAAACACGAATCTTTGTTCAAACTGCAATTCAATCAACATCACCATAGAGTGTTAAACTTTAGAGAATTGCAAGCAATCAACACAGACATTGTCAGTACTGTTCTCTATCAGCGTACAAGATTTATGTTTTACTCTGTCAATCAGTTCTTATAAGACACTTAAAAATCATCTCAGCCATGCAATTTAATCAAATTTACAAACTACCAAAATATGCAAGGTGACAAATTTATAAATACAAAACAAATTACTGACTGAAGCTATTATTCAAAGTGACATGGATCAGATTACCCCAGCTATCTCTTTGTTAGACAACAAATGAATATTTCTAATCAAATCTGATTCTGAAGAATATATTTTACGCATCAATGTATTATGATCTGCCTTTGACATTTAAAAAAACTTTCAAATGAAAAAAAATATTTAAAATCTGACTTCTCAATACCTCCAACAGAGATAGCATTCATGCTCATGTTATATTTGAATTTCACGAAGTAACAAAATCATTAACTTTGAAAAAGAACAAACAATTCCTGGTCAAAACTATGTCCTCAAACAACTGGTTTTTCAACAAACATTCTCAAATTGACGTGTATATGTCAATGTTAATTACTGTAGTGCTGCTGCACGCTGCTAAACCTGTCCAGCGAACACACCAACAAGCGATGTACTTGTAACATTCCACCATCAAAGCAAGGAGGATACATCTCAAATGACACCTGTCAAGTTGATAACTCAACTGGGATGTAGCCATGTTGTATCCCAGTGCACTTTGTTCAACACAAGTTTGTTGAAATGCACAATTTCTTCCAATCAGCTGATTCACAAATATATAAACTCAAATTCCAATGAAACAAGGGCAGCTACAGATAAGGAACTTTTCTTAAGGCTTACCCGATGTTTTTTTGTTTTTTGTTTGTTTGATGCTGCACTCAGCAATATTCCAGCTATATGACGGCGGTCTGTAAATAATCGAGTCTGGACCAGACAATCCAGTGATTGACATGAGCATCGGTCCACGCAATTGGGATCGATGACATGCATCAACCAAGTCACTAGCCTGACCACCCGATCCCGTCTCCTCTCATGACAAGCATAGGCGCCTATAACGACAAGCATGGGTTGCTGAAGACCTATTCCACCCCGGGTCTACAGTACAGATGCTCTATATTACAAGGCGTAATAATTATACAATAATTACACAATAACTACACAAAGCAAGATGTTTCTATTGACCTATATGACAGAAGTCAGACATTGTATTTTAACACATATTTCTCGTACATCAAACATGAAATAATCTCATTTCAAGGTCAAAGGGCAGCATTGTGTCCACACAAGCTTGAAGAACTAATCCGCTTATTGCTTGATACTTAAGGCCAGATATGACACGCTAAGTCCCTGTGATCTCATTACATCGGGAATCTGCCACACTCCGCATCCCAATCATTTTCATCATGTTGCAAGACTCAAACTCACATGTGAAGGAATAACTTGCAAGTGATTCCGTGCCATTTGATTGGCTAACCAAGGAATTCTTTTGGAGTTTATATTTCCATAACTTAAAAAAATAAGCCACGCCCACTAATGAACTAGTGTTTGCTGGTTGGCTGATAACAGAATTGCAGGTTTGTGTTGCGTTATTGTTTTGTTTGTTGCTGTTTAACGCCTCATTCAGCAATATTCCAGCTGTATGAAAGCGGTCTGTAAATAATCGAGTCTGGACCAGACAATCCAGTGATTGACATCATGAGCATCGGTCCACGCAATTGGGATACAATGACATGCATCAACCAATTCAGTGAGCCTGACCACCCGATCCCGTTAGTCGCCTCGAACGACAAGCATAGTCATCTTTTACCGGGATTCGACCCACAATCATAGGTTTCTGGCGTGCCCAAGGGACGCAACTCTGCACAGCGAATCGCGGCGCCTTAGACGACTGGGCCACCCGTGCCCCCTTGTGTTAATGAATGAATAAGCAGTCTGTGAAATTATTATTATTTACAAATTTATTCATAAGAATTGTCTCATATATGTTTTTGCTTCTGCACTTCCATAAATGCCAAAATAGTGTAAGGATAAGACATATGGAATAACAACTTCTTTATTACAATTGTAATAAAGAAGTTTTTCATCCATAGATCTTATTTCTACTTAGAACTCCAACTTCTAAATGCCTCTCAAAAAAGTTAAATGAAAAAAAAACACATTGAAGTCAAGATTCGGAAATGAATGTGAATAAACTTTCCCCTTAGCACCAGGCAAGTGTGAGCATGTGGTGGGGAATACTATCTTCCTGAAGACTAGTTCATCAGGACACCCTACCAACAATGTCTATGTCTGAGAAATTTGACTTCCAGCACCATGACCGTGGAATATATTTATTTTATGAAAAAAAAATAATCTAAAATGCATGCAAAAGCAAGTCTAGCCAGCTCAAGCTAGCTCTATATTTATTTTATGAAAAAAAAATAATCTAAAATGCATACAAAAGCAAGTCAAGCCAGCTCAAGCTAGCTCTATTCCACACAATCAGCATAGGGAATTGTTTTTATATTTTTAGAGTCAAGAAGGATATTGTGTAATATAAGATTTCAGAGACTAAATGTTAGTCTAACAGTCCTCCTGTTCATATTGATAGGCCACAGTAAACCATTGGTGCTTGAGTGTCCTTGGCGTCAGTGACCTTGACCCATGAAATAGTGACAGGTGTTGACAAAGATATACATAATTTATTATTACTGATCACACAGGGACATGCATTGGTAAACTGACATGGATGCTTCTGGGGTCAATCTAAGGTGTGACCTCTGTTGACCTTGACACCTTTCCCGGGATTATGTTATTTTATCAGATTGAAATCTCAAGACAAATCGAGATAAAGACAGACCCCAATTCTTTTTAGAAAAATTAAAACTAGAAACGCTAAAATAGTGAAATGTTTAAAAGGGCTGACAATGATCTAGCCCTTATCACTGTTTGAAACCTTTCAGGACCATATATCAAATGGATTTCCAATGAATTGATCTGATTTTGAAAATAAAATTAAACAAGAGACGTGTATTACATAAGTACAGTTTTCAGGAAGATGTCAGGAAGTTGTCAGGATCAGCTTATTAGTTTTGTTCTTCACCAGTCGACTTCAGTGCAGTGCAGCCAGACATTCTGTCCTTGTATTCATCCAGACAACCATCAATATAATCTATTGCACAGTGTGTGGTAAAACTGACAATTCCGGCATATCACTAAATCATGTGTTGATAATTCAAGTGATAGAATGATTTTGTGGGGTGGTAATTTGTCCCTTTAAATTTCAAAGAGCATCCCAGTAATGTACCCACTACCTACATTATAGATCAATGTCCCATTGGCAGTCTTTACATAAACATGACGGGCTAAATAATGAAGCATAATGAAGCATATTAAAGTAGGAAGCAATTTCA
Organism: Haliotis rufescens; assembly: GCF_023055435.1. Taxonomy (NCBI): domain Eukaryota; kingdom Metazoa; phylum Mollusca; class Gastropoda; order Lepetellida; family Haliotidae; genus Haliotis; species Haliotis rufescens. The sequence continues at coordinate 30,146,646 of NW_025963824.1, read as the reverse complement.
TAGTGTGTGTAGGATGAGGGGCAGGGAGTGTGTGTGTGTGTGGGGGGGGGGGGGGGGGGGGGGGGGGGGGGCTAGCTGCTATATTTGCGAGAGTGGGAAAATGAAAAACATCACTGGGATTCCTTTTATTATCCATTTAAAAGCAGTCACTTAACTTTAATAAGGGCATCTTTATTCTTCTTACAGTAAATATTTATATATTTCATTTACAGTGTTTTAAGGACATTCTACCTCATGGAGACATTCCAGCTCAAAGGAAAAGTTAAGAAAAATTAAAGATGACAATAGCCCCTTCTTAATAATAGCCTCATGTCGTGAGGTTGACTAACACACACACAAGTTCTCAAGCAATATTATACAAAGTCGGGAATGTACTGTTATTCTGAATGTAAATGCATTGTAATATTTGTTAATCATATCAAAATGCTATGCGTGACAATACCTGCTGGTCCAGACTTTGAGTTTGTATTGGATTTCCGTGGTCATAAATAAGAATGTCAGAATTAAGTGTATATACATTTATAGTGGCAATGACGCTATCACCTATATCGTACCATGATTTTTAGGTACTAGTGTTTGTTTCATATGAACCAGAGTTTGTGAGAAACGCCGCGTATCTTCAGTTGAAAGCTCTGGCAATAATATGATTAATGTTTCACAAATCTCAATGCAAATGCGCCAAAAGCCTGTGGAAATATGCATAAATACTATTTTCCTCTCGACTGAAACAATCAACCGGCGGGCGTCAGATGATATAAACACCTCCGTGGTCTCGTGACATGAAATTGACAAAAGCTGAGTGACAGGCGAACTTGCTGGGAGAGCTGGGAAACAGACGTTCTGTGAATTGTGACAACCTTGCACGGGCTGAGAAAACAGCGGGTGTTATAAATCTTCTGCAATCATAGATGCTGACAAAAGGCGATAGTGTAGGAACGCGAGGCTATGAAACATTTATTCCCCCATTATAATGAAATTAAGGACGGAATGAACGTCAGCAAGTTGCTCCCGATTGTCGATTTAGCCTGCGGCAGTACAAAGGCAATAATTCGGGTTTTTCAAAGGGATAAATGAATTGTAGACTAAATCAATTAGGGTGTATCGAAGACGCACTGCTGCACCAGGATGTAATTAGACAATGATGTTTTTTTGAAAGGTGAGATTGTCTATCCAGAATCCCATACGCGAGATATGGATCCGAAATATGAATGCAATTTTATGTTAATTTCTTTGTCTGGATTATGGCACGGGCTGCTTGCCGAGACAATCGGTTATTACAGAGATCGCTTAAGGAGGGAAACAATACGAGCCCTCGCCTAGAGCAATGTTAACATAATGGGATTAGAAAGTACATAGAAATTGTCACAGGAAAGGGACGCCATTCCTCGCGAAGACTCTACGTTGCACTGATCAACCTTTTCTCCAGTATCGACCATTTATATAAAACAAAGTTACCTCTCAACTAACATCGGCCGTTAGATGAGTGTTATTCACCTTGTTCGCAATTCACACCTGACTCTCTCTCTCTCTCTCCCTCCCTCCCCACCCACCCACCCACCTCCCCCCGACATCCACAACCCGCCCTCCACTCCCACCCGGACTAAACAAACTTCACAGATCAACAACGCATAAAAGGAATCGAACAGCCATAGTAACATCTTTCAAGACGTGCTGTATAAATAATTAAAAGTTCCCGTCATCGACAGTTCATATCAACATGTTCGGGGCGCTAAAACAACACCGCCTTGATGGAAACATGCACACTTATCATTGAAGCTTTAAAACATTAAAACTGAATCGTACCATTATACAGATCTCGGGACAAAGGTCATTATTATCTCGCCCCCACTATGTATATTAAACCAAACGTGCCGAAGATTGTTTTCTACAACGTAGCAGTGCAGGCTCGATGAAGTATCGGAGACACACAACGAACACAATGCGTCTAGGGCACACCCTACCTCGATATAAAGCTTTTAAAAAGGGCGTGTCGGTTTAATATACGTTTATCTATATGTGCCGAAAACACGTCTTCATGTAAAGAATATCGTTGTGCTTCGAGGAAGGCAGAGAGGGTCCTTTCTCTAAATACGTATGCGAGGTGTTTACTCCGCGAGCACACGTATACGAACTGTTTTAATCTGTGATCAACCATCAGTACATCCCGCACACTAATTAACGACCATTATCCCGCAGACAACGTTCTCAATAACCCATCTCCTGATTTCCTTGGTAACGATGACACTCGGATTTCTTCGTCTGTTTCCGTAACGATCAGTCTTCTCAACACGCTAAACACAGCGAGGTAGTGGAGACAATGGTAGATCAACCGCAATTAAGCAAGACAATAATGATGCAAGAATCAATATGCCTAATGACGGAAAGAAAGGAAGGTTTTGCAATTAGGAAAAATGTTAAGGGGATGCATTATCTATTGTTTCCAGGGTGCTCGGGAAAAAAGGAACCAGTCACAAACTACCCTAGTCGACTGCCGATTGTGGAGGAAAACGAGCACGCACTTATTTTATAACTTCGCTCGGAAAGAACATTGTCCCAAGAACTAAATGTTCCATATTCTGACAATATAATCACGAGGATATTATTCTTAGACCGTGTCTCCCGACTGTCGATCATCTTGTAGTGAGTGAGCGACTATGTTTTAACGCCGCTTTTAGCAATATTCCAGCAATATCACGGTAGGGGACACCATAAATGGGCTTCACACTTTGTACCCATGTAGGGAATCGAACCCGGGTCTTCGGCGTGACGAGCGAACGCTTTAACCAATAGGCTACCCCACTGCCCCAATCATCTTGTAAAATACACTACTTAATGTTTGATAGTGGGCGAGAGATAATTGTTATTCACCGCAGTACGTACGCATCGCGGTAAAATACACTACTTAATGTTTGATAGAGGGCGAGTGATAATTGTTATTCACCGCAGTACGTACGCATCGCGGTTAGATTTATGATAGAGTGACAGTGATTTCGTTTTAGTTATATCTAGTCATATGGAATAAAATATATATTCCTATCAAAAGTTCAGCTGTATATTGCCTGTGAATAATCTTTATTCAAATGGTTACCGATGACCGAAGGATAGACGTGGCCTTTCTAAACACAAACTATATGTTGATTGCATTTACATGTAAAGTGCTCTGTCAATACATACAGCTGATGATATGGAAGTACGTATTTTCTCTTTTGACAATTGGACTGACGCACTGGGATGTCATCGGGTGTCATTTGTCAGTGCGGGTTGGTTTAACGCTGTTATATCAAGGGCTTTCATCTTAATATGGGAGTGAGTGAGTGTGGTTTTACGCCGCTTTTAGCAATATTCCAACAATATCACGGTGGGGGACACCAGAAATGGGCTTCACACATTGTACCCATGTCGGAAATCGAACCCAGGTCTTCGGCGTGACGAGCGAACGCTTTAACCACTAGGCTACCCGACCGCCCCTCTTAATAATGGCAAAGGCAAAGTGATGCATGTATTATACGTTTTAGAACTTTCGTGAAAACCATGTGCAAGGAAATAAGCCAGGGGTCATAATCGGGACGAATCTGGGATTCGAACCCACGATACTGACGGGGCTAGCACAGCACATTGATGTGCCCTAAACTACCGGACCACAATTCCCCAAAATGCACCATAAGGACCCGTGAAGATCCGGGTTTGAACAGGTCTTCTGCAACCCATGTCTGTCGTGAGGCGACTATGCTTGTCGTAAAAGGCGATTAACGGGATCGGGTGGTCAGGTTCGCTGACTTGGTTGATGCATGTCATCGATTCCAATTGCGTGGATTGAGGCTCATGATGTCAATCACTGGATTGTCTGGTCCAGACTCGATTATATACAGACCGCTGTCATATAGCTGGAATATTGCTGAGTGCGGCTTTAAACAACAAACAAACAATGTTACGCTGGAATGTTCGACACGTGCAGCAACTGCTCCTGACACAGGCTTGCGACAAGTGCTTTGACTTCACGTGCACACAACGTGGCATTCATAAGTGGCCAATTATTCGTATAACGAGACATAACAACTGCTTAAGAAATATATTTCCGGTCAAATGTCATGCAGCCACAGCCGAGAAATGTCGAGAGTTACCCGCCCTTTGCATGGTTGCAAATCATTCGTCACCACTCGCCCCTTTCCTTAACAAAAAGATTTGACCTCTGTCGATGAATCTAATGTGGGAAAATACGACAAACCAGTCAAAATGCGTGTATGATTTCAAGTTCTTCGTCAAAGAAGCCCATACATACGTCTTGCATATAAAAATATACCCAAGACACAGTTAAATGTGTTCAATCATACTGTATAATTCCGCACGTCCCCATATGCTTCAAATTGTATCTGAAATATAGATAATATATGGGGGAAATATATGTGAACCATTACGCAACGAGTTGACAATTGTTTTAAGAATGCCCGTTTGCGCTCAGACGGAACCCGGCCGCAAAAAAGGCACGAGTCGCTATTCCGGTTGGCTCGTAACAACATGAGTTGGTCAGGAATGGGTTGCAAATGAGAGGGGCGTACACGTGAAACAAGAGACTTCCGGTCTTGCGTAATTACGCACTTCCGGGTTGACAATTAGTCTTCACAGGCATCACTTCATGCTCTTTCACATATCGCGTCATGAGATATTAATGGACCTACCACCTCAGTGCCCATTCGATAAATGGTTTCAAGTTGAATCTTCCGTGACGTGAACATGTATAACGTACTCAGCAATATTCTCGCTCTATCATGGCAAAATCATCTGGCCATGAGGATCGAGGACACTCTGAGCCAGGTCGAACATTGTACCCATGTGATCCTCGTTGATCGGATGTCAGGGTGTAGGTCAAATGGGGTTTAACGTCGCCTTCAAGATTATTGCACATACATTGCGAAGTGTGTGTTTGTGTGTATGTCTGTGTTTACGCACCGCATGCGCTTGTACTAGCCCCGATTACTTGTCCGCTTTTTAGTGCCGGCCCACGGAGATACCGTTCCGCAGTTAAACTTACATACCCTAATCTCGAGCGCCAGGCAGGGCAACAACAAGTACCATCTTTTAACGTATTTCGGTATGACGAGACTTGGTATTCATCCCAAACCTCTCCGCTTCCCGGGGAGACGCTCCATCTACTAGACAACGGAGGCGGTCCGGATGTTTGTTTGTTGTTTAACGCCGCACTCAGCAACATTCCAGCTATATGATGGCGGTCTGTAAATAATCGAGTCTGGACCAGACAATCCAGTGATTGACATCTTGAGCATCCACCTACGCAATTGGGATCGATGACATGCATCAACCAAGTCAGCGAGCCTCAGTCCGGATGTAATAAGCGTGGGATACAGGGGACCAATATTACCCGATTACCCAGGGTTCGCCTTTTGAATTCACGTTGAGATATCAGCGTATTCGACACTGATGTTCCATACCAAAACCAATGTCTGTCAATATAGGACTTTAATACAGAACCACATCATGAAAAGCGTAGCTGAAATTGAAAGCAATTTCAACAAATCCACATCGCTAAGACAAAAACTGATGTCAGTTTATCAATCTGTATCTAAATGCTTCAAAATTGCCATGACACAGACCAAAGGAATGCGCGCTCGTTGAGCATGATAAACATCTTGGATTGTAATCCATTTGTCGTCGGGTCTTTACAATGTCTCTGTCGACTGATTTATCTTGTTCACAAGCTCCGCTGTGTGCCCGTTCTTTGGCCGAATCCTATAAACACACTCAGCTGTTATCGAAGAAATCAGCATCATATGCCATTTACTACATCGTCTCTAAAACTTTATTTCCGCATTGAGAAGAAAGGTCATTTAACAGACCTTTTCTAATGGCGTCTTCTTAGTTTGGGATCGAGAAAGGATTTCAACCACTTCGTTAATGGCTGAGACAACCTGTTCAATCACACTGCGTTGAGGAGTAGAAATAACTCTTTATACACTAGCAATAAATCACCATTCCTTTAACCCCTTCGAAGTCAGAGTCCGGGTGGTTAAAGTGATTTCTTGATCTTGGTTGGGCTCAATTTCAAACTAATGTGTGTGTGTGTGTGTGTGTGTGTGTGTGTGTGTGTGTGTGTGTGTGTGTGTGTCTGTGCGTGTCTGTGTGTGCGTGTGTGTCTGTGTGTGCGTGCGTGCGTGCGTGTCTGTGTGTGCGTGTGTGTCTGTGTGTGTGCGTGTGTGTGGGGGTGTGTGCGTGTGTGTGTGTGTGTGTGTGCGTGTGTGTGTGTGTGTGCGTGTGTGTGTGTGTGTGCGTGTGCGCGCTTCCACCAGGTTCTGCTTACAACGGTATAAGAATCTACACTCAAACGTCGCAATTACAGCATAAAAAGAAGTTTTTATCCATGAAACATTTTTGTGTATACCTTGTCATCCGTCAAGTAAAGCCCATCAAACAGACATGTAAGTATGTTTGCAAAGCATGTTTTGTTTGTTTATTGTTCAACGCTGCACTCATCAATATGACAGAGGTCCTTTGATAATCGAGTCTGGAACAGACAATCAAGTGATTGACATCATGAGCATCGATCTACGCAATTGGAATAGGATGACCTACATCAACCCACTCAGCGAGCCGGACCACGCGATCCTGTTTATGACCCTTCTTACAAGCATGGGTACGCCGTGATATAACTGGAATACTGTTAAAAGCGGCGTTAAACCAAACTCACTTACTCACTCACTCACTCCAATCATCGGTAATTGTAACCCGGATCTTCACAGAGTCGCAAAGCATGTATAGAAATCCATGATCTACGCAACTCTTGTCCATGGGTTAACTCATCGTCACTGGATAGCGGACGGATATCGAGAATGACCAAACCCCTTTAGTTATCGCTGGTAGTGAATAAGTGTTTACAAATACAATTATTCAAATGAAATACCTTTTCTTAAAGACGAAAATAACCCCAGCAACAAATCTGTAAAAAAATGAACGATAAAATGGCCATATATGAATATGATTATCATTATTATCACAAAGGCACCATATTTCTACGTCTTCGCCAAGAAAATTTAACGGTAATCCATAGATTTCTTTGATGTTCTGTCTATAGTCCTAATACTTCCGCTAAATCCTTTAGAGTAGAAACGTTCCATAGATCATACAAGCAGCCCACAGACTCTACGCATGTGCATGTTTACCTAAACGATACGGAACGAAGTCGAGCTTTGTACGACATCAAACAACCCTGCGTTCTAACAAAGGCAGATATATATGCTCAAAATTTCATCAGTCTGCGCTAGAGACGTGTCTCGGTGATGTAGTCTGGTCGCTCTTGAATAAGCCCCAGCCTTCGTGGACGACGGGAACCTGGGGGAAGCAAACAGTGGAGAAATGAAGCTTCATCGGATCCTCAAACAAGTCCTTCGTTCAGATACAGGTTCAGAATCGATCCTCTTTTTCGTTAATTCAACAAAAGAGATTTTGCATAGCGATTAAGGGCATTTTCACCGGCAGTACTTTTTCCCCGCCTGCAAGTCCAAGCTTCTACTGACAAGGACTACAGTATGCACCCACTTCAATTATGGATTGCAGAGTGTTAGATGGGCCGGGGGCTAGTATACGTCCGCTGGTGCTCTGGGCTGGTGAGGCGCTGTGGTTTTATTGTCAGGCGACGACATTTGCCAGTGCGTGTCCCTTGGTAAAACTCCTTGCACGCCTCCGGGTTCTCCTAATAAACAGTCATCGGTCGGCGCCGTCCCTGAGCGCTGACCAGGAAATCCATGGCGCTGTGTGGAGTTGAAAACATCGTGGAGCGATTGTCTCCCCCTGTCTGAAGAACATTCGGATCTGTTCGTCAAGTTACGTTTGCCTCGTTGTGAAACGTGATAATTTCCTTTTCACTACATAGAAATCAGATAACCTCGTATCGTATTCAAAAGATGGCATTGCATTACTGGCGAAACTAATCGTGTGTATCCGTATCTTAATTCGTTGGTGTTCAAGTGGACTGACTTAAAGGGGGCCTCAGCTCAAGTTTCCAGGCAGCCCCAGTCAGATTCAAGTCGTTGAAATATCCCCTTGTTTGCCTGCTAACTGAATAATGCATATGAGCGAGTGAGTTTGGTTTGACGCCGCTTTTAGCAATATTCCAGCAAAATTCCAGCAATATTCCAGCAATATTCCAGTAGTATCACGTTGGGAGACACCAAAAATGGCTTTACACATTGTACCCATGTGGGGATCGAACACGAACCTTCGGCGTGACGAGCGAACGCTTTAACCACATAACCAAATGAGGGAGTGAGTTGGGTTTAACGCCGCTTTTAACAGTATTCCAGTTACATCGCGGCGTGTCAGCTTAATGTGGGAGAAAAGCCGAAAGTGATGCAGGTCTCGGACGTTTACCACCTCGGTGAAACCCACAAGCACGGGTATGGTGCTGACAAACCTAGAAACATAATGGGGTCGAACCGGGATTCGAACCCACAATCATAGGTTTCTGGCGAGCCCAAGGGAAGCAACTCGCCTTAGACGACTGGGCCACCCGTGCCCCCAACATAACCAAGTGAGCATTACACGGATTAAGCATGGGTTATGGCCCCTTTCACAACTCATTCAGAAGTCGGATATCCCTTCGTGTTCCGCCTCGGAAATACAAATGTTATGACTGACACCATGGTCGTGGTGACGAGGAAGTGTGACTACAAGCTACCGGGCCAGTGCAGATCCGGGTTAGATTAGGTCTTCAGCGACCCATGCTGGTTTTCAGCAACCCATGCTTGCCGTTAAAGGCGACTATGCTTGGCGTAAGAGGCGACTAACGGGATCGGTTGGTCAGGCTCGCTGACTCGGTTGATGTATGTCATCGTATCCCATTTGCGTGGATCGATGCTCATGATGTCAATCACTGGGTTGTCTGATCCAGACTCCATCATTTACAGACCGCCGTCACATAGTAGGAATATTGCTGAGTGCGGCGTTAAACAACAAACAAATAAGTTACCCCCGTGTGAATATGACACCTCTAACATTTTAGCAGCATTCAGCCGGCAGGGCCGAACAGCAGGGGCGTTTGGAGGTTAACTATGAATATCGTTTTAAGCCGCAGTGTTCCAGATATATCCAAGGCCTGTCAGTGACGTAGTCTTGGAAACCAGTGATAAACAGCCAATGCAACGATCCTTGCCAAACGGTGATAATCAACCAGGCCACATTGCATTCGCAGTTATCAGGTGTATTATATAACTTAATACCAGTGTGATAAATGGGGCAATTAGCCACCACAGCTTCATTTCGGAAGTGACGTCACAAAATCAACATTAATCATATAATTAACTTCGCACAGAATTTATATCGCTCAAGAGAGTAGGTTGATTGGACGGCTATTTTGAGCGCCATGTGTTTCGGTTCGGAATCAAGTCGAATTTTTTGGTGGCGTACGACTCCAACTACTGCATTTAGCATAATAGATTGGGAATATAATCGAGGACTATCGAGGTCAGTCACATTTTAGCTATCGATCTTCATGTGAGTCGGCTCATCCCTATAACCGCCGGAAAACATCAGGTCAGTGACAACACAGGTGACGATTCGAAACTTTATTCCCCCATAATAAACGCCCTTAAATGCGCATGCAGGCAATATTGAAATTGTGGAGGAAGGTATTGTAAGATTATCAAACAAACATTAGCTGTGTTTTTCAAACAAACGGTTAAAATGTGTCGATAAACGCCTCAGCACGTGGACTCATCAAACTTACCATCGAATGTGTCAACATTGAGAGGGGACCAGATCGCACAGATAAACCTCGGATAAAACGGAACGCGCAAACAGCCGACGTCTTCCGATTGGTACACGGTTGATCGTGTTTGGTTAGAAGCAAGGGGAGTTTGTCCCGACAAGAGTGAATAGGGATAAACAGGCGACTAGCTACACAAACATGCTTGGGGAAAGTGCATATTAATATAGTCTAGTCTAGATGTTTCCCCACACAGCGGGTCACAACGATGGCGTTCGCGTCCACGAGAGACTTGCCACACGAGGCTGTCGAGGTGACGTGGACAAGCCGCATTCATGACACACGGAACATGTATTTATCACAACACCGAGAAAACTAATCGCGAAGTGCATCAAGGTAATGATTAAAACCGTTCATTCAGAATATCCAGAAAAATATTCCCCTTCAAACGGCATGCCACACATCATTCAATAAAAAAATACAGCCCTTCGTCTTCATTTCTTAATGCACGTCCCTCGTTTCGCCTGGGGCAAACGTTTACGATGATATTTAATAGCAAATATTCTTCTAATGTGGTTCGTTTCGATAACATATGACTTTCAAATTAGGGCACAGTGGACAATGTTAAAGCCGGATATTATCGGTTAATATTGATTAGAGGACTGTTCATCTATACCAGGGGTATATAATGCATAACGTACTGTCCAGAGGAAAGGCAAATTCTAACTGACACATTGGCGCTTGAAAAATTGTTGGGAGGAAATCGCATGCGCCCGTGGGAACAAGGTCGTTACTTCAGTGTCTGGAGGAATTTGCCGTTCAATTTGTACAATACATCCTCGTCTAGTAGCAGTTAACGCTGCACCAAATAATTCAGAAGGAAATATTCCTGCTGGTCATTAAACCGTAATGTTAGTGGGTAACGGTTACACACTATATCTGTAACGACTGAACACACACAAATACCCAGTTTAGTAACTGGGCGCCGTCTTAACAAGGTGGTTATACCAACGCTTTTGCCCTTTGAACATCCGGGTTAGGGTTGGTCTTTAGCAACCCATGCCTTTTGTAAGCGGCGACTAACGGGATCGGTCGGACAAACTCGCTGACTTGGTTGATGCATGTCATCGTATCCCAACAGCGAGATAGATGCTCATGATGTCAATCACTGGATTGTCTTGTCCAGATTCGATTATTGAGGGACCGGCGTCATATAGCTGGAATATTGCTGAGTGCGGCGTTAAACAACAATGTAAACACTTTGACCCTTTCCTCACGTTGTGATATGGTGAGTGAATGTTGTTTTACATCACAAACAATGTTGCAGCCATGCCTGTAAGTAATCGAGTACAAACAGTGGTAGACACCATGAGCAGCGGTCCAGGGCCCCGTTCCACAAAGCGATCTTAGCGCTACGATTGTCGTAAGTCAGTGTTAAAGAATGAGAGTTACGACCGACTTAGCGCTAAGATCACTTTGTGGAACGGGGCCCTGGACGTGGTTTGTTTGTTGTGTAACGCCGCACTCTCCGAGTCTGGACCAGACAATCCAGTGATTGGCATCATGGGCATCGAACTACCAAACTGGGATACGATGACTTGTATGAACCAAGTCAGCGAGCCTGACAACCGTTAGTAGCCTCTTACGACAGGCGTGGTTTGCTGCAGACCTATTCTAACCCGGCTCTTCACGGGAGTTTCCGTTTCCAAAGTTGGTAAGACTAACAAAGGTCAGGTGTTTAACACTAGACAGTACTTCCGTGTTTCTACAACACCATCTATCGCTTTTTTAGAAAACGAGAATTCCCTTCCTGTGTGTTCTGTCGCGTATCAGTTCAGAAATGTCATACTTTCAAAGGCTTCAAGCTTAAACAGATGAACATATTTTTTTTTAAATGTAAAAACTTGAACCTCAAAACAGCATAGGATTGCAGTTCTTGAAGACATAAATTATCTAAAAAAAAAAAATCTGACAAAGTTTCCTGTACTTTTACCCTTCGGAACTTCCTCATCCTGTGTCGTGATTTTACAGATATTCTGCTCATCCAAAAAAATCGGAAAAGGGCTAAACAACACATCTCCACAGCTGTGGTGAAATAACGCGATTCTTGGACCCGCATCTGTTGTAAGCACTTTCTGAGGTTACGGGGGCTTTTCTGTGTATTCCGGAAATTTAAAGTTCATTGTCACTGCACAACAGTATAAATAAACAGTTTTCCTCGTCCCTGAACATAAACACTGACAGTGACTAGGATACCCTTCCCCTTGAATCTACACTCTGCTTTATGACAAATTAAATATTTGGTTTTCATTCACATGTTTCAAGACTTCGAGCTGGTGCATGTGAGTAACTTGTGTTTAGTGAGATTCACATGCAACCCGATACCCATGAAGATCCGGGTTGGAGTGGTCTTCACAACCCATGGTTGTCGTAAGGGACTATGCTTGTAAGATCAGGTGAGGTGGTGATCTTACGTGAAATGGGGTTTAACGTCGCGTCCAAGATTATTGCACTTATATAGCGACGTGCATGTACGTGTGTGTGTTTGTGTGGCTGCTTGTACTAGTCCGGACTGATGCCGATTTATAGTGCTAGCCCACTGAGATACCATGCCGCAGTTTAACATGAATACCCCACTCAGACACAGTATACTGACTCCGAGCCGACCAGTCCTTGTTTTAGCCCCTAAATGCCGAGCGCCAGACAGGGTAACAACAAGTACCATCTTTTAACGTATTTTGTTATGACGCGGCAGGGGATCGAACCCCGGACCTTCCGCTCTCCGGGCGGACGCTCTACCACTAGACCACGGAGGCGGTTGTAAGATCAGGAGATGAGGCTCCTTGACTTGGTTGATGCATGTCATTGTATCCCAATTGCGTAGATCGCTGCTCATAATGTCAAGCATTGGATTGTCTGGTCCAGACGCGATTATTTACAGAACGCCGTCATATTGCTGGAGTGTTGCTGAGTGCGGCGTAAAACAACAAACAAACGAACAAACGAAAACGTTTGGTAATAAGGCGGACGTTGACGAGAATCTAATAATTAATTTAATGTGGCCTATGTCGGGCGTTGTGTTACAGGACGGAGAAGGAAAGTACAGGTTTTCCTGGGTGATAGGATTCAACACTGAATGCACAGCAATATTTGTTCCCGCCGATAACATGACCGACATTGCATATTAAACTGATAATATAGATAACTCGACCGAAACTACATATTAAACATACATTATAAAATTCATATTATGCTTTTTTAGTATCATTCTTTTCCTCAAATCACGATAACTGGGTGTTTCATTTGCCTTAAATATTGACGTTGCATTTTGTTTGAAATGTATGAGCTAAATAATTTTCCTCAGTGATTATTTGCACAGGAAAGATGATAAATTATTGTGATTATATAATTTACGAGGGGGCTTTGCTTCAAAACATGTACACTCAAAAACATTAGATGATAATTGATATGTAATAACATGACTTAAAACAAATTCTGTTGCATTCCAGGAAATAACCAAGTCCAGTTACCTCCCCTTTATGACGTCACAGATACACATTATAGCATAGCAGACCCTATTAAATTCGATACAACAGGAAATCCGAGATTTCCAAAGTCTCGAGAAATATTCAGAATGTGTACGTTATCATGGGCTGCGCATGCGCTGCACACATCTGGACACGCATTGAAATAATCCTTTCCTATTCAACACACAGCTATCGAAGTACTTGCTCTCGGGAAATGATTAGCTAACTATTAAACTCATTACTTCATTAGAAGAATTTCACCTAGCAGGATTACACAATTAGCGTCAATTTTCATTCTTTACGAGCTCAGGGTACAAGCATTCTTCTCCCAACCCATGGCGTTCGGCGGTATACGTTCGCGAATATTACATGTTGTAGCAATTAAGAGGATATACTGTCGGCAAGCGAGGCCTCTCCCTCGGCTTTATCTGACGCTTGTGGGTGGGTGGGAGAGGGGAAGGGGGGGTGGAGATGGGGGTCAGCTGTACCTTATAAACAGGATATCCTTCTACGGCTCGGCGATTAGCAAGTGTGAAGCAGCATCTCCAAGGGCTGCTTGATGCTGATGAGTTTTCTGGGGCATTTTTGTGAATGTTGATATGATTTGGTGCATGAGAGAAATATCAGCAATGGGTTGAATGTGCGTGTTTGAGAGATCATGATACATTTTGAAAAGTGAGAATATTTTACGACACATCGACAATATTCCATCTTGCTGCTTGGCCAAATACTACTTAGTAATCCCAAAATATTTCCATATAATCTTAATCGTATATGAGTGACTTATAGCACAGTTATAGCACCGTTATCTGTTCAATGCCCCATTCAACGTGTTTGATTAGCGCCATGAATTATCAAATGTACTTTATATAATTTGTTTGTTTTTTGTTAAACGCCACACTCACCAATATTCCAGCTATATGACGGCGGTCTGTAAATAATCGAGTCTGGACCAGACAATCCAGTGATTGACGTTATGAGTATCGATCCACGCAATTAGGATACGATGACATGCATCAACCAAGTCAGCGAGCCTGACCACCCTATCCCGTTAGTCGCCTCTTACGACAAGCATAGTCGCCTCTTACGACAAGCATAGTCGCCTTTTACGGCAAGCGTGGGTTGCTGAAGACCTATTCTATCCCGGATCTACTTTAAATAAAGTCCAAATGCCGTTTAGCGGAGACTTGAAACAGCATCCACGCGGAGTTGGCAACAGATGTCAGGGAAATAGTCAAATAAACCCCAGCACTAATAATGTATAACATCTAGCAGTATCACAGTGAAAGGAATTAGAATAATGGAATTAATCTGAATATTGTCAAATAAATTACATTCACGAATCTGTTGATGGCGTGTCGGCGAAAGCACAATTATTCCCTTTTCACGGACGGTAGGTTTTAAGTCCCATATGAGTCAGGTTCACGCAATCTAGCCTTTCCTATTTTTAACAAGACCCGAATGTTTGTTTTTATATTCATCAAAACCACTTTCTCCCCAAACCCGGCCCAATTGCTCTGTCGATAGCTCGGAATGAAATAATGTCATATTCACCGTATGATGTCAATTTCACCGGCTGCACTGAACACGGAAAACCCGCGGGATGCGTGCGCGCCTTTGACCTTCGCCTCAACACATGCAATGCGGGGGAATTGATGGTTTCGCCGACATCTCAAAGAGGCTTTTTCCCACGCTTGGGATGCCGAAGTCGAAATATTTTCACCAGTGTTGGGACATGTTAGATAGTGTTATAAATTCAAGGATTTGTGACTTAACAAATATGTGAAGTGTTTTGGTATTACGCGTCACTTAAGATGTGGTAGAGTAATATCTATATTTGTTACAGAGAGGCATAAGGTCGTCGCCATGTTGTTTATATGACTGACCGACAACATAAATCAGACCTGTTTAGATATGTTCCAAGTGAATATTTATTCATACGATTACATAAAGCCACCGCAGCAATATCATAAAATATATATAATAGGCTTTTGCACATCTCCAATTGGGCCCGACACTCAGAAACTGTTTTAACTGAACGTTTTGAAAACAACACATACGTTTTCACTTCATTTGTAAAATATGTATTTGCATGGGTCTTAATGTCTTCTGTCTACGCCTTCGTGATAATGACAAGCAAGAGTAAAACATTACTTTGACACGCTCGGGATCTGAAAATAGTATTCAGTACTCGCGATGAGCGATCCTTTTCTATTACATGTTTACACTATCCTTGGCCAACAAACCCGTGAAGATCCGGGGTAGAATAGGTCTTCAGCAACCCATGCTTGCTGAAAAAGGCGACTATGCTTGGCGTAAGAAGCGACTAACGGGATCGGGTGGTCTGGCTCGCTGACTTGGTTGATGCATGTCATTGATCCCATTTGCGTGGATCGATGCTCATGATATTAACCACTGGATTTTCTGGTCGAGACTCGATTATTTACAGACCGTCGTCATATAGATGGAATATTGGTGAGTGTGGCGTTAAACAACAAACAAAAACTTTGGCCAACATCGTGGGTTCACAGATAAAACAAGGCATTGCAATTTATTTATTGAATGTATTAAATATCTGCTTCATGTAGCAATTTCCTCAATCGGTTTTCGACGTTTAATTGACAAAGGAGATATAATGGACGAGTAACGCACTGGCGGGGTTGATATAGCATACATTCACTGACAAACATGTTTGAAAGTTATTGAAATCGTGATAAGAAACGTCTCACTGGGCTTGTTTCCCGTGAATGTACCGACTCATCACCAATGATCATCGTATTAATACTTATACGTGTTTTCAATAATGGTAAACCAGTCGATAACATTCTATATTAGCATACACGATGGTTACACGAATCAATTAGCTCGCTCAAGACAAGTTTCAACGAGGAGACATTCCTCGATCGGGGCCATGTTTTCTCATAGTGTTGCCCTGACCCAACATTTTCAAAGACCCCTTGAAAAATACCCTGTGTAAATTAAGTAATACGCTGGGTAGGGGCTGCGATTTTTCCTTTCCTGCCCCGACCGTGTACAATTAAAATTTTATTCACACAGGGGAATATCGTGTTTCAACACCGTGTTAATGCTCGACTTGGTTCATGTATATTTTATCATCATTTCCTACGACGCAAATGTTGTGACTCCGATGTCATATTGGCTTGTTTCTAAGGAAGGAAATAAATTGATATATATAAACGTACTGTTCATTACCTACATGGGTCTAATTTCAAATCATGGACCCTTTAATGTGGAATAAACATAACTGTTGTGTCGTGTGGAGAAAGCATAATCGTGTTTCTATAACGTATTAAGCGCAAGATGAGTTACAAAACTAACCTTCTCACAACCTGGTTAGCGTGAGTTTTAATGGAGTTTAACGATTGATTTTCATGCGCAAGATTAGATATGCGTTGATATATTACACGAGTAAATTATCATCCCTCTCGTCGGATCAACGGTTTTCCTTTAAGTCGAGAGATGGTTTTCCCAAGGAGCTGATTTCGGAGACGACGTATTGGGTTATTTCTTTTTAGGACAGTTTCAGGTCTACTTTCTTTCGAGGTCAATTCCCCTCATCGTGTATATAAAGATTGAAACCCGGGGCCAAGTGAAGTCGTGTGATCCGAGAAATAATGTGGGAAACTAACGATTTTGTGACCTCTCTTGTGAAAATCGTTTTCGTTGCAATGCAGGTCGTTGCGTCTTGGAGCTACCGACTTGCGCTGGGCGGGGGTGGGTATTTATCGTAACGCACGGCTTCTTCTACTCGGCCGTGAACAAATTCTCATCATAACTGAATTATCCCAGATGAAGGGTCTGGCATGGCAAACCTCGTCCCGACTTATGTGGAGGAAAAGACGTTCGACCTGTTCAGGAACTGTGTATGAAAAGCTCTGGGTCAGGAACCAGTGACCCACAGCAGACTTGCTGTTTCTGACGATGCTCTGGGTTAAATGAGTGCGGCTGGAACCGTTTCGATTGAACGCTCTGCAATGACAGTGGACTGTATTCCCAAGCAGCTATCGCGCTCAATGTTTTCCCTGTCGCTTCATAATAATGACAGTCGGTATTCGATACTCGTAATAAAATGAATACCGTAGCTTTTTTCCCGAACATAATAGCCTGCTCTTTCGAATCGACATAAAAAAATCGCCGCACGAGACTTTCCAAAGGGCCTGTGTGTTTGGAACAGTGGCCTTCTTTTCGATCTGGACGAGCAGTCTTTCAAATCGCCATAGTGGGCTGATCAATAGGTAGCTCTCGACAGGACCGACCTCCTAACTGACAGGTATGGAGCTCGGCTAACCTGTTTCCCTGTCTGTACAGCGATCACGAGGATAGTGGACATTTGTGTACTCTCTAATGGACGCTTGCTTCGCTAACATTGTCTCGCTTCCATTCATTTATCAAGACAATATTCAATACATGTAATTGCGATAACTGAAGCAGAAGCCGGCGCTTTTTATCTCCGATGCTTTAGCATATGACGTGGCTGCTGATAGCAGTTGTGTGGGGAATTGTTTATCTTGATTTGAGGAAAACGTGGATACCATTTTGTCGAATCGAGAACTAAAACATATTTTGTTGAATAATACTTGTCTGTAAATAATGTGAGGCTGGGTGTGTGATTTCGATTAACCACTTCTAACGACTACGCAGTGAATCTGATAATCTGTCTCTACTCTTTCGTGTTCTACATTAATTTAGGTTTTTTTCTAAAAGCACACGCCACAAAACAGACTGACATGAGTGTAATCTTTAGTCTTTATCTGTAGAAATCAAAGACACACAATTGATAGGTTTAATTAAAACGTTGATAACATTCTTTCCCGAATGTATTTCTAAAACTATCTCCCATTCCAACAAAGGGATGCTGTTTATAGATATCAAAATATCTGTAACGGCTTTACCAGAGTAGATATCTGTACTACAGCATACAATGGCTGGTCATTCTTAAAATAACATCGATTGAAACCATTCTGGTAAATTAATTATAAATTTCCGACAACATGAAACCAAACGAAAGATCGGCGTCGTTCTTCAATTATTATCAACATCAGATGCATTACCAAGTGCCTGGGAATGCACGCAGAAAATTCCACCCACAATTCAACAGCACGATGGTGATAATTGAAAATAATCGGTATCGATCGACGAGATAGTATCAAATAATTCCGACAAATCTGAGATCCAGCCATCAATTAACACAACGATAGGGGAGAAAACTCGCGTTATCATACGCATAATGAAACGCGGACGGCAGTTTCTTCTGAACGAATTCCAGCGTGTTTTTACCGCATTTCCTTGCACAAACTGCATGTAACTATATCAAGGATGTTATAACTGTTATCCAACACTGAATGTAACAATGAGTCACAAAATGTAACAATGTTCTACACAATGTAGCAGTTCCTCCATGCACATCCTAGCATGCACAAGTGTATATATAACTGTAGCAATATGTTCTACATTTTACCCGTATCGCATTACCTAGCACCACCAGGAACCTAATTATTCCCCTGTCTATTTATGATAACATTCCTATATCGTACATCAATATCAACTTGCTGAACGTGTGGGGAAAATTGTCAGTTAACAGTTAACATAAAAGATCACTTCCATCTTTTTTACAGCCATTTTGGCTGACAAGATTCGCATTTTTGTGAGTGTATATACTATAGCATTGGATGTATTGATGGGGATGGTCTCTTGCGTTACTATTTTACTGTGAATGAAGTAATTTCATGGATGTAACTAACAAAAGCTACAAAACACCTATATGCGCCCTGAACGCTTTATTCAACCACGGCAACAGCTTGAGCACAGCACTATCAGATGATAACACAATGAGTGATCTGTTGGTTGTAGGTTGAAGGTTTCTCTCCGTTTGGTGAAAATAATGTCTAATTCAAAGTTAATATGGATTTTCGAGCTCAACAACGGCTGTTTCAACCTTTGGCTATTCCAGTATTTAAGTCTTAATACTCTGTCGTTTCTAGGCCCATGACGAAATCCCCGCAATAGATAATACTTGCTCCTTCAAACAAATCACTTCACAATAGCTATTGTATTGGAGAGAGATAACGACGGACATAAGGAGGGATATTGTGTCAAGTGTCACATTAAAGTTTAACGAGGTCTGAACTCCACGTAGCGACAGACATAAAATAGTTGATATAATTTCTTCATAACAAGAAATTTGCAATATTATTTGTGTTTATTATGACACTGGTGGACGAAACGTTGTTGTCCGACTTCTCCGCTGATAAGTGTTTATAATAGGGGGCGTGGCCCCTGCAAGATTACACACGACTCGGGGCTAACGGCCGAGATGCTGTAGAACAATAAGAGATGGACTTTGGGTAGCAAGCAAGTATTGTCGCCGTTTCACGTAATTTCAAAGTTCAAAGAGTATAATTGTGAGGCTTGTTGTTCGCAAGGACGAACATACTATCGCATACCCTATAACGAGAAAAGAATTTAGAACCAAACAATCACATACAGTGTAATCCAATCGCGAACGGTCGAACTGGAATTTGAAACTGGTTTGTGAAAGTGGCCGGTCGAGTAGTTCATGAAGCCAGGCTTATTTTATAACCCTGTTCGTTTCATTCCAATAAACTTGTCCATTTAATGCGACCCCCAACTGAAAGACGATTTCATGTAATCTTTTATGGTTGTGTGAACATGTACCGGCCTAAAGCCTCGCTCGTTCGAACGAGGAGATTTAGCATTGTCGATGGCAGACTATTGAGCAGTCATTCATTCTCTGTACAGTATTTAATACAAGCCGATAATAAATCTGAGAGACGATTATGAATTTAGGAATTTCGCCTGAGCTGTGGAGAGATAAACCGGTGGGCGATATTCTCTATAGAAATGGGCGTTCGCTTGTGCACCGAGTCCCGTCTTTTATCACTATATACACCTGTTTACGCCACAGGTGAAAATATGTAAATGAGCATTCACAGCATTAACATCAAAATAGAGTTAAATGGGGAACCATGGCCGTATTATTTAGAATAAACATTGTTACACAACGTAAATATAAGGAACACACTAACAACAGCGTGTAAACGGCTTCTATCACGTGAAATTGTTGCATTTCAACAGTTGACTGAACACGAGATATCGCCAGCTCACATCAAAAGTATAAGGTTTCCTACCTTTCAACACGGTCATTGTAAAACGCCCCCCTACATGAAATTCACGTGGTGAGTTGTCAAAAATAGCCCGCACGCCTCTGGGGTAGGCACGGGGGCAGCGACAGCCCTGGGGGTGACGGAATCTCACGCCTGGGGTAGTAAAAGCTGAAATAAGCTTACCTCTTCTTCTGGTGTAGTGTTGACAGAATCCATGCTCTGTGATAGCGCTATGGTTGTGTCTGTGTTAAGCCCAGTGGTAGTATGGTTCGCCATTTCATTAGATCTCATAGTGTTCAAGGCTCGGTAACCCCTCTATAGTCGTGATGAGGCGCTACGGTGTCCAAGCTTTCGACGATATCACAGCAATGATATAGTCAGGGAATCCCACCGCGCCGAGTGCTCACCGCTAGCTAGCCGTGTGTGATGGTGAACAGAAGATATATTGTGAGGAGAAAAGGATAGAGGGAAGCTAGTGTTCCATCAAGCTACATCCGAATAGTTCATGTGGGTAACAGGTCGGCGTTAGTGTAACTGACAGTCTATCAAGCCAACTCGTACACCTCCCGATTTATTTTGTTATTCAAATGCACGCACATTCAGTCAGTGACGTCACACGTCAGTCCCGGCATGCTTTGGCGACCTCTGACCCCGCGCGAGCTGCTTTTGTCTTGCGTTAAGCTCGCCTATCGTTATTGGCCATTCAACGAGGAAAAAAATACGCGATTATCAACCTGAGAGGAAAATGTTAGCCGATTATGAGGAAAATCCCCTCTGTTTGGTCTACACTTGAACGAGAGACGTGATTTTCTGACATGCTACATGTAGGCGACACATACACGCCCCCTTACCGAGCTGCAATGTTGCTAATGAGGTCGGATAATTATCAGAAATACAAAGAAAACTAAAACACAGTTGCTGACATTTAGACTAATTTATATCCCAGATGTGACCCGGACCGCACCATGCTGTTCAGAATAGCTATACTGGTCTCGGCGGAAAAAAAATCGAAAATATTTCAGCCCGACTCTAGACAAGGTTATTGATTTTGGAGTGTTAGGTTTTTCAACACGTGCTTTGAAAGTTAATGCGAAGATGTACACGAAGGTTTGCAAGCAATATCGATCAGCACCCGGCTCCCTTTGTTTGTGTCCTGGTGACTGGAGCTTGACGGAGCTAATTAACGCAGTGCGCTCCTCGGTGCATTTGATGTCGTTGTTCACGGAACAATGTACCTGTGTGATCAGGTAAATTCCTGTTTAAAATATAACTGGGCTCGTCAGCTGTCCATAATTATTCCCTGACAAGAATTTTCCTTCGACGAACTTGTTTTAAAATTTTGTCATCATTTGATAATAAACATGCTTATAGAAGATGCTTAGTTTCGACACGCTCCGCATGTACATGCCAATCTAAGCGACAGGTCACGGAGTTCGCCATTGTAAGAGCTAGACTCTATTGATATATTAATAATAATGGTGATATAATACTTTTAATACTTTATCATAAAACGTCATGTGACACTGCACGTGTTTGATCTTTACGGAACACCTTGTTTAACCGATAGCGAACAATATTGGATTGTGCGGAAAGTGTTTGACTGACGAAAGGATGTGTTTGTTTGTTTCAGTGAGGGGTTTACTGGTTGGATACAATGTTTGATTGATGGGTACAATATTTGAGGAAAACTTTTAATTGTTTGACAAATAAATGTCATAAGATAAATACCGAAACAAGAAAGTGTTTGACAAGCAGGCCGGTGCATGTTTCATCGATCGATTGATACAAAATGTGAAAGAACGTGAAAGATAGTGTTTGATAAACAGTGTTTGATATACGATACAGTATTTGATATAAGACACGGTGTTTGATATAAGACACTGTTTGATATAAGAAACAGTGTTTGATATAAGACACATTATTTGATATAAGACAGTGTTTGATATAAGACACAGTGTTAGACATAAGATACAGTGTTTGATATAAATACAGTGTTTGACATAGGACACACTGTTTGATATAAGATACAGTGTTTGATACAAGATACAGTGTTTGATATAAGACACACTGTTTGATATAAGATACAGTGTTTGATATAATATACGGTGTTTGATATTACAAACAGTGTTTGATATAAGATACAGTGTTTGATACAAGATACAGTGTTTGATATAAGACACAGTGTTTGATATAAGATACAGTGTTTGATATAAGACACACTGTTTGATATAAGATACAGTGTTTGAGATAACATACGGTGTTTGATATAAGACACATTGTTTGATATAAGACAGTGTTTGATATAAGACACAGTGTTAGACATAAGATACAGTGTTTGATATAAATACAGTGTTTGACATAGGACACACTGTTTGATATCAGATACAGTGTTTGATACAAGATACAGTGTTTGATATAAGACACACTGTTTGATATAAGATACGGTGTTTGATATAATATACGGTGTTTGATATTACAAACAGTGTTTGATATAAGATACAGTGTTTGATACAAGATACAGTGTTTGATATAAGACACAGTGTTTGATATAAGATACAGTGTTTGATATAAGACACACTGTTTGATATAAGATACAGTGTTTGATATAACATACGGTGTTTGATATTACAAACAGTGTTTGATATAAGACACACTGTTTGATATAAGATACAGTGTTTGATATAAGATACAGTATTTGATATAAGACACAGTGTTTGATATAAGATACAGTGTTTGATATAAGACACACTGTTTGATATAAGATACAGTGTTTGATATAATATACGGTGTTTGATATTACAAACAGTGTTTGATATAAGACACAGTGTTTGATGAAAGATACAGTGTTTGATATAAGACACACTGTTTGATACAAAATACAGTGTTTGATATAAGACACAGTGTTTGATATAAGATACAGTGTTTGGCATAAGATACACTGTTTGATATAAGATACAGTGTTTGATATAATATACGGTGTTTGATATAACTAACAGTGTTTGATATAAGACACAGTGTTTGATATAAGATACAGTGTTTGATATAAGACACATTGTTTGATACAAGATACAGTGTTTGATATAAGATACACTGTTTGATATAAGACACAGTGTTTGATATAAGACACGGTGTTTGATATAAGATACGGTGTTTGATATAAGACACACTGTTTGATATACGACACAGTGTTTGATATAAGATACAGTGTTTGATATAAGACACAGTGTTTGACATAAGATACAGTGTTTAACTGATGGAATAGAGTATTTGACATAAAATATAGCTTTCAACTAATGGAATACAATGTTTGACATGAGATAAAGTGTTTAACTAATGGAATAGAGTGTTTGACATAAGATACAGTGTTCAACTAATGGAATACAATATTTGACATGAGATAGAGTGTTCAACTGATGGAATAGAGTGTTTGATATAAGATACAGCTTTCAACTAATGGAATACAATGTTTGACATGAGATAAAGTGTTTAACTGATGGAATAGAGTGTTTGATATAAGATACAGTGTTCAACTAATGGAATACAATGTTTGACATGAGATAAAGTGTTTAACTGATGGAATAGAGTGTTTGACATGAGATACAGTGTTCAAATAATGGAGTACAATGTTTGACATGAGATAAAGTGTTCAACTGTTGGAATGGAGTGCTTGGCATAAAATACAGCTTTCAACTAATGGAATACAATGTTTGACATGAGATAAAGTGTTTAACTGATGGAATAGAGTGTTTGATATAAGATACAGCTTTCAACTAATGGAATACAATGTTTGACATGAGATAAAGTGTTTAACTGATGGAATGGGGTGTTTGACATAAAATACAGCTTTCAACTAATGGAATACAATGTTTGACATGAGATAAAGTGTTTAACTGATGGAATAGAGTGTTTGATATAAGATACAGTGTTCAACAAATGGAATAGCGTGTTTGACATTAGATACAGCGTTTAACTGATGGAATGGAGTGTTTGACATAAGATCTAGTTTTTAACTGATGGAATGGCATGTTTGACATAAGATATAGTGTTTAACTAATGGAATAGAGTGTTTGACATAAGATATAGTGTTCAACAAATGGAATACAATGTTTGACATAATATACAGCGTTTAACTGATGGAATAGAGTGTTTGATATAAGATACAGTGTTCAAATAATGGAATATCGTGTTTGACATTAGATACAGTGTTTAACTGATGGAATAGAGTGTTTGATATAAGATACAGTGTTCAAATAATGGAATATCGTGTTTGACATTAGATACAGCGTTTAACTGATGGAATAGAGTGTTTGATATAAGATACAGTGTTCAAATAATGGAATAGCGTGTTTGACATTAGATACAGCGTTTAACTGATGGAATAGAGTGTTTGATATAAGATACAGTGTTCAAATAATGGAATAGCGTGTTTGACATTAGATACAGCGTTTAACTGATGGAATAGAGTGTTTGATATAAGATACAGTGTTCAAATAATGGAATAGCGTGTTTGACATTAGATACAGCGTTTAACTGATGGAATAGAGTGTTTGACATAAGATATAGTGTTCAACAAATGGAATACAATGTTTGACATAATATACAGCGTTTAACTGATGGAATAGAGTGTTTGACATAAGATATAGTGTTCAACAAATGGAATACAATGTTTGACATAATATACAGCGTTTAACTGATGGAATAGAGTGTTTGATATAAGATACAGTGTTCAAATAATGGAATATCGTGTTTGACATTAGATACAGCGTTTAACTGATGGAATAGAGTGTTTGATATAAGATACAGTGTTCAAATAATGGAATATCGTGTTTGACATTAGATACAGCGTTTAACTGATGGAATAGAGTGTTTGATATAAGATACAGTGTTCAAATAATGGAATAGCGTGTTTGACATTAGATACAGCGTTTAACTGATGGAATAGAGTGTTTGATATAAGATACAGTGTTCAAATAATGGAATATCGTGTTTGACATTAGATACAGCGTTTAACTGATGGAATAGAGTGTTTGATATAAGATACAGTGTTCAAATAATGGAATAGCGTGTTTGACATTAGATACAGCGTTTAACTGATGGAATAGAGTGTTTGATATAAGATACAGTGTTCAAATAATGGAATAGCGTGTTTGACATTAGATACAGCGTTTAACTGATGGAATAGAGTGTTTGATATAAGATACAGTGTTCAAATAATGGAATAGCGTGTTTGACATTAGATACAGCGTTTAACTGATGGAATAGAGTGTTTGATATAAGATACAGTGTTCAAATAATGGAATAGAGTGTTTGACTGATGTCATATGTTACTTGTCATAAGATATAAATGCTGTTTGTCTGCTGATATACAGTGTTGACTGAGGATGTTATGTTTACAGATATAGTGTCTGACTGCTGTGATATAAGTTTATTTACATAGGATGGAATAAAATGTTTGACGTAGTGAATTTGGTTTTACGCCAGAAATCGTCTTCACATATTGTACCCATGTCGGGAATCGAACCGGGGTCTTTTGCGTGACGAACGAACGCTTTAACAACTAGGCTACTCGACCGCCAATAGCAACGTTAGTCGTGTTGATATTAGTAGCAGCAACATTTGTCGCGTTGATACCAGTTTGTTTGTTGTTTAACGCCGCACCCAGCAATATTCCAGCTATATGACGGCGGTCTGTAAATAATCAAATCTGGACCAGATAATCCAGTGATTGACATCATGAGCATCGATCTAAAAAATTGGGATACGATGACATGCATCAACCAAGTCAGCGAGCCTGACCAACCGATCCCGTTAGTCGCCTCTTACGACAAACACAGTCGCCTTTTACGGCAAGCATGGGTTGCCGAAGACCTATTCTACCCCGGATTTTCACGGGTATGATACCATAGCAACATTAGTCGTGTTGATAGCAGTAGCAGAAGCATTTTATTTTAAAAGCGACGTGGCACAGACTGAAATATCGAAATGAAAGGAAAGTGAATTATAAGATTGTGTATACACAAGGCATTGTAAGGTAGGCATCCATTACGGTTCGCCATTCAGTCGAGGCACCTAGACAGGACAATGTCTCTATTTCCAGGAATAGATAACTCTGCCTGAATTTAGACACTTGAACAGAGTAGGAGAGCTGCACAAAACCCATCAAGCCCCATTCCGTAATAGCCTCGACTTCAGCCAATCTCCATAAACCTTCCAAAAGACGTAATAAAGTGACGTCATCAAAGACCCGAACGTACTCTCAGACTGGGCTACTGTCTATAAACCCTGCGCGGTGCCATCAACGCATCCGGCATCTAAGCTTTTCATTTCAACATACTGGGTTTCAGTCTTGTGTTGAGAAATGCTTTCTGTGGTCCTGATGGGGCAGCAGGTTCGGGTATCTGACGTTTTGTTCTCATGTGTTGTGTACGTAAAAGTGGGTAAATGGATATTTTCCGCTGTTTGTTTGTTTGCTGTTTAATTCCGCACTCAGCAGTATTCCAGTTACATGAGGGCGGTCTTGTGTTCAGAGGCAACTACATTTGGAAGGCTGTGTGTCGTTGATTTGCCCTGTGGGCGTGGTTCGTTGCCCATGCTCTCTATCACTGGTTTGTCTGGTCCAGGCTAGATTATTACAGATCATACAGGTGGACTATTGTGGAGTGCGGCGTTAAACAACATGCATTCCATCACTTCACTCGCAACCAACCTGTGAGATCATCATCAGGAACAACCACTTTGGTATGTTTCACCTACTACTACTACTACTTCTACTACTACTACTACTATTTTGATGATACGACGGACTACAACGGTAAATGCCCCGTGAAGATCCGAGTTTGAATTTAGTCAGGAACTTGTGCTTCTAAGAGGCGACTAACGGGATCGGATGGTCAGGCTCACTGACTTGGTTGATGCATGTCATCGCATCCCAAATGAGTAGATTGATGCTCATGATATCAATCACTGGATTATCTGGTCCAGACTCTACTGTTTACAGACCGCCGTCATATGGCTGGAATATTAAGTGCAGCGTTAAATAAACAAAAAGTTAAAGATGTTTTCACCATTTTAAAGTCTTCGAACCGTCAATACACGTTCAATACTACGCCTACGAGCAATATGTCTCAACATTGTTACATCAGAGGATTATTTCCAAGAAAGACATTTCAGTTCGACTCAGTTTGATGCACCGGTTTCCATGAGAACGCACGCAAACTCGTGAAATATTTACACACAATGCCTCAGCCATTAATTTCGCAATTACGGAAACCTTACAGACAAGAGGTTATTTTTTAATATTATTTGGATTTTAATTTCAGTTCAGAATGTCATCTACTAGTGCGTTTGATTGCATCAAACCTTTTGACTGGTTATAAGACGGGAACATCTCGTCGTGTTCGGACAAGATCTTCGAATCAATACCATCATTATATAGCTGTGTATATACAGAGCCACACCCCTGACAACCGTCTCGTTGTCAAACAATGTGCTTGTTTGTAGAAATGTTTGAACGCTGTTTAATTTTATCCATATAACTGACCCGATCGTGTTATACATAATCACGCTGTTGTATGCCAAGTGCACGACCAGAATCCGTTGGCCTTATCGCCTGCCTACGCCACAAAAGTGGCCAAATAAATGTTTAACAATGCTGTAATAATCGATCCACAATTGGAAGACGGAAGGCACAAGTAGGTCATATAAACCTATATCCACTATAAGTATAAACCGATTTCTGTTTATTTGTTCAGTCGGTTACACAAGGAAATATAAATGTTCTTCAGTATGACTTGTCAATAAAACGGCTGGTCCATGTTCTTTGTTCTTGCTTGTTCTTACTGTTCTCCCTTAGCCTCTTCGATCCTGGACACAGACCACACATGGACAAATCGCCGCTCAAATACTGGGTAATTTGTCCTCGAAGCTTCCTAGCTGAAAATACAATTTTCCCAATAGTTTTGTAATCTTCATATTATTAAATTTGTTATCACGAACCGATGCTATTAAAAGAATGAATTTATTTTATTTTGTTGTTATCGTTGTTGTGTAGCAACAGTAGCGGTTATATTATTGTTGAATAGATTATCTGTAACGAACGCTGCAGCCACTCGAACAGCTGAGCATACGTCATATCTTAATAATGTAACGTTCATTTGTCAGAATAATTCTGTTGTCAGGTATAATCGATTGTTTTTTTGTTTGTGGTTGCACTTTTGTGCAGGAACTTGCAGTCTACAGTGCCCATTCTTTTATATATGATAACGTGGGAGTCTTGCACGAAAAACATTTTGACAGTAGTGTCGGCCTTTGGTGAAAATGGCTGACATGATTTTAGAACCCGACAGTACAAGTGGACGCTGGGATAATAATAATAATAATAATAATAATAATAATAATAATCATCATCATCATCATCATCATCATCATCATCACCATCATCATTATTATTATTGCTGCTGCTGCTGCTACGAAATAAAAAAAAAGGATCAAAAATAAATTATTATAATTGTTGCCAATAATAAAAATAAAAATAATTACAATGGTGCTTGTGTTGGCATGTTCTTCAAAGTCGATGTTGTTTTTGTTTTGTTAATAAAGATAGTTATCGCTCTTGTAGAGACTGTCCCAGCGATTCACTTTACACGTAGATCCAGGTCCAAGTTTAAAACATCAGCTGTCAGACAGGCCTAGTTTATTTACCTGACTTAATTGATTTTACCCGAGTTACCCGTCTGTGTGCAGTGTTCAGTGTTGTCCCGTGGACGTTAGGTAAACATTGATATATGATTTATCGACACTGCAAGGAGATAGTCAGGCGTCTTGGTCAGGTGTGAGGATGGTCCATTGCGTGCATCACGGGTAACATCACAGGAGAGGGTGGGGGTGGGGGTGGGGGAGGGTGTGGAGGTGGGTGGTGGAGGGGTGCATTGAAAGGTTGTCAGGGTGGGGTGAAAAATGAGGTGGGTTGTGGTGGTAGTAGTTTGTTTTTTTTGGGGGGGGGTATACCCCCGAACTTGTTTGTATAAGTGCGTGTGTTTTGGTGGGAAGGGTCTTCATGTGTATAGATGGGCGTACGGGTGAGGTGGGGTGGGGTGGGGGGTGCGTCTGTTATGATGATATCAGATTCGAGGGAAATATATCTCAGTCGATTAACCACACCCGGGGCCACGTTCCAGAAACTAATCTTAAGACGGGCGTAACTCTCATGACTTTAACATAAGCTAAAGTCAACCGTAGCGCTGGGATCGCTTTGTGGAACGGGGTCCTGGGCCCACTTGCCCAAAGCGTTCTTAGCGCTAAGCT
The DNA here is from genome assembly GCF_023055435.1 of Haliotis rufescens. Lineage (NCBI taxonomy): Eukaryota > Metazoa > Mollusca > Gastropoda > Lepetellida > Haliotidae > Haliotis > Haliotis rufescens. The sequence continues at coordinate 30,116,959 of NW_025963824.1, read as the reverse complement.
CCCATACTCTAACGTAGACTTACAATAGTCTTAGATTCTTTTGGAACCCAGTGTGGCTTCAGTCACCAAAAGGTCAAAGATGCGTCCGTTGTAAGTCTATTTAAATATGTTGGAAATTCGAAAATCGTAGCACTTTGTTTACAGTGGACGTTATATCATCAGTGGGGGCAGCTATACATAGCTACAGCGATCCATCGATTCATTTCAATCGATGTTTTGATCCACTTTTCTAAAATCCAATCGGAACAAAGAGAAATTCCGTCACCGAGGCCCTGATCGTGTGTAAGGTAAAACGCACATCGAGAATGCCTATTTTTAGCTCACTCCAAGAACGTCACAGACTAAATATACAATAAATTCTCGAATTTCCGTCAATAAATGAGAAAACATGGCGATAACATCTTTACCTCCCTACATAATTCATCAAGGCGAGTATGTCAATGGACTTCTTTTTCCAGAGTGGTCTGATAGTAAATTATTCAGTTTGGATATCCCTGTCACATTGTTAGATTGACACGGGTCACGCACTATCGCTCACTGGTCATTGAAAAAACCCGCACAGCTGTTGTCTGTTGGTTGAATGAAATATATTGAATACAAATGTTTTGTTAGTAAGGCCAAAACAACATTTACATTTACAGGAACAGACGTTTTTGAAATAATTGTATATGGTCGCGCGTTAGGTTCCAAACTCAATTTAGCATATTATTTTCTACAGATATAACACAGTTTCTCATTGAAACAAACCCCAATTCACTCACTCACTCACTCACTGATTTACAGGAACAGACGTTTTTAAAATAATTGTATATAGTCGCGCGTTAGGTTCCAAATTCAATTTAGCACATTATTTTCTACAGATATAACACAGTTTCTCATTGAAACAAACCCCAATTCACTCACTCACTCACTCACTGATTTACAGGAACAGACGTTTTTAAAATAATTGTATAAAGTCGCGCGTTAGGTTCCAAATTCAATTTAGCACATTATTTTCTACAGATATAACACAGTTTCTCATTGAAACAAACCCCAATTCACTCACTCACTCACTCACTGATTTACAGGAACAGACGTTTTTGAAATAATTGTATAAAGTCGCGCGTTAGGTTCCAAATTCAATTTAGCACATTATTTTCTACAGATATAACACAGTTTCTCATTGAAACAAACCCCAATTCATTCACTCACTCACTCACTCACTGATTTACAGGAACAGACGTTTTTCAAATAATTGTATATAGTCGCGCGTTAGGTTCCAAATTCAATTTAGCACATTATTTTCTACAGATATAACACAGTTTCTCATTGAAACAAACCCCAACTCACTCACTCACTCACTCACTCACTCACTCACTCACTTATTTAGTACCATATGTTGTATATATGCTGTATATATGCTTATAACGAACTACGGTTATAACGAACCAAAATTAGTGGTCCCTTTGAGTTCGTTATAACCGCAGTTTACTGTACAGTAAACTACGGTTATAACGAACACGCTTATAACGAACTGACCGATTTAACGAACTTATGTTTTAGTCCCGGCCATTTGTTGTATATATGCTGTATATATGCTTATAACGACCTACGGTTATAACGAACCAAAATTAGTGGTCCCTTTGAGTTCGTTATAACCGTAGATTACTGTACCTTCAAATCTCAAAATAATGTAGAAACGTACGGTCGTACTGCAATCGCAAGACCCCGTTTTTAGAAGTGGCGTGGCTCCTGTCCGCATTGAAGGGTGTTATATTTACCTTCCTGTTGGTGAAAGAGTATGTAAAACTCTGTTCGGAATGGGTTAGATCGCTGACTATGTGTGCTGGCGATTAGGTGCCTCACTCTGGCAAGTGTGGGTTCGAATCCTGGACGGGACCCATACGAGAATCTGTACTTTACTAAGAAAGTGTTATCCCAAATAAACATCTGTTACATCTGACCACTTTCTAAATGGCATTGTGTGTTCATAGCTTTCGGCCATGGGTGCTTGCAATTTACACTTGTCAGAGGGGTATACAAAGTACGTGATCTAGACTACCAGTTGTCAGACACTGACTTTGGTGGAAGCGTCGGTGGCTGAGTAGGTTAGAACGCTGACATTGTGTGCGGGCGATAAGGAACCTCACTCTGGCAAGTGTGGGTTCGAAATCCCGGACGGGACTCAACCCCCAAAAGTACGAAAATGTGTATTTTACTGAGAAAGTGTTATCCCAAATAAAACATTTGTTACATTTTACTGAATGGAGGATGACACTCCTGTTTTATTGTACTGTCCATTATGTGATGATATACGACAGGTTTTACTGCAGAAATGCAACGATGTATAGCCTAATTTTAACATGAATTGTTTGATAGGCATTACTTAGAAGTTGACGGATGACAAAGTAGACACAATTTATGACAAGGGTATAAGGATCTATACCGAAACATCGCCTTTACAGTAAATAAACAAGTCGTTATCCATAAATTATGTCCGCTTTCTAATTTTAACATGTCAAATGATGCAGTTAAAACTGGTTCTATCTTATCAAGCCCTTTACTTGGTTCTATATGTGCCAAAACCCGCAAACTGATTTGATATAAACGTAAGCAATTACTGTATCAAAGCTAGAAATCTATTTTTGTATTTATTGTATTGATATCCATTTTATTTTATTTCCTGTATCTAAGATATGCTGTGTTATATAAAAAATGCCAAGTTGTATAAAATATGCTATGTCGTAAAAAAATATTTTTTTGACACTGTCTCATAACTGCATGTGCAGTGGCTCATTTTTGGTCACGTGTGTGTGTGTGTGTGTGTGTGTGTGTGTGTGTGTGTGTGTGTGTGTGTGTCTATAATTAATTTTGTGGCCTGGCTCCCACCGCTAATGAGAACAGTAGCTATTTATGTCAGCAAATATGTAGTAATCGATGTCCTGGATCTAAATTCAATTCTTTTTGTGTTTGTGCTGTGTGACATTTTAATGATAAACATAAATTATGTTTTTTTGTGTTCACATATAATAATATGCTGTACAAGAGGGCACTGGGTGCTTATTAGATAGAGAGAGTGAGAGAGGGAGGGATAGAGAGAGAGAAGGAAGGGTGGAGGGAGAGAGATATATAGAGAGAGGGAGGGAGAGAGAAATGAGAGAGATAATTAGAGAGGGAGGGGACGGAGTGACGGTGAGAGGGAGAGAGGAGAAGAGAGAGAGAAGGAAGGAGAGAGGAGAGAGAAGTGAGAGAGAGAAGGAAGGGTGGAGGGAGAGAGATATATAGAGAGAGGGAGCGAGGGAGAAATGAGAGAGATAAGGAGAGAGGGGGTGACGGTGAGAGGGAGAGAGGGGTAGAGAGAGAAGGAAGGAGAGAGCAGTGAGAGAGAGAGAGAAGGAAGGGTGGAGGGAGAGAGAAATATAGAGAGAGGGAGGGAGGGAGAAATGAGAGAGATAAGGAGAGAGGGAGGTGACGGAGTGACGGTGAGAGGGAGAGAGGGGTAGAAAGAGAGAAGGAAGGAGAGAGAAGTGTGTGTGTGTGTGTGAGAGAGAGAGAGAGAGAGAGAGAGAGAGAGAGGAGGGAGAGAGAAGGAAGACATTGTCGTTGTGATACTATCTTCTTGACGAGAAAAAGGACGCCTTATCTACCCAGGTGTGGAGCATCAAGTTGACAGCTGTTCATTTTCCGTCAATATCAGAAAATTAATCGAAATCATTCAGCTTTAAAGAAGACAGGTTGCGTTCAATTATGCATGCTGATTGTTCCCCTACGCAGCGATGCCTGTGCTTTTCATATCTCAATCGATGACTATATTATTCATGTGCACAGAAACTGCTTGTGGGAACGAAGTCTTGAAACCCAAATAATTATACCCTTTCGAAAGTTCAAATTCAGCAAAACGATTTTACTTATCTAAATGAGTCACGTAAACGTTGCAGGATAAGGAGTATTATTATCTCTACACCTTCATAAGTTCCTAAAGATCGGCCAACTCACCGCTCCGAAATGTTCTTACCTAATGTGGGAAGGATGAAGCTGTACCGAGCTACTGAGAGGGAATCTCAAAGAGATCACTCATGCAAGGCAGACGCTTGCTTGTGTGTCTTTGAACCCCGTGTCACAAAGTGCATGAGAACGTGTCACCAAGGTGATAGGCAGATGATTCATGTTGGAATTAGATGGAAACAAATTTATTGAGTGGCATGTTTCATTGTGAATATCTTGTAATGCGAGGTTTACTGACACCAGTCGAGTGATTATACAGGTATGGGCATCACAGGTCAGCTGCAGCATGGCGAGATGACGAGTCTGGGTCAGAACAACCGTGGATCAGACCCATCGGAGACTGAGATTGGGATCACCCACCCGATCGGGGTACGATGCCACACAATCAGCCGACCCGTGAAGATCAGGGGTAGAATAGGTTTTCAGCAACCCATGCTTGCCGTAATAGGCGACCATGCTTGTCGTAAGAGGCGACTAACGGGATCGGGTGGTCAGACTCGATGACTTGGTTGATGCATCCCAATTGCGTGGATCGGTGCTCAGGATGTCAATCACTGGATTGTCTGGTTCAGACTCGATTATTTACAGACCGCCGTCATACAGCTGGAATATTGCTGAGTGCGGCGTTAAACAACAAACAAACAAACAAACAAACAAACAAACAAACAAACACAATCAGCCACTCATTCCACGCTGGTATTGCATTGAAATGAAATCCTACATCTGAAGCCAAATATCAAAAGGAAGACGTATGAGATGAACGTTTTCGTATTTTGTGTCGCCTTGCTTCACCGCTGTTTACAAGCAAGACCAAATCGCGTGTGTCACAGAATGTTCTCTATACAGTATGAACTTCTGAGTCACTCATAATTCAGCCTAATTCAACCCGATTCATACCAAGTCTCGCTTCGTCCGCTAAGCTGAAAAAAACTTCTTGTATTTTAATTTGTTTTGGATGAGGAATGTGCGCAAGAAACAATTTTTTTCTTATTTTATTTGTTTATTACCAAGGTAAGCCGTCCACGTCCACCTCAACAAACGGCGACGTCTTTACGACAATGTACTGGGCGTAGTTGTATCATAGTTGGGACGGGCTCACCAAAGCTCTTTCAACTTCACATTTCGATTACACTAAGTAACCTTTAATTGTTATTGCAGCGTCTCAAGAACACAATTTCATGTTTTTTTTATCATTTACTTGAAATACCAGATGTATCTCCAAATATATAATTGATATTTCCCTCGAGTGAAATAACACTTAAATGCCGGAACGACTTGTAGCTTAAATGTTTGATTGGTATTCTGGAAGGTGGTGAATAAATTATGAAACGTACAACATTCTGTACGCCATCTTCTGGTTGGAAACGGGGGCGGTCGGGTAGCCTAGTAGTTAAAGCGTTTGCTCGTCACGCCGAAGACCCGGGTTCGATTCCCGACATTGGTGCAATGTGTGAAGCCCATTTCTGGTGTCCCCCGCCGTGATCTGGCTGGAATATTGCTAAAAGCGGCGTAAAACCACACTCACTCACTCACTCACTCTGGTTGAATTTACAAATGAACATCGCCAAATGCAATAGTGGGTGAGTGAGTGAGTATGGTTTTACGCCGCTTTTATCAATATTACAGCAATATCACGGCGGGGGACACCAGAAATGGGCTTCACACATTGTACCCACGTCGGGAATCGAACCCGGGACTTCGCATGATCGACCCTAATTGCGTGGATCGATGCACATGATATTAATCACTGGATTGTCTGGTCCATACTCGATTATTTACAGACCGCCGTCATATAGCTGGAATATTGTGCGTGTGGCGTTAAACAAGAAAGAAAGAAGAAGACAATGGAAAAGATCCAAAGTCTGCTTCTCAAGTGTGTGGGGGGGGGGGGGGGGGGGGGGGGGCATGGGACATGTAACAGAAATTGAACTTATAGGTAATAAAAGTGGATTTTTGGTGACTTCAATCAAACTTGATGGAACTGCCATTTGGCAAGAGAGACGCGTCCTCGCTAAATATATCGAAATTTCGAATTTCAAAAAAGTTTTTTGCTTAAACCAGCGACATATGTCTAAATAAGTATGTCAGGTCCAACTGCAATTTCAATTCAATTTTCCAGATCAATGATCACATCATGTTAACTGAAAATGAAACCAACCCTAGCAACTCCGATGTTTTGTCGTCCTACAGACACACTCAAGCACATGCTTCTAGACACACGAACTGAACTCCGATATGAGGTATTCTACCCTTATATCCACGTGCGACTAGAATAACAGATTATTGCCATTAATATTCATATAACAGGGAGATCGGTTTCGCCGTTTATGAAACGCTACACCTGTCAGGGTCCTGAGTGAGATGAGCTAGTTGAAATGCAGATGGCGAGCACCACGTGGATGGACCTATATCCAGGAATAATAAAAGCAGTACCACATGTTACATTATGCCATCAGCGTCACAGGCGCATTGTTGTGGATGCTGGGAATTCTACAGCAGAGTTGAGTTAGGCTGGGACTATGTATATAGAATATATATATATATATATATATATATATATATATATATATATATATATATAGAGAGAGAGAGAGAGAGAGAGAGAGAGAGAGAGAGAGAGAGAGAGAGGCAGATCAGGAGAGAGGGAAGGGAAGGAGAGAGAGATATAGAGGGAGGGAGGGAGACCAGGAGAGAGAGGGGGAAGGAGAGAGAGGGAAGGAGAGAAAGAGAGAGATATAGAGGGTGTGAGGGAGGGAGAAGTGAGGGAGATCAGGAGAGAGAGAGGGAAGGGTAGGAGAGAGAGAGGGAAGGAGAGAGAGAGAGAGGGAGTGAGATCAGGAGAGAGGGAAGGGAAGGAGAGATATATATAGAGGGAGGGAGTGAGGGAGACCAGGAGAGAGAGAGGGGGAAGGAGAGAGAGATATATAGAGGGAGAAGTGAGGGAGATCAGGAGAGAGAGAGGGAAGGGAAGGAGAGAAAGAGAGAGGGAAGGAGAGAGAGAAAGAGAGCTGCATGTCAAAGTTATGAGGGACATAAATAATATGTTTTCTTAAAATAGAAAAAGCACAGAAGAGAACATCATCAAAATTTATCATATATACAATTTTCTAATGTTTGTATTGCGTTTATAATTTGCACCTGGTGTTGTCTGTTCTGAATAAACTCATGTCCGTCGGGTTCGCGAAAATCAAACAAGAAATGTGTGTGCGAGAGTTTGGTTTTACACCGCTTATAACAGTATTTCAGTTTCATCACAGAGTGTCACCTTGACGTGGAAGGAAAATCCGAAGTCATGGATGATGTCTTTGATGTAGCCCACGTGCACGGGGAACAAACCTAGAAACATAGGACGACCCGGAAATCGAACACACGACCACTAGTTTATGACGAGCCTACAACGGACGCCTAGGACGATTGGACCACCAGTGTCCCTCTTGGTCTAGACGTTGCTAACAACAATAACAACAACAACAACACTAATAATAATAATAATAATAATAATAATAATAATAATAATAATAATAATAATAAACAACTCCCTGGGGAATATACAACCCAAGCTGCCTGTTAGGCAAGATATTGTCATGTATAAGACTGGCACATTGTTTCTGTGTTGAGCGGGTATTCGTGCGCTGCTTGACCGATGCAGTGTAGTTCATGAAATTAATGCGCCTATAAATTAATGCGAATATCACCCCCTTATCTAAATGCGCCATGACATCAATGCGTGTAGCCCTACGTTTGATATTTGAGAACTAATCATTAAACGATTATTTCACACTGTAAAGGTTGAATTCTATGACAAATTCATTCCGGCCAAAGAAAGTACAGTAAACTACGGTTATAACGAACTCAAAGGGACTACTAATTTTAGTTCGTAATAACCGTAGTTCGTTATAAGCATATATATACGCCATATATACAACAAATGACCGGGACTAAAAAATAAGTTCGTTATATCGGTCAGTTCGTTATAAGCGTGTTCGTTATAACCGAAGTTTAGTGTATTCACAAGTATATTCACACTTCACTCTGCTCATTACTGACAAACTGCGAACCTCGTGGTCCTTCACGTGACGTCACGTGACGTCACGTGTACGTCACCTGTTTAGACTAACATCTAGTCTCTGAAATGAACATATCGTACATAAAAAAACAGTTGTTCAGTTATCTTAATAAAAATATAATAAAAAGGAGCCCAGAGACTCTCTTCATTTTCAGAGACTAAACAAATCTGCAGAGCTATAATTTCTTGGAATTTTACGACACGTGTAAAGGATCCTATCACCCATCACTGGCATGCCATTGAAAGTGTGTGTGACAGGAAAATTTATTGCCCCCACCACCTCTGAAGTGATCTAGACTTGCCAAACATTATAGACTTGCATGGGCTGTATTTGATATATATTTGTATCAGGGTCTGTAAGACAGACTAGTCACCTGTTGTGAGATACTCATTGATATGATGCTACCATCTTGAGCAGAAAGTGTAATACTATGTGAAAGGACGACTACTCTACGGCCTGTTGCTTATTAGTGGCGCCCTGTGTTTGTTTGTTGTTTTAAAACGCCGCACTCAGCGATATCCCAGCAATATGACGGCGGTCTGTAAACAATCGAGTCTACACCAGACAATTCAGTGATTGACATCACGAGCATCGATCAACGCAATTGGGATACGATGACATGCACCAACCAAGTCAGCGAGCCTGACCACCCGATCCCTTTAGTCGCCTCTTTCGACGTTGCATAGTGTGAAACGACACGTTATGGATATAGCTGTTAAGTATATTCAAAATGCCGAGCAAAAGAAAGTATACACTGGAAATTTGGACAAAAATTACAAACGATGAAATCGTTACAAGACTGAGAACATAGCTTTATGGCGGCGGTCGGGTAGACTAACATATAGTCTCTGAAATGAACATATCATACAGAAAAAAACAGTTGTTCAGTTATCTTAATAAAAATCTAATAAAAAGGGAGCCCAGTGATTCTCTTCATTTTCTAGACTTGCCAAACATTATAGACTTGCATGGGCTGTAGTTGATATAAATGTATCAGGGTCTGTAAGACAGACTAGCGGTCGGGTAGCCTAGTGGTTAAAGCTTTCGCTCGTCACGCCGAAGACCCGGGTACGATTCCCGACATTGGTACAATGTGTGAAGCCCATTTCTGGTGTCCCCCGCAGTGATATTGCTGCAATATTGCTAAAAGCGGCGTAAAACCATACTCACTCACTCACTCACTCACTGAAAACGGTCGCAGAAACACTGCAAACTTAAGGTCCAAACACAACTATGACATTCGTATTAAACATATGACCATCGAATAACCATTTTGTTATTTCAGTTTTAGCCATAAAAAATGGTGTATACTTTCCTTTGTCCGGCAGTGTACGATGGGGTGATAGCAGTTCGATTGAATACTATCATCATAAAGTCAATTTTAATAAAGACAAAGGGGGTATTGAATTACTCGACTCTTGCAATAGCCCCTCCCACAGCCAGGGCAGATGGCTGAACTCGTTTTATTGGCACTGGTGTTTATGTATAGGTTAGTGATACAGCGGAGTTTTATTGCTATTGTTTTGGGGTGTCGGAATCCGATGTTGAGGTAAGATACATGTGATGATATGTTTTTAATTGCCATTGTGTGGGGCTTGATACATTAAATATGGAGAACACGTTCGTTTTAGTGTCATTGTTTGTGGGTGGTGGGCTCAGAAGGAGAGTTTCATTGACAGTGTGTTGTCGTTAAAGAAGTTTATATTGTGTTTTGTAATTATGTTTTATGTTTTGACTTAAGTGGTGGAAATCCAGTTTTAAGGTCAATATAAGGCTATTAAGGAATTATTAAACTTTTGTAGACTAACATCTAGTCTCTGAAATAAACATATCGTACATAAAAAAACAGTTGTTCAGTTATCTTAAAACAAATATAATAAAAAGGAGCCCAGTGACTCTCTTCATTTTCAGATACTGCAGTGATCTAGACTTGCCAAACATTATAGACTTGCATGGGCTGTATTTGATATATATTTGTATCAGGGTCTGTAAGACAGACTAAAACTTTTGGTGCGACGTTGGAATTCTAAAATCTTGGACTAAAACAACACTAAATTAGGGTACCGTACCTGCTACTGGGGCGTGCTGAGCATCGCTCTAGTGCTTCAGGCACCCAGCCGCACCTTAAACAGGTGGACAAGAGAAATATAGGTCCAGTGTTGAGAGCCAAATCGGGTGACGAGCGGACGCTTATCCTGCTGCCTACCTGCTTCTATTACTCAGAGAGACAGATCCGGGGTAGAATAGGTCTTCAGCAACCCATGCTTGCCGTAAAAGGTGACTATGCTTGTCGTAAGAGGCGACTAACGGGATCGGGTGGTCAGGCTCGCTGACTTGGTTGATGCATGTCATCGTATCCCAAATGCGTGGATCGATGCTCATGATGTCAATCACTGGATTGTCTGGTGCAGACTCGATTATTTACAGACCGCTGTCATATAGCTGGAATATTGCTGGGTGTGGCGTTAAACAAACAAACAAACAAACAAACAAACAAACAAACAAACAAACAAAACTCAGAGAGACAACAGCTTGATGCCTTTCTGCCGTCCCATGGAACGCACGGTCCTTACTCAGCGTGTTTCTCAACTATCGCAATATGCAATGAATACTTAATTCAGAACTATATCGAATAGACTGTTGAAAGCAAAGCTTTTTTATGTATAATGGAAGCCAAATATCATACTTGTGATACATATAGGAATATTTATTCCAAGACGATTAAATGGTCTGACCTACATCGCGGATAAATGATAGAAATGTGATATATATAAGATATCAGCCTGATTACCATGATATCACTTCTCGTAATTAGATAATAACTACCACTTTAAAAGTGTATGGAGCGAGTGTTAGCTGATCCTGCCACGTATACCAATGAGCGACATCCTCAGCGCCAGGTACTACCCGTGAATATCAGGGCAAGAATTAGGGTTAGCAACTTATGCTTATTAGAGGCGAGTAACGGGATCGGATGGTCAGGCTCGCTGACCTGGTTGATGCATGTCATCGTATCCCAATTACGTAGTTTGATGCTCATGATGTCAATCACTTGATCGTCTGGTCCAGACTAAATTATTTATAGACCGCCGTCATATAGTCATATTGATGAGTGCGGCGCTAAACAAACAAACAAACAAATCAGAGTGAAACCCACGACAGGCTAAAACTTGGATGGTTGACTGCTGTACTTAAGGCGTTATTTTTTATGACTTTATTCTAATAATCAGGAATGAGGAAATAATACGATTATAGTTTAGAGCCTGATCAAACTTTCTCACTGACGAGATTAAACTCTAATTAACATAAATAATTTATAAAACACAATTATCGTAAATTAATCTCATCACATTTACACTTATGTCCATCAAGTTTGATCATCAAGCGCGGTGTTTATAAAGTTTTAAATTATTTTTTTTAAAGTTGTTTATGATGATCATCAGGCGGTGTTTATAAAATAAACATCGCGCCTGATGTTCAAATTTAAAAAGACTTGTTTAAAATCACAACTTTTTTCACCCACACCCACAGAACTAAATTTCTCTTACCTTTCTGGCACATTTCACGCACAAAACATAAGAATATTTTACAGACAGACCCTATATTTAGATTCACATTCGATGTACGCCGAGTACGCGTTATATAAACAAACAAACAAACAAACAAACAAACAAACAAACAAACAGTGCCGGATTCGACTGAAGTCATGTTATTCTCCAGACACCTCAACACACCTGGCAGCCATTGTGTCCCCACGATACCCAGTCCGGGCTCGATCTCCGCGTGCTAAAGGGCGGTGCAGGGGGCGACGCCATGCCCCTCCTCATCGCCGGCAATATATTTTATAAACAAATACTTTTAATATCCACCCGCCCACCCATGATATCAATCACTGGATTAATATATATAGAATTGGCAACCCATGTCGTAGGTGGCGACTAACGGGATCGCTGACCTGCTTGATGTATGTCATCGCATCCCAAATGGGTTCATTGATGCTTATGGATTGTCTGGTCCAGACTCGATTATTTATACAGGCCGCCGTCGTAGAGCTGGAATATTGAGTGCGGCGTAAAACAACAAACCAACCAACCAGCTGATATAATATTATTGCTAAAAGCGCACCCGCTAAGTCAAGCATCGCCGTACAGTGTAAACCGTAATACTGAGGTTAAAATGCGACATTTTCTCACTGATGAGATTAAACTCTAATTAACACAAATAATTTATTAAACACAATTTACGTAAATTAAATCTCAACACATTTACCTTATGTCCAAACGTTGCATATGTGAACACACGTGTCCGCTGCGACACATAGGAACAATTAGCCCATCTATGACCGTCAATATACCAACATCAAACGACGTCTCATTCATTAGTTAGAACATGCATATGCCATTTTAACACCGGTGTTCTCACCAGCGGCGGTGCCTTTGAAGTGGTGCCCTATCCCAATCTACTTCATCATCACGCGACCACCTGTCTCCGCTCCGTAACACGGTAATCCTCAATGGTTGTAATTTAATCTAATTGGAAGAAGGGAACGGTCAATTAATGAGGAAGTTCAGAATTAATACGACTTTTCATCAAAATCTTCCAATGTATCTTAGCTTCAAGCAATCTGATTATTTCAATTTTTAGACTGTATTTGCTCTTTCAATCATTAACAAGCTCCCAAAAGAGTTTCCTAGTTGATTTTTTTATCGTCTTATAAACAGTCCCGCATTGAAAACACTCTCGTCATATTTTGTATCAAAGATTGAAAATAAAAATGGTTATTTTTTTCTAAAACGTTGTATTTCCGTTTGGAATCATGCGAAATATCCCTGATGAAGTAGAGGAAAGTTTTAATTAAATCATAAAGTTCCAGAAGTCGATGAACGGTATTTTCTTTTATTAAAGCTACAATATTTCATCTTAAAGGTCGGTCCAAAAGGAATCCAGTTTTAACAATCCAATCAAACTTGTTTTGAACCGTGTTCGAACCTACATGCAAGCGAATCGCGAATCATGACACGGCTAGGGGGCGCAACTCTGCACAGCGAATAGCGGCGTGTTTGGTCACTCTTGCACCTGTGTGAGACAACAAAAGCGAGCGGTGTTTATGTCTGAGGTGACCAGTGAAAAATGCCATTGGACTGTCTTGTCCAATCTGGATTCCAAAATGAGTGAGTAAGTTGGGTTTAAGGCCGCTTTAAACAGTATTTCTGTTACATCACGGCGTGTCTGCTTGATGTGGGAGCCGGCCCCCGTGTTCTAGTGGTAGAGCGATATCGCTGAAAACACACAACCATCGCATTATCAGCGTGGGGTGCTTGGGGTGCTTGGGGTGCTTGGGTCATGATCGCGCTCAGTTGGGGTCCTTACCAAACACTGAACAGGATATAGACGACATCCATGCGGCACCAGTAACGTGGATGCAGAAACATCAACCAAACAGCTCATCAAAGAACCAGCCAAACAACCAACATGTCATCCAGCCATCAAACCATCCTGACAGCCAGCCAACCCACCAACCAACTAACCATCATGACAGCCAGGCAGCCAGCCAGCCAACCAATCAACTAGCCAGCCTGCCAGCCTGCCAGCGAGCCAGCAAACCAACCAGCCATCCTACCAGCCAGACAACCAACCAGCCAGCCAGCCAACCAACCAACCATCCTATCAGCCAGACAACCAACCAGCCAGCCAGCCAACCAGCCAGCCTGCCAGCCAGCCAGCCAACCAGCCAGCCAACCAGCCAACCAACCAGCCAGCCAGCCAGCCAACCAACCAACCATCCTATCAGCCAGACAACCAACCAGCCAGCCAGCCAACCAGCCAGCCTGCCAGCCAGCCAGCCAACCAGCCAGCCAACCAGCCAACCAACCAGCCAGCCAGCCAACCAACCAACCATCCTATCAGCCAGAAAACCAACCAATCAGCCAGCCAGCCATCCTGCCAGCCACTCAACCAACCAACCAGCCAGCCAACAAACCAGCCAACCAGTCTGCTAACCAACCAACCAACCAGCCAGCCAACCAACCAGCCATCCAGTCTGCGAACCAACAGCCAGATTACCCATCCTCTCCATTCGGATAGAACTTTAAGACTCACTTGTAACATTCAAATTGAACTTTTCCCAAACGACAAACTCGTCATGCATTCTAGAAGCAAACAATCTTGACACAATCTTCGAAAAAATACGTCCACCAATCAAATTACATGGAGAACGCAATTTTCACCACAAGCACAACCGGACCAATTTGGTTCCGAAAAGCGATTACTTTGAATAATCACATTTTTCTAAACAGCTTCACCAATTTTCCCCACATTTTTCTTCTCCGCTTCGAAAAAAAATACGCACCTGTTTTCATCTGCGGGAGCTGGCCATGGAGCCGGATGAAATATTCATCCCCTGGTCCACTTGCAATACGTTCTTAGGAAACTTCATTACATCTAAGTACATTATACATAACCCGACACACTTGTGCTTGCAATGTTAATTTAATTAGTTTTGAAACGGTATTAGCTAGATTAACCGGAGCAAGCTTCCAGTGAAAAGTCTTATCCTGTGCTGGTCCGATTCCCCTGTGCATCAATAATAAAAACTAATCAGAGGGGTGACACGCACACAGATCGGGAAGGGCGGTAGGGGGGCGTGTTGGCTGGCGGGGGGAGGGGGGAGGGGGCACATGTAGTGTCGGCTTCACATGTGAGTGGCGAGTATACCTTGGCTGGAGACCACATACGGATTGGGCAGGAGTGGATGGTGGTGTACATTGTGTGTAGTCTGTGACAGGAAGCGCGGGAATCGGGATGTGGGTGTCGGTTGGGGTGTTGGGTAGGATTTGGAGTGGGTGGTCATATTGTGTGCGGTCGGTAGAATATGGGGTGAAGTACGTAGGAGGGAATGTGTTGAAGTGCGGTTGTATCTTATAAATCTTGTAAGTATTAGTCTGTGAGGTTTGTGTTCACGTCGACCTTGACCCTTGTAAGTATGAGTCGGTGAGGGGTTGTGTTCACGTCGAACTTGACCCTTGTAAGTATGAGTCGGTGAGGGGTTGTGTTCACGTCGACCTTGACCCTTGTAAGCATGAGTCGGTGAGGGATTGTGTTCACGTCGAACTTGACCCTTGTAAGCATTAGTCGGTGAGGGTTGTGATCACGTAGACCTTGACCCTTGTAAGCATGAGTCGGTGAGGTTTGTGTTCACGTCGACTTTGACCCTTGTAAGCATTAGTCGGTGAGGTTTGTGTTCACGCCGACCTTGACCTTGGTAAACAGGAGTGGCTCAACGCCGACCGTTACCCGTATAAGCATGATATTCTGTGTGAGGCTGTGCTGAACGACTCGTCAACAAATAAACAAGGAATGTATTCTGTCAGCACAGACCAGTCCTTTGACATAGCCTGTGTTTTAAACAATCGAGTCTTGGCCAGATTCTTGGCGGGTGTAATGTCATCCCATTTTAGTTGTTTATTACAGCGAGTCAGTGAGTTTGGTTTTACGCCGCTTTTAGCAATTTTCCAGCAATATCACGACGGGGGACACCAGAAATGAGCTTCACACTTTGTACCCATGGCGGGAATCGGACCCGGGTCGTCAGCGTGACGAGCGAACGCTTTAACCACTAGGCTACCGCACCGCCCCATGTATATTACAAACTTGACCTATGAAGATTTCTGCTCTGAAATGCTTCAATTGATTTTTATAAATAATTTTAAAGTCGAAATAAGTGAAATTATGAAATCTCTTGCACTAATAAAACACCAGCACCAAAATCGCAATACCCGTAACTCTTTCAACAGGGATTTTGAAGAATACTATTCATTAAAAATCAAATGAAGCAATTATTTAAAAAAATTAGACAATTGTCCATCCAATTGATCCTATCAATACTGCTGGAGTCGGACAAATTACAAGGCGCGTACAAAATATAGGTATCGGCATGAATTCACTTCGTGTTTGAGAATAGAGCCTTGACCAGCACTGTACCGTTAGAAGATGCAATACGGCAAGGATCGGCGCTAGGCCCCTTCTTGTCTATACTGAACATCAGTGATATGGCCGAAGAATGGATTTTGTGATACTTATAATGTCTACGACTTGAATCACTTTGGGTAACCTTCCACATCAAGCCGATGCCCTCTGACATAGCTGAAATACCGATGTACAGTAAACTACGGTTATAACGAACACGCTTATAACGAACTGACAGATATAACGAACTTACTTTTTGGTCCCGACTATTTGCTGTAGTTATGCTGTATATATGCTTATAACGAACTACGGTTATAACGAACTAAAATTAGTAGTCCCTTTGAGTTCGTTATAACCGTACTTTACTGTACTCACTTATCCATCTTTTAGTGTTAGATCAACTACTCTCGGAGAAATGGGAGCGGTCGGGCAGCCTAGTGGTTAAAGCGTTCGTTCGTCACGCCGAAGACCCGGGTTCGATTCCCGACATGGGTACAATGTGTGAAGCCGCCGTGATATTGCTGGAATATTGCTAAAAGCGGCGTAAAACAATACTCACTCACTCGGAGAAATGGTGACAATGAATAGTATTGATTTGTTAATATAGACGTAAACGTCACACTCCTTTGTTTGAGGAGATAGTTTTTAGATAGGAAATTCAATTGATGTTTTCAAGCACAAATTAATCAATTATTTATGTATGTTTGAACTCAACGGCCATATGTCTATATTCGCGTTTATCATATCCGGTGTGGCTGTGTATCCTACTGTAGCGGCTTTGAAAGATTCATTAAATAGTCAATAGTAAGTGTTTTTTGACAGTGCTCGCATTTCTAATATTTCATGGAAAAGGTTAAAGGCGGACGATCAGTTTGACATAATTATTTATAAATGGCTGAAATGACAAGCACAACCATTAGTCTCTATTGTTAATAGGTGAGTTCAAATAGGTTTTACTGTACTTATATAGCGACGTGCATGCACGTGTGTGTGTGTGTGTGTGTGTGTGTGTGTGTTTTGTGTGTGTGTGTGTGTGTGTGTGGCTGCTTGTACTAGTCCGGACTGATGCCGATTTATAGTGCTAGCCCACTGAGATACCATGCCGCAGTTTAACATGAATGCCCCACTCAGACACAGTATACTGACTCCGAGCCGACCAGTCCTTGTTTTAGCCCCTTAATGCCTAGCGCCAGACAGGGCAACAACAAGTACCATCTTTTGACGTCTTTTGGTATGACGCGGCCGGGAATCGAGCCCCGGACCTTCCGCTCTCTTGGCGGACGCTCTACCACTAGACCACAGAGGCGGTCTCTTTATTGTTAATGTCTTCGCTTAACAAAAATTAACACAAATAAGGTTTAGATGTTTGATTTCCCATTTCTGCAACCTTTACAGTCTATTAGTTTAATATTACACACAGTGTTCGAGAAGACCTAGGCGTCGTGTAAAATCGTGCCTGTTTTGTCGTATGTAGAAGTACATACACAAGATAACAGTCCAATCTCCTGGGGGCCATACACTGTATAATCGAGGATGTTTTCAAATCTGTGTTCAATATATCTCAACTCGATAGCGACCCATGAAGATCCGGAATAGAATTAGCAACCCAAGTCGAAAGCGGCGACTAACGGGATCGCTGACCTGGTTGATGTATGTCATCGCATCCCAAATGGGTTCATCGATGAGCATGGATTGTCTGGTCCAGACTCGATTTTTTATACAGACCGCCGTCGTAGAGCTGGAATATTGAGTGCGGCGTAAAACAACAAACAAACCAACAAAAACTCGATAACGCCCCGTAGCCGTTGCAGGATCCACTAACTACTGGTTCATAGCAAATAGAAGTCCCGAGTGCCAGTGGCATTGCTGCAAAGTACATAGCACAAAACGTAAGTGATTAACACTTAAAAATAATTAAAAAATATAATAAAATATATATGTGTGTAAACGTACTTTAGTTTGTTCTTCTTACATATATCTGTTACAGTTAGATGATCTTTGGTTTACAGATTGACCAAGCAACCAGTGTGAAACTTGTGTTCAAGGAGCTGGTCCAGTGTTGTGTTTGCTTGTTGCGTTAGTTTTTGAGGAGATCTGGTTTGATCAATGATCAAACTGCTGTACACTTACACTGTGCTGTGTCCTGAAGCTGGTAGGGATATCTCTGGGAAATCTGTTTTAGATATATTGTTCGGGCTTGCTTCAGATTAGCCTTGTGTTCAGCCTTCTGTTCAGCCATTGTCATCCCACATCGAACGGATGCGCCAGTACATGTATGAACCATTGCTCAAAGGGGCCTGAATCAAACTCACTCATTCATCTGGCGAAAATAAAAATGTTTAATGGGAATGGTATTCATAAACATGGTAAGTCCCATATTTCAAATCTAAGCATTTAACCAATCAGACTGCGCACACACATACATGTGTTTACCAGTTAAATATATCGACAGAATTGAAACTGAATGCCAGCTTGTGGCACAGAAAATGAATAAATATTAACATCTCGCCAGCGTTAGTAATACGTATATGAGAAAGTTCATTTCCAATCGATTCCAACATTAGAAATATGGTTACTAAGACCAAGACGCAACTTCCTGTATCTGTTCCACATGAAGATATTCACGTTGTCTTTCTCAAGAACCATGGCAGTCATGTACCAGTGACCCTTTGCCCTTGAGAGCGTGTTTCCCTCCGGGCGCAAATCCTGCCTTAGTTTCGCGTGTTTCGGCCGATGCTGGGGGTTAATTAACAAGCCGATTTTGATTGAGAAACATTAATAATGCACATACGGAAGATAAGGGGACAATGTTGGGGCGAGGAGGGAGTGTTTTGTTGTGTCTCAAAGTTCAGGGCAATACAGGCCATATGTCGCTAAAGAAAAGGCACACCACCCGCGCGGACCTCGGAGAGAACTGCTTACAAACTTGAACCAATCGAATTGCGCGATGAAGCATTCGACGCTCCATACTAACATCCGGGCTTTGTCTGCACATTCAACTGACCACAATAACACACTAATTGAGATAAATTATTGATAGTCATTTTCCCAGCTTCAAATACAAATGCAATTAGGCGAAACCGCAAGGAATATGTTCTCCTGAATCGCCATTTTGTTGGTTTCGGAACTTGATTTAATTTCGTGTCCCACAATTTTGTTAGTTGCGGGCACCATATTTAATGGAATCGTTATTTACATAAAAAAAAGAAAACAAGTAGTGTATTTGAAATGTACCTATGTACTAAGCTCAATCAATTTTATAAAAGCATCGAAACCTTTGAGATTTGTGAATACAGTAAACTACGTTTATAACGAACACGCTTATAACGAACACACGGATATAACGAACTCTTATTTTTGTCCCGGCTATTGGCTCCACGAATTGATTAAAGGGATGCTGAAAATATGCTTTTAACGAACTACGTTATAACGAACTAAAATTACTGGTGCCTTTGAGTTCGTTATAACCGTAGTTTGCGAATCTATTGATTATGTCTAAGAAGAAGAGCAAATTACAGGGATAAGGCAAAAGGGGTTTACTATTGATACTAATCAGTATAACACGTGGTTATCTCGTGTCGTGCTCGACGAGGATATTTTAACAGGCACGATATTTCGTGACCATCATGCCATAAATTGAATATACACGCTTGCCGTGAAAAGTAGTCTCGTGACTAGAATTCACAGATCGACTGAATTATTCTGTCCACCAACCCGAACATGCTTGTGCAACTAGTTCATACAAAAATAACTATTCAATAAAATTATGTTCGATTGAAAACTCTATTGCCGTGTTGGACGGCTTGTAGCATATACAATTATCCTGTCGTCTACTTTGTTCGGTAATCGATCAATAAAAACATTGTCTCCTGCAGAAATCAGTGTACATTCTTTAAAGCCGGATATATATCTCGTTACCGTGGAAACAAAATAATCGACGGAAGCCTTAAATCAAAGATCTTTATTGCAAACACAATAAACCAACATAGAAACAGTCTTTTGATGTAATAAAGAGCATTCTCTTTGTAAAATATCATCAATTATGCACTGTCGTTTTATACATACTTCCACTGTCGTGTTATGAAAGAGCAGCACATGTGGAAACGTTTGCTTTTCGTTGTCCTATAACAAATCATTATACTCGTAAACAGTATTAGACCGTATTGTGTATCTCACTCCCAACGTTATTACTCAGGAAAGTTTGAATTCACTTTTAAGACGCTCAGATGCGAAATTAATGGAGGTTCTTAACTATATAAACAGGAAATTACTCTAAATCATCAAATCTTCTAAACCCGAAAGCTAATATAATATTTATAGAAAAGTACCTCTTTTTCAGTCGCTGTGGTATGAGACCCGTGAAGATCCGGGATGGAATAGGTCTTCAACCAATCGTGCCGTAAAAGGCGACAATGCTTGTCGTAACGGGATCGGGTAGTCAGGCTCGCTGACTTGGTTGATGCATATCATTGTGTCCAATAGTTGCCGTTTGTGGGGCATGGGTTGCTGAAGACCAATTCTACCCCGGATCTTCACGGGTCTGAATATAGTAATAAAGGACATAATACAATTCAATTACATTGATTGCATATATGTTTAAACTATACCCAATTTCAAGAGGAGAGCGATTATAGAATATTTTTTGAAAAGATTTATATTCAACATAAAACGCTCGCTAAAGATGTCAAACGCGGCAAATTATTGAACGCGCCTTCGCAAGAAACACATGAAACCAGTTGAAGCTGGCCTTTATGAAGTCGAGCCTTTTGGATAAGACTCGTAAATCTGAAGCGTTTACAGTATTCCAGTATTGTTGGAAACAAGCAATAACTCACATGTACACTTGCAAACAGGAGTCGAGCAGGTATCGTTTAAATTGCTTATGAGAATTAATGCTGTTCAGGTGATTGACGACCTCAATGGCTGATTGACATGCCGCAAAGATACAGCGTCACCTAATTTCGTGTGTGTGTGAGTGTGTGTGTGTGAGAGAGAGAGAGAGAGAGAGAGAGAGAGAGAGAGAGGAGAGAGAGAGGGAGAGAGGGAGAGAGAGAGAGAGAGAGCAGAACCAAATGCATTTATGTCAATAAAAGTAAAGATACCAAGATACGCCATTTGTAAACAGCTGTGCAGAGAGAGGGCGTCATGAAACGTAAAGATAGTCACTTGTGATAATAATAATAATAATAATAATAATAATAATAATAATGATGGTGATGGTGATGGTGATGATGATGATGATGATAATAACAACAACAACAACAATAATAATAGGTTTTCATTCCTTGATTTATGTACTTTAATATCTCTTTAATATGACGCAAAAGTATTTGAATTCATTTGTATACACATTGGAAGTCGAGAGAGTTGGGGTAGGGTCGGGTCGTCATAGGGGTCAGTGTGGGGGCTTCACATCCGACAATCCAAATAATGATGTCGAGTGTACAAGTGAGAAACACAACCTTAGAACGACACAACATTGGTTTCTATATAGCTGCACCTTGTCAATATGGACAATTGAAGGCGACGTTTGACATCGGTATAAGGATCCATACCGCAACGTCGCCTCTACGGTAAATAAAGAAGCTGTTATCCGTAAATTGCGTCTACTATACCCTAAAACATAATACAGTAAGGTTAAATTACTGGTATACAATTAAAAAAGCTTTAATTAAACAAACATAGCATTGCATTATTACATTTTGTATAACTGTATACCATGAGAATCCCTTTATCTGAGAACATACAGAATTACGTACACAGACGAACGTAGTGCAATCAAACATTATATACTGAGGGAAACAAGTAAGGGAACACATGAAAGTACACATTCCTTTATTCTTTTCTAGGTTTCTTCGCATGCTTTGAGTTGCTCTGTGGGTGAAAATCTGGAAATAAATAAAGGAACACATGAAAGTACACATTCCTTTATTCTTTTCCAGGTTTCTTCGCATGCTTTGAGTTGCTCTGTGGGTGAAAATCTGGAAATAAATAAAGGAACACATGAAAGTACACATTTCTTTATTCTTTTCCAGGTTTCTTCGCATGCTTTGAGTCGCTCTGTGGGTGAAAATCTGGAAATAAATAAAGGAACAAGGCGATGAAGTGGTGTTCCCTTATTTGTTTCCCTCAGTATATTTGTTAGGGCCGAGCACAATTTAAGTCTATGACAGCTTAATGGAGTTTAAACATGTGCAGCTTGACAGCTTTAATTAACTACTTGTATCTATGAATATGACTTTTGTCAGACATTGTTCTGGGGTATAAATTTAATGTTATACCAGCTAGCACGGACATATAAGACAATCCACTTTTCCATAACTACAGCTGTACAAATGAGTGAGTGAGTTAGTATGGTTTTAAGCCGCTTTAAGAAATATTCGAGCAATATCACTGCGGGGGACACCAGAAATAGGCTTCACACATTGTACCCATGTCGGGAATCGAACCCGGGTCTTCGGCGTGACGAACGAACGGTTTAACCACTAGGCTACCCGATCGTCCCTTTACCAGTCATGCTTAAAGTCGCTTTATCAGCATATTATGTGTATTTGTGAAGATGGATTATAATTATCCATATTAGGGCAGTGGCAATATATTTCAAACGAATTTAATTTGCATAAAGTATATTTGGGAACTATATCTGAGAACTTCATTGTCGAAATTATTTATATTCGAAAACCACCTTCGTTTTGTCAGTTTTCTTTATCTAATTTCAATATTTTATTTAGAAATACGATCATATAATTTGCAAATAAAAGATAAACAACTGAGAAAGAATGAGTTGAATGACTTTAATATACTTTTGTACAAAAGAAAATATTATTATCCGAGAGATTCAGAACGTTTAAAACAGGAATAAGCGAGCTCTGCTGTAACGTTCGCATTCAGTTCACAAGAAGAGACTACAATGTATGAGGAATTTTCACGTTGACGTTAAAAACTATATAAAAATCATACACGCATTGACGTTAATAATTAAATAGTATGGCATATATGTGTTTCGTTGTGTATGTGAATAGCTCCGGGCTATTAGCAACCATTAAAAGAGAAATGCCGAAGCGCAGCCAAGGGTGAAGCAAGAATTCCACACCTGCCAATCTAGCCATGACTCAATCAATAATCAGCGATGACTCATTTCAAATCCATGCATATACAGTCCACCTCGCTTTTCTGGACACTGTTAATCCGGTAAACAATGTACGCCTTTCATATGACGGCTTTGGCCTCATAGTGACCTGGGCCCACTTGCACAAAGCGACCTCAGTGCTACGATCGTCGTAGCGCTAAGATCGCTTTGTGCATGTGGACCCTGGCATTCCGAGATTTCAGCGCTGTGTACAAGTTGGCGCTTTCAGTAGTTGTTGTTTATTTGTTGTAAAACGCCGCACTCAGCATATTCCAGCTGTATGACGGCGGTGTGTAAGTAATCGCGTGATTGACATCATGAGCATCGATCTACGCAATTGGGATCGATGACATGTGTTAACCAAGTCAGCGAGGCTGACCACCCGATCCCGGTAGTCATTTACAGGTACACCTGTCATTTAGAACACACAATCATAGGTTTCTGGCGTGCCCAAGGGACGCAACTTTGCACAGCGAATCGCGGCGCCTTAGACGACTAGGCCACCGTGCCTCCTACACCATAAGGAGTCGTTTACAGGTACCCCATAAGCAGTCAGGATATCCCTATCATAAACTGAGTGAATATATCTTCCTTTTATCAAATCGATTTCGGATGTCACTGAAGCCAGCCAAACAAAGCCAAACATTGTTTTTAACGCATTAAGACGCTAGTATAGACAGGCACTTGCTCCAGCCACGTGCTCAGGCACGTATAGTCGTACATACTAGACGTTCAGTTTGTGATGGTGCAGAATACAGCACGCGACGATCATCGCGTTTCTTAAAGATATTCACAAAGATGACTGATTTCATGTTCATCACAACTGTAGGATTGTTAATACATGTTAATTATCCATCATAGACCTCACTCATCTGGTTCTCTGGTTCGACAAACCGGCGAGAAACTTGCCTGAACATATAGATCGAGTTAATTTTATCGATGCTACTTCAACAAGCGTGGCTATTGAGGAAGGGTAAGTTCGTATTGGTGTAATGCAAGCAAGATGGACCCTATGCATTCACTTCCGCACGATCCCGAGTTCAAATGAGTTTGATGGGCGCTGAGAAGCCTCGTTTAAGATTTCAATTAAGTATGAAAACCCTTGCCTTTTATCGTGTCATATTATGCATACGTATCTCGCGTGAAGCGAAGAATGGATGCAAGATATTATGTTTGCATATACGCCAATATGTTTACCTTGGTCATCACGTGTTGGTACTTGTGGGTGTTGCTAACGCGATGTCCCATAAACATATTTAGTCCGAGGTGGCACAATAATGACTATATTAAAAACGGTGTAAAGAAAAGAGAAGAAAGAGGGTGAGACTGTACTGTGTTGGCAGGACCAATGAATACATGTATGTTTCGTGGGAGATTCGCTGTCTATTGATTTGTATAAAAGGCCATCAATTAAGGTATGAGTGCCTCGCAAATTCAATGTTAACCCAGTCAGACCAAAGCGACGACAATTACGCCGAATAACCCTACACGCATGTCCTTCGAGGTTTGTTTGGAGACTCGGGAGGTTTTGACGTTCAATACACCACCTTACAACTCTTTCGAGAGTATGTCACGTGACTGGGGTCACGTGAGGTCACACTATGGGAATCTAACGAGTTAAGAGTACTATCTAGATGTGTATTAAAAGCCATTCGGTTCTCGTCCCTCGCTTCTGCCAGCATAAAGGAGGAATGTTTACACTGCTATTGAGTCGGACGAGCGCAGTATTTGCCGACTCAACAAGCTATATTGATATAACACCCGGTAAAAATAGGTCGGGGGTTTACCGGGGTGAGGTTATTCCATACCGCGTTTCCCCCACTGTGGGTAGACTGTATATACGGTACTTACCATTTGTTGACTTAAATGTTGAAGACTGGGCGTAATGTATAAATAAGAAAAAATAAACTATAGATAAAAAAAATAATTAAAAAAATAAAATAAATAAATAACTGCGAAAAAGTGTGTTTTAACAGTAATGATCATACTGAACAGGAAGAACATGTTTGTATGCAATGTCTATTGTACAATTATCTTAGATTTACCGGACATACATATATGTCAAACTTTTTTTTTAACTCATAAAACAATCAGATATGTGTTCTTTTTAAACCTAAGGTATATTTTACGACCAAAACCTCCCTTTTCCTATTACACCGCAGAAAGCATGTTATATGGATTTTGTTTTATTACCCGTATGAATAATTTAGTTTTGTGTCGCCTCTCGTAACTTTATTTTTATGTATAAATTCTTTTTTTGTGCATATTTGTTACAGCCGTGAAACGAAAACTGTCTGATTGTCTACTCTTGCTAATTTTGGGATGGTGTGACCTCGAGGCAAGATGGGAGCTATGTGGAACGTCCTCCTTTGTTACACTGTTTGTTTGTTTGTTTGTTGTTTAACGCCGCACGCAGCAATATTCCAGCTGTATGACGGCGGTCTGTAAATAATCGAGTCTGGGTCAGACAATCCAGTGATTGATATCATGAGCATCGATCCACGCAATTGGATCGCCTCTTGCAGCAAGCATAGTCGCTTTTTACTGCAAGCATGGGTTGCTGAAGACCTATTCTACGCCGGATCTTCACGGCTTTATTGCACTGTTAATAACCAATCCGCAACAAATGGACAATGATTTTAAAAACATTCTTTAAATTCATAATACGATATTTAAAAGTTCTTTAAACTAATAATACGATTTTAAAAGGTTCTTTAAAAATGAATGATAAGAGTTTAGTGAGTGAGGGTGGTTTTGCGCCCCTTTTAGCAATATCAAAAAAGACAGAAATGGGCTTCACACATTGTACCTGTGTGGGGAATAGAACCCGTACCTTCAGCGATTAACGCTTTAACCAGTAAGCTAACCCCATCACCCCTAACACCATTTGAAAGGGTCTTTTAATGAACAATAGACCTTAAAAGTTCTTTAAATTAATCATAAAATGTTGAATAGGGGTACTAGACTCGTGTTTGAGCAAGTTTAATTCCAGCCAGGGAGCGGTCGGGGAGCCTAGTGGTTAAAGCGTTCGCTCGTCACGCCGAAGACCCGGGTTCGATTCCCGACATGGGTACAATGTGTGAAGCCCATTTCTGGTGTCCCCCGCCGTGATATTGCTGGAATATGCTAAAAGCGGCGTAAAACCATACTCACTCACTCACTCATTCACTCATTCCACCAGATAGAACAGACTTTGTTTGTGTGCTGGTTGAAAATGTACGATGTATACCAATGCAGCAGTGAACTCGGAGACAATGCTTCAGTGTCACAAATGAATCTAATAACATCTCTGTCAGAAGGTGGAGGTCACCCAGGGGCATGATGGGTACATATCACCTTTACCTCGTGCCATGTGTTCATTAGATGCGCTCATTAACGCCAGTCGACGTCGTCGAACGTCGATGAATACGACATGATTTTAATCATACGTTCGCCTCTCGCGGCGAAAACGTTTCCATGGAGACAAGATTAACAAGTTCTTTTATGCAAGTGACGTTCGTATCATTTAGGTAGCATTTTTGGTTTAGACTACAAAACAAGATACGCTTCTCCTTGAAACAAATGCTGAAAGTCATGTCCTTTACGTCAGATTTATGGACGTTGCGTAAAAGCAAGGGTCGCTAAAAGTGGGGTGGCGCTGTGCATTATTGGCCAGCCATTAATCTGGAGCCGGCAAAACGACGACATGCCTGTCGATGCTTCCCGAATCGTAGTCATCCTCGGTTATCCAGGGTATGTTTACATTCTGTAATGACTAATACCCTGGATCCATTCAAATATATACGACCGCCTCCGTGGTCTAGTGGTAGAGCGTCCGCCCGGAGAGCGGAAGGTCCGGGGTTCGATCCCCGACCGCGTCAAAAGACGTTAAAAGATGGTACTTGTTGTTACCCTGTCTGGCGCTCGGCATTAAGGGGCTAAAACAAGGACTGGTCGGGTCGAGGTCAGTATACTGTGTCTGAGGGGGGTATTCATGTTAAACTGCGGCATGGTATCTCTGTGAGCTAGCACTATAAATCGGCATCAGTCCGGACTAGTACAAGCAGCCACACACACACACGTGCATGCACGTCGCTATATAAGTGCAATAATCTTGGACGCGACTTTAAACCCCATTTCACCTCACCTCACCTCACCTCAAATATATACGTTACAAACAGTACGAAGCCAGATAATCCAAACGAAGACAAAATATAAATGCATTTTTAAAACATTTAATAAGTGAACAAGAATTAGCTAGGAGTATACAATTAATATGAACTTGGTAGCTCTCTAAGGGCTGCACAAGTTTTAGTACCCAGCCGCCTTTATCAGATATTTATCAGATGTTTTACGGTACCGCCACACACTGGCGTGGTTGACAAGTCTTCATGGGATCTGTTGCCTTGGCTAGCCTATTTATGGATTTCATGAATGGGTATCTAGATTTCCTGGGCCAGGCTAGTTTCAACCTCAATTGAAATGAGAAACACCGCTCGAATATTCATGAAAAGAAGCCTTGAAAGCACAGTATGTTATTTGTGACGTAACGTGTGCTTGTTGGGAGATTGTGTTGTCATTTTTGCGCAAGAGCGAACATGTTTTGTTACACGAGTGTAATAGTGCCTGACATCTAAGATCAGCTTTTGTTGACGCCAACGGGTATCAACTATGTTTTCCCTGCAACTTAAACTAAAATTAATATTGCAACTACGACATTTTTCTACTACTACTACTACTACTACTACTACTACTACTACTACCTGGGGCACGGATGGCCCAGTCGTCTAAGGCGCCACAATTCTCTGTGCAGAGTTGCGTCCATTGGGAGTGCCAGAAACCTATGATCGTGGGTTCGAATCCCAATTCGCCGTGATTATGTTTCTAGGTTCGTCAGCCTTCTAGGCTACTACTACTACTACTACTACTACTACTACTACTACCACGGATACTACTACTATGTCATACACAAGGCACTAATTCTATAACAACTAGCGTTTCAACGGCAACGAATATGACACTAAAACGATGATAGCAACAATCAATTTTTCATCAGTATCAGTCCTTCCTTCTAGGGCTGCAGGGCAGGGTAGGATCCATCGACTGGGATGTTTTCTAGTTTTGACGTCATTTTGACGCTGACTGTGCAAAAAACCCGTCTACCTGATTATCGTCTACAGACTACTCAAGTAGTTAAGAATATATTTATGTCTAAGTAGGCTAATCAAAACAAACAGACATATGCTTTATGTCAATTTTCACCTTCCAAACCACATAAATAAGTCACTAAAATACATAACAATGGGTAAATATGCACCAGTCATGTCTTATGGAGTTATGAGAGACATTTTTAGAAGTTGGTAAGTAACAGTAAAAACAAGTAGGGATGGTAACTTCTATATTTCATTATGATGCGACGTTTCGGTATAGATCCTTATACCGTTGTCAAGCAAGAGCGGAGTAAGACAGTTCAATGCAGAGTTATTTGTTATGGGTTTGAGAAAATTACATTTGGGCAGGGTTTGAGAAAATTACGTGTGGGCAGGGTTTGTGAAAATTACATGTAGGCAGGGTTTGTGAAAATTACATGTGGGCAGGGTTTGAGAACATTACGTGTGGGCAGGGTTTGTGAAAATTACGTGTAGGCAGGGTTTGTGAAAATTACATGTTGGCAGGGTTTGTGAAAATTACATGTGGGCAGGGTTTGAGAACATTACGTGTGGGCAGGGTTTGTGAAAATTACGTGTAGGCAGGGTTTGTGAAAATTACATGTTGGCAGGGTTTGTGAAAATTACGTGTAGGCAGGGTTTGTGAAAATTACATGTGGGCAGGGTTTGTGAAAATTACGTGTAGGCAGGGTTTGAGAAAATTACATGTGGGCAGGATTTGAGAAAATTACATGTGGGCATGGGTGTGAGTAATCGTTGGAAAGATGTAACCAAACTTTGAAAAGAAACTTTATCTTTGTCTCACGTATGTATGATGATATGCGGACATACGAAATACCTAATTAATTATGAAAATATTTTTTAACATTTATTCTTGTAAAATAGTACACTAAACATGTTTATGCTATTCGGCAACAATCACAACAGAGAGCCCAGACTGGTTTACCTGCCCTAGAACGCTTGCGCTCCTTGCCTGCAGCCGCTAGGTGGCGAAAGGCAGGAAACAAATCTAGCTCTATATGCCCTATTTCTCCATACATCATTACGCTGCGGTGAAACGTCGATCAATTTTCGTGAAGCATGAATGTCTGTCGAATGGGACAGAGACATGCCTACAGCATATCGCTTTGTGTGAAACGTTGATCCATTTCCGTGTAGCGAGTTCTGCCTGTCGAGAGGGTCGGGAACAGGCCAAAAGCATATCGCTATACGGGAAACGTTGACCTAGTTTCCTTGTAGCGAGATATTAGCACTTTTGGACAGTGCGAATAGCTGACGTATCAGGAGTAAACAGGAGTAAACCTATTACCATTAGAGAGGTAACTCTCATAGAGAAATATGGTCCATGGTTAACAATAACAAATGCACTCACAACGTTGTGGGTTTCAATTTTAACAATATCTTCATGTCTCCCATCTTCCCGAGGCAAGAGAGTTAACTGATGTCCAGTTTCCACCCTTGCCGAACTAGGCTGGAATTCCTGGGCTCGATCGTAGCGCCACCAGTGGCTTTTACCAGTTATGTCCCTTCTAAGCCTCTCATATGGACCAATCAGATTCCACCTCTCGTATTACTTGCATTTTCTTCAAAAAAAATGGCGGCGCCAAGTCAGGACGATCTGCACGATAATCAAGATCTATATTGTGATAAAACGGGTCTTACATCGCGAAATGCATCAAATCACGTGAGCACCTTGATAATAAACATGAAAGGATTTTGAAAATATCTGTTGACAACGAGTTGGCGCTGCACATGCTTTGCAAATCCTGCAATCGACCGAAATCTGCATGACAGTTTACGAACCGGATTTCGATTTCGTTGCGCGAATTTGATTGGACTATGCATAGGCTCGTTAGTCCAGCCAAATTGTAAATCCATAATACCAGCCTAGTTCGGCAAGGGTGGAAACTGGACTTTTATAGTCAGTTAACTCACTTGCCTCGGGAAGATGTCTCCATGTGGAGATCTACTTCATTATAAAATAATATTACAGCATTGTCGCTATTACTTTTAAAATATTAATTATGAAACAATATTAATAGGATTACCGCTGTAGATATATCAATGTTAACAGTATCATGCGAACTTGATACCGCTTGGTGCTTGAAAACAATAACAAATGATTCAGGAAGTCATTGTTGTGAAAACTACTGCTAGTTTTGTGTTCATAATATTTTTGTTTTCTACTTTTATATTACATAAATACTTAAACAGAAATGTGCCATATTTTCATTTTAATTCCTGATTCAGAGGGTACTACATGCAAATTACAATCTGGGTTAGAATTGGTAGGTATGCTGCAAAGAAAGGTATGCTACTACGAACATGAAAGTAGTAAACAAAGGATAATGGTTGTTTGTTTGTTTGTTTGTTTGTTTGTTTGTTTGATTGTTTGTTTGATTGTTTGTTTGTTTGTTTGATTGATTGATTGATTGATTGATTGATTGATTGATTGATCTATTGATTGATCTATTGGTCGATCTATTGGTCGATCTATTGGTCGATTGATTGATTGATTGATTGAGAGTAGTTTTACGCCGCTTTTAGCATTATTCCAGCAATATCACAGCGGGGCACACCAGATATGGGCTTCACACATTGTACCCATGTGGGGAATCGAACTCGGGTCTTCGCTTTCACCACTAGGCTACCTCACCGCCCCCATTGATATAGTAACAACAAAAAGAAGCTAATGGTTGATTGATAGCAAAGAGAAGCCATCTGTACAAGGTACAAATATACAATGCTGATTGGATTAATTAGAGGTGATAGCTGGAGCATTCTGATGTTATATCAATTCATTGTCGGCAGATGGGATTACGTATCCTTGATCTCTGCTGATTGATGGCTTGTGTCGGCGAATTTGAACTGCATCTGCAAGCTTTCGCTTGATGAAGTCACGTAGATTGTTTGATAGGATTTGTACTTTGTCCCACGTGATGTTGTGGTCAGGGCAGTTGATGATGTGGCCTGAGATGGCTGATTTTTGGTCTGACTTGGTGGTAGATGTTTTTTTTGTTTTATTCTGACGTTTATGGGGGCGGGAAGTTTCACTTACATACGCGTCGGCGCAGTCACGTAGCATTAAATTAGAATATAGAAGTTGTCATTCATAAATAATCTAGCCTTAACTGTGTGATTTTAGACGTTAGATAGACAACTTATAGACATTTCAAATTTAGTAAAAAACAGCAATCGCTGGTTTAAAATATACGTGTGTAGTGGTGAGATATAAATACAGATGGATGATTTTGTAGATTTTCACTGGACACGTTTGTTAGGTTTTTAAATGAGATGAAAAGTAACAGGCACTTTGTAGCAGGAAGAAACTCGTCATTGACAGGACAATTCGTGCAGACATGCACCCTGTTCTCTGTTATATTACTTGGTTATTACATATGGTTATTACATAGGGTTATTACGTAAGGTTATTACATAGGGTTATTAGGTTATTACATATGCTATTACATATGGTCATTACATGGGTTATTACGTAAGGTTATTACAAATGGTTGTGATATATGGTTATTACATAGGGTTATTAAGGTTATTATATATTGCAATTAGATAGGGTTATTACGTAAGGTTATTGCATATGGTTATGATATATGGTTATGACATATGGTTATTACATAGGGTTATTACGTAAGGTTATTACATAGGCTATAGCATATGGTTATGACATATGGTTATTACGTAAGGTTATTAAATATGGTTATTACATAGGGTTAGTATGTAAGGTTATTACATATATTGCAATGACATTGGGTTATTACCTTGGGTTATTACGTAAGGTTATGACATGGGTAATTTGGCAAGTGCGCTTCTCAATCTACCAAGCATATATCTGTGGTCTCGTACTGCTGTTGAATGAACAAGTGAGGGGTGAGTGGAGTGAGTGTGGGGAGGATGGGGTGAGTGAGGGAGAGAGGAGCGGGGGATTGTGTTGTTCCGCTGCTTTATCCAACTACGGGCCTCCATAAAGATTTTACATAGTTTTCTCAGCATGTCGTAAGAGGCGACTAACGGGATCGGTTGATGCATGTCATCGCATGCCAATGGCGTGGATCGATGCTCATGATGTCAATCACTGGTTTGTCTGGCCCAGACTCGATTATTTACAGACCGCCATCATATAGCTGGAATATTGCTGAGTGCGGCGTTAAACAACAAACAAACAAACAAACAAACAACATAGTTTTCAGCACCATCTGCAACCTCTCTGACCGAGAAGCCGCCCATATTTCCCGGACATCATTACTGGATTATCAATTGATTTTAATTTTTACAAAACCCCCAAGACATTAGCATTTATTACATAAAGGGTAGTAAAAAAGGTTTTTCAGTTTGTGCTATATTCGCTCGTGTAAATATATATTTAGCGTGTCGCCATATTAATTACTCGTCCCCTTGGTAACATCCAATGGATCCCCGTCCATGGCACCACGAGTAGCCTCATTAGGGTTGTATTTGGCGACACCAAGACAGAGTCTGCAGGTAGATAAGGGCATGCTAAGAAAACAGCGACAGGTAATGAGAAGCCTTCACACTTTGTTTATGATGATGTTTATTATGATTCAAAACGTAATGAAAATAATATGTGGTTAAAATGTATAACTAATGCATTAAGCTCTTGTTGATTATATAACGTATGTAACGCATAGGAAAACCCATATTCAGTTGCCACGAAAGGGATGAATAACCATTTTGCAATTATTTAAAGAACCAGTTTCTTCAAGAATGGCGATGCAACATAATATCTATATACACGACCTCCTTTGAAAATACACTGTACTTAACAAATGTTTATCTGTTTTTCTATTACAATTTATAACTTGTAATCTTAAAAATCTGGTAGATGGAAAACACTCGCTAGAGAAGATTGACATTCCATCTGCGCAGTGCCTCTAAAGTGTTTGGTGAAAACCATCATTTATTTAAATGTGAATTCTTTGCTTTCTATAGATCTCTATACATACCTGAATATTATTATATGTCCCTAGTACCCATAAATTAGCAAGACTATTTTCAGCAGCAGCATTAATTTAAATTTATGTAAATTTACCGCTAGCCAATGATGCCTAAGACCCTTCATCCTGATGTTAATTTCAACATGTATGTTTATCTAATGTTAATTATATATGTACAACTAAAAGATTTGTGTAAAGAACTGTTCGTTCAACAATGCATCTCTCTCTCTCTCTCTCTCTCTCTCTCTCTCTCTCCCCCCTCTCTCTCATTTTATGTCTCCTTTATAGTGTTGTATGCATATATATTGGATTTGAAATTGTGAAAATTTTTAAAAATACCAGGGAGAGGGCGTTCTAAGTTGGAAGCACTTGTCCCCCAATCCCGTTCACTCCTTGTGAATAAATATGTTTAAATCAATTAAATCACTCTTGTTCCTCCGTCAAGGGTTTGAGTGAACAAATGGATCTAAATATCTACAAGCCTCGTTCTGAACCTTGGTTATCATCGCGTACATACTGGCACCCCATATGGCATGTATCATATCTCAAAACAGTCATATTTAAATAAACATTATAAATGAAATCAATTCTGGTGATGCAAAAAAGTTTCGACCAACGTTTTTGTTTTTGTTAGGACCTATATAAGCATTAATATCCGGGGTTGAACTCTGCTCCAGAGATTGAGAAACAATACCCTACAAGCTCGCAGACGTCTTTTGTTACTCGATCTCAATTAACGCGGCGTTAACAATCCATAATCTTTATCCAGATTATCCCTAATCCTTGAATCCGCCGTCGTAATCCACTTACCTAGTTCGCTGATATACGGCCTCGCATTAACAAACAGTCCCTGGGGACTGCAATCATTACCGGTCCAGGATCAATGTCAGACTCGCGACACGGCAATGACGCGCTGCGCGGAGCTTCCACTGCACCAAGCAAGACGGCCGAGAGATCTAAAGTCCATCAGCTTACGTAACCGATGTCCTTTCGTCCGGGCAATCAGAACACACCGCACCTTCGGACTAACATAACAGACTGAATGCGGTCGTGGTCGGTGTGACGATAAAACATATAATTTTGTGATAAATATTTGCGAAATTATTGACTGGGTTTCGGGCGTGTATGATATATATTTTTTCGGATTGCATCTATTAAAATCAATGTTCTTTCTTTCTGCAGACCTTTTTTTGTTTATTCTCCTAGTACTAGTAAAATTCATAACACGGAACTTTATCCAATCCCAGATCACAAGGTCATTTGAGGGTTCGCTGCTCATGTCTCTTTGTAAAAAACTGTTGAATCTTTTTTCCACATATTCAGAGTCAGAGAGGGAATTGTTGAATTTCCAGGTATTTGGTTTTGTTGTTCTGTTGACAGTCAATTCTGTTTTCAAGCTTGGTTTTGTATCTACAGCCTTCACCATATTTATCAAGCATCTTGAAATCAGGAAAAAGTCAACACGAGACTGAGTTCAGTTGTTGCGCTTCCATGTGTAACTTCGTTTGTTTGGGTGCTTATACAGTAAACTACGTTTATAACGAACACGGTTATAACGAACTGTCGGATATGACGAACTGTTTCTTAGTGCCGTCCATTTTCTGTATAGATGTTGTACATATGTTTATAACGAACTGTCGGATATAACGAACTGTTTCTTAGTGTCGCCTTTTTTCTGTATAGATGTTGTACATATGCTTATAACGAACTGTCGGATATAACGAACTGTTTCTTAGTGTCGCCTTTTTTCTGTATAGATGTTGTACATAAGCTTATAACGAACTGTCGGATATAACGAACTGTTTCTTAGTGTCGCCTTTTTTTCTGTATAGATGTTGTACATATGCTTATAACGAACTGTCGGATATAACGAACTGTTTCTTAGTGTCGCCTCTTTTCTGTATAGATGTTGTACATATGCTTATAACGAACTACGGTTATAACGAATTAAAATTAGTGGTCCCTTTGAGTTCGTTATAACCGTAGTTTATTGTATCTTGAAATATCGATCAAATCATATGCCTGGATAAAATCATGTAGTTTTGAGCTAATTCTCGTATTAACATTCTTGCCTAGTCTTTCAAAAAAGGGGTGAAGCACTGTATAAAAAATCACCACCTAAAATAATATCTTTAATATTTTGAATAGAGCTACAATATTTATATATACTTGTGAAAAGTTGTTCTCCCTGTGTGTAATCCTTGGGGCATATAACTTAACTACAGTAAACTACGGTTATAACGAACACGCTTATAACGAACTGACGGATATAACGAACTTACTTTTTGGTCCCGACTGTTTGCTCTAGTTATGCTGTATATATGCTTATAACGAACTACGGTTATAACAAACTAAAATTAGTAGTCCCTTTGAGTTCGTTATAACCGTACTTTACTGTATATGTTGTCTTACACCATTGTAATCTATGAAAAATTACAGGAAGCGTCCCTGTTATATTATCTTATTGGATCCATGTGAGAATTCAATATGGTGGCCCCATTGATTTATCCAAAACTCATCCTCCTAAACAGAATGGGTTTCTTGTAAAAATACAATAACCGGTTTTGCATCTTTAAGAAATAATAATACTTGCCTCCTCTTATAAGCATCCCTAAGATCTCTAACTAACATTTAGTGACAAATGTTGTTGAGCGTGAATGGTGTTGAGTGTGCGAACGTATTTTATTTTTTCGAAACCACATACCCCGAACCGGTTATATAGGTCCGTGGATATACTGAAACCTTCAGGATGGTCATATACTGACCTCCAAAAGAAACGCCTATCGACGAAGCCGTGTTATCAGCAGAGCGAAACATTTTATCGACATGATCTTCAGTATACAATTAAAGCTTTCAGATAAGCAATGGAGCGACCAAGCCTTATGCATAATCCATATCGCGACGTTTTAGTTCAAGATAAAGAAAACCTCGCTGTTTACTTCAGTTGGTCTTAGATATAACACCCGTACAGATCCAGGTCAGAATAGGTCTTCCGCAACCCATGCTTGCCGTAAAAGGCGACTATGCTTGTCGTAAGAGGCGACTAACGGGATCAGGCTCGCTGACTTGGTTGATGCATGTCATCGTATCCCAATTGCGTGGATCGATGCTCATGATGTCAAATACTGGATTGTCTTATTCAGACGCGATTATTTACTGACCGCCGTCATATAGCTGGAATATTGCTGCGTGCGACGTTAAACAACAAATAAACAAACAGTCTTAGATATAATCGTGAACGCATTCTATTTCGTCAGTTAATAGAATACAGTTTAAGACAGAAACAGGAACAGTTAAATTTCTCAACCAACGTTCGTACAAACTGTCCCCCGTCGTGATGTTGCGGGAATATTGCTGAAAGTGGCATAAAAACCTACTCACATACTCACCGTTCTGTGTCACCAGTAACCCCGCTATACCGCACCCTCGATTACCCAGGGTACTGTGTCGCCAATGTTACATAAACACACCATATACACCATAGCTCCATCTCACCTATCATCAGCTTGGCACAGAATTTCTCTCGCTCATGAGCTTGAAATCAACAACCGTTCAAAATGCCTCGTCTGGGTGTCGTTACACAAACCAACCTCAGTGCTACGCCTGTCGGAGTGAGTGAGTGAGTATAGTTTTACGCCGCTTTTAGCATTATTTCAGCAATATCACGGCGGGGGTCACCAGAAATGGGCTTCACACATTGTACCCATGTCGGGAATCGAACCCGGGTCTTCGGCATGACGAGCGAACGCTTTAACCACTAGGCTACCCGACCGCCCCTACGACTGTCGGAAGTCACGGTATAGGAGTACGGTCACCTTGCGTTAAAGATCGGTTTGTACAACGGCACCCTTAACGCAAATTCGGCATTGATGGACGTTCACCATCGAGGTCTTGAGCCCCCGATACATGTCCTCAAGCAGGACCACCAACCCACAAAGAAAAAAAAGAACAAAAAGAAGTAGGAAGTCTGTTACAAACTTACAAATGAACTTTTATTTTAACTGAAATAAGATGTCTTTCCGAGCAACAAGAAGTGGAGTCTCGTGCTGGTGACATCACCACGTGTTTCAAGCAGGACACACTAGTGTAATTTGATTGACCCATATTTGACCTCTGAACTCTCAAAATTAATTTTCCTCATCTCTTCAGATATCATCCGATAAATAAATTGACCTGAAAATGTAACAGGCGAGAGGTGAGACCGAGGTATGCCAGGCTATTTTCCGTGTTTAATCCATGCTCGTTTGAGGCGGATAGCCACTAGTGACTGCACTGAGCTTACAGCCGCTTTCAGTTCGTTGTATTTGTATCCGTGTGTTCGCTCTATCCTGTGTTCGTTATATCCTTAAAGGGGAAGTGTACTTTCTTTTTCTAAACAAAACGCAATTTTAGAATTAGTTAGTATCTGTGTTTGAAAATATACACTCATTTTTTTTCACAGTGAAAGTAGGAAGCTCACAATAGTGTTAAATGATATGCCGTTATGAGGCCTTCGTTTTACGAGCGAAATAGGCCTGAGTTATCCCCCAATTCAACTGGGTCCCTGTCTATTCTCAACGCAAAAGATATCAAGGACCAGTTTGCGGTAAAACAACATGGTCTACGACACAATCCGGCGCAGTGGTGACTCAGCATAACACAATTCTGGCTGGCATCTGAGACGCTAGAATCACAAAACTGTACCTACACCACGTGAAGCGGCTCTAACAAAGCATGATGACGTCATAATGTTTATCAATTGGCACCAATGACGTCATATTGCAAGGGGCATAAGCCATGGTGTTTTTGTTATGGAAATAGAACACTTGGTAAATGTGAAAAATATAAATCGTTTTAATGCAAAAAATATGTAAATTAAATATGATGTTTTTATATTTTTGTCTATGACACTTCTATGTTAACACTTTTAATGTGGAAAAAGTACAAGAAAAATTGGTTCATTTCCGTGTGAACTTGCCCTTTAACGCTTGTTCTAATATATTCGAACACAGGATCATAGACATTTTATTTTAGACAGACATGTTATTACATATATATTTTTCAGAGCCCCAACCTACAGAATCATATGGCACACGCATATAACACATTTGCAGTCAAAGGATTTAGCGATTCCACACGGAATTACAAGAGACTTTTTACACAGTGAAATTTACATTTATTTAAATAAAAGAAAAGGTGTACAGCAAACATTTTATATGCCATTGTACACGTTTTTAATTTTTATATAGAGTGTATTAAAGCATATATGTTTCTGGAACGGCTAATGGACGGCGTGTCTGACAGCAAATTGCAGCGCTTTCATCCTCACTAAAATCGGATCTTAGTTTTCGCTACCGCTAAACAAATAGCGAGAACTAAGATATGATTTGAGTGAGATTGCGGCACCTTAGACGATGTGGCCAACCGGTACTCTGTCCGTCCATGAAGACAATGGTATTATCACAGACTGGACAAGGAACCAACGGCTGGTCGCGTAGGGTCGAGTGAGTGAGTTGCGTACGCAATATCACAAGGGATAACAGAGTGAGTGAGTTGGGGTTAACGCCGCTTTCAACAGTACAGTAAACTACGGTTATAACGAACACGCTTATAACGAACTGACGGATATAACGAACTAACTTTTTAGTCCCGACTATTTGCTGTAGTTATGCTGCATATATGCTTATAACGAACTACGGTTATAACGAACTAAAAATAGTAGTCCCTTTGAGTTCGTTATATCCGTAGTTTACCATATATCCGTTATATAACGGCGTGTCAGTTAAATGTGGGAGGAAAGCCCGAAGTGATGCAGGTCTACGTTTACCAGTTCGGTGAAACCCACGAGCAGGGGTATGGTGCTGACAAACCTAGAAACATAATCGGGGCGAACCGGGATTCGAACCCACAATCATAGGTTTCTGGCGTGCCCAAGGGACGCAACTCTGCACAGCGAATCGCGACGCCTTAGACGACTGGGCCACCCGTGCCCCCAGGGTCAGCAGAAACGGATTTCACACATTGTACCTGTGTGGGGAATCGACCCCCCGTCTTCGGTGTGACGAGCGAACGCTTTAACCACTAGGCTACTCCACCGCCTCACATAGAAATGAACGAACAAGACTCTAGATTTTGAAGAATGACAAAAAGATACACGGTCGTTGACTGTTCAAAGTATATAGTGTCATCTTCCAAAGACATGACACGTATACCACACACACTTGTACTGTTATCAAACGAGGCTGGCTGACTTGGTTGATGCATGTCATCGGATCCCAATGGCGTAGATCGATACTCATGGTTCACACTCGATAATTTACAGGCCGCCGTCATATAGCTTGGATATTGCTGAGTGCGGCGTCAAACAACAAACAAACACAACTGGACGGAAAATATATAGCTGACAGAATCGATTTCGTGTCGGAGCACGTCATGACATTTTAGGAATCATTGTTGGTGTATGTTTAAAAAGGATGCAAATGCCAACATCACTCACCGACACCAATCCGGTTTCAAAGAGACGTCCTGCTTTGAACATCTTCATCCATAGTGTAGACGTGCGGCACGTTGACATCCAAGGGGCGTTTACTCAGGGACCGTTGTCACTGAAGTATCTCGGCTCAGGAGAGATTGTGGAGAACAGTCACATACAGACATCAGAGTCAAATGAGACATCAGTCAAACTTCTGTTATTTCTACATGTACATCACTGCTATAAGGGAAGTATATCCTATGGATATTGTCTGTATCACATTTATAACATGGCTGCATCAGATCCGTATAATGACTATGCCTCATCTATATGTCTATATAACACAAGTATATCACATATACATATGTGTCTCATTTATGACACAAGTTTATCACATACATATATGTTTCATCTATAACACAAGTATATCACATATACATGTGTCTCAGCTATAACACAAGTATATCACATATACATATGTGTCTCATCTATGACACAAGTATATCACATATACATATGTGTCTCATCTATGACACAAGTATATCATATACATATGTGTCTCATCTCTAACACAAGTGTATCATATACATATATGTTTCATCTATAACACAAGTATATCACATACATATGTGTCTCATCTATAACACAAGTATATCACATACATATGTGTCTCATCTATGACACAGGTTTATCACATACATATGTGTCTCATCTATAACACAAGTATATCAAATATACATATGTGTCTCAGATATAACGCAGGTATACCATATACATATGTGTCTCATCTATGACACAAGTATATTACATATACATATGTGTCTCAGCTATAACACAAGTATATCACATACATATATGTTTCATCTATGACACAAGTATATCACATACATATATGTTTCATCTATAACACAAGTATATCACATACATATGTGTCTCATCTATGACACAAGTATATCACATACATATGTGTCTCATCTATAACACAAGTATATCACATACATATATGTTTCATCTATAACACAAGTATATCACATACATATGTGTCTCATCTTTGACACAAGTATATCACATACATATGTGTCTCAGCTATAACGCAAGTATATCACATATACATGTATACCTCGGCTATAGTGTTAAGGGGGTGGTCGGGTAGCCTAGTGGTTAAAGCGTTTGCTCGTCATGCCGAAGACCCGGGTTCGATTCCCAACATGGGTACAATGTGTGAAGCCCATTTCTGGTGTCCCCCGTCGTGATATTGCTGGAATATTGCTAAAAGCGACGTAAAACCATACTCACTCACTATATAAGTGCCAAGTTGCATCCCTGACAGATTAATTATAATTTCGTTCTTTATTGAAATACACAAATTTAAATATTTGTAATTACAAAAAACTTTATTTTGAAAGATAAGGAGTGCTAGCGAACAGTTGCTGTACAATTTGTTTATTGTCCATGCAGAATTAGTCTCGCAAATCAGAAAAAAATGACATGTCACTGTAGGTCATCGGGATATGTCGTCAACAATTTAAAATGTGAATAAGAAGCATCTCGACAAACGCTACTGTCAGCATTGCTTATTAAATATGTTCTGCATAATTGCTGAGTATAACAAATATGAAACTTATACACTAATAACTAGTATTAATAACTCAATTTTCATAATCTTTCTAAAGATGCAAGAATATATGCAACATAAAAATTCCTCATTATAATGAGAAAATTCATCTGACTTTGGCAATTTCAGAGGAGACACTGTTAAAATGCATTTTGAGAGATTTTAGGAGCGTGGTCAAAGTTTAAAGGTCAAGTAAAGGTCAAACATCGCGAAAAACGACCCACTTACCAAGTTTCATTTGGTTTTAACAAACAATGTCTGAGTAATAGTAATAAAGATATAGACTTCAAATAAAAAAATAAAAATAAAACCAGCGCAAAGAACAGAACAGATATTGTGCGCCCCACTACTAACTACATATATACCCAATTGTATTATATTTTAAAAAAAACAACAACAAAAAAAACGCAACATGATGGTCATAATTAACCTGTTCAAAATAACTGCCGAGACGCCTTTATTGAAAAGTGAGTGAGTGAGTTGGGTTTTACGCCGCTTTTAGCAATATTCCAGCAATATCACGGCGGGGGACACCTGAAATGGGCTTCACACATTGTACCCATGTCGGGAATCGAACCCGGGTCTTCGTCATGACGAGCGAACGCTTTAACCAGGCTACCCGACCGCCCTTTATGCAAAAGACCACCAGTCCAGGTCTCATCAATGGTGGGAACAAGATGGTGAAGTTTCAGCTTCACTGGACTAGTGGTTTCTGACGAGGTGACGTTACAGTCGCCGACGATTAACGCCGGACAAGCAGGCCAATCAAACAACCAATACCGTAATGCACGTATTCTGATGAGGTGCACGTATTCTGATGAGGTGCACGTATTCTGATGAGGTGCAATTGATGCTTTAGAAGTGTCCATACATGCATATGATTAACAAAAATGAAAAATGCAATTTATGTGGATTGGGACTTTACTTCAAAAGCTTGTCAGATATTACGGAAGCCCTTCAGGACCATTTGCTTTTTCTTTATTGTTCTTGAAGTGTAAAGATACCAACTTGAAATTTCAAGATGTTATGTTGAAATTTCAAGATACTAAGTTGACTGTTCAAGCTACATACTAAGTTGAAATTTTAAGATAATGATCTTCAAATTTTAAGATAATGAGCTGAAATTTTAAGATAATGAGCTGAAATATTAAGATTGTAACTTGAAATTTCAACTTTGTATCTTGAAATTTCAAGATACTAAGTAGGAAATTACAAGATGCTATGTTGAACTTTCAAGATGCTTAGTTGAAATTTCAAGTTACAATCTTAAATTTTCAACTCATTATCTTAAAATTTCAAGAAAAAAACAAATGGCCCTAAAAGGCTTCCGTACTAAAAGGTTTCCATAATATATTGTGGTCAGTTTGATAATTTTAATTTTAATTTGTGGTTTAGATGTACAGCAGCGGTCCTAGATGAAACCAACAACAAGCCTTTATTGATGGGAAATGCCTACGTTAGCATAAATTAAACAAAAGCAAAGTGGATGCATTAATTTTCAAGCAATATGTAAAACATAGTAAACGTTCACCGCGTTAACACAGCGCCCTATTTACATTCCAATTATTTTCATTTTATTATAACTTGACTTAATCATATTTTAATAGATTTATTGATTACTTCTACAACCACAATGTTTTAAAGAAACATAAATACATTGCACCCTGGATTGCATGCTAACACATGCGGATGTGTATATAACCAGCTGCACGTGCACCTGCATATAACAACACACCGTTCATGTCAAGGAAACTGACTCTTCCCTTCACGTGCATCAATATAATTTAATAGCATCATTTAGATGCTAATAGTCCTGAATAGCACAATGCGAATCATTTTCTGATTTAGAAAATATAGCATATAGTAACTATAGTAACAAGTCCAGCGAAATCCTCAGGACAAATGTTTTCCCCCGCCGCGAACGCCCCCCCCCCCCCCCCCCCCCCCCCCCCCCGCACCTCCTTATGAAATATGAAATTGTCAATCACTAAGCTCTCTCGGACCTTGTTGTACTATGACAGGCTTCTCTTAGACGTATTCCATGTATACGAGACAGGGCGGCGAACTGACGAGTATACGACACGTGCACTGAACACGGCGTT
Organism: Haliotis rufescens; assembly: GCF_023055435.1. Taxonomy (NCBI): domain Eukaryota; kingdom Metazoa; phylum Mollusca; class Gastropoda; order Lepetellida; family Haliotidae; genus Haliotis; species Haliotis rufescens. The sequence goes on along the minus strand of NW_025963824.1, from coordinate 30,073,529 downwards.
GAGTGACGCGCAGGTTTCCCTGGTGTGCACGTGCACAACATGCGGATTCTCTAAACATCTCGGTGCACGAGACTACACTCTGGGACACCAGGGGGCTTTCTGACTGAGCCTCTGAAAAACTTTAAACGGGCCCTCAACATTTTCTGAATCGAGAAACACGTGGTTTGTCATAATAATGGTTGTAGAAATTTTGCTGTTCTGAACTTTAGTTGGGTGTGTCTAATGAGTATGTAATTTCAATAGAAATGTCAGGGGCGATGGCGTAGCCTTGTGGTGAAAGCGTTGAGTTTCAACGCCAGTGGTCTGGGTTCGATTTCCTATGTTGTAGGTACATTGAGTAAGCCTATTTCTGGTGTCCGCCTCTACATTGCTTGTGTAATGCGTAGAAGCTCACTCACTCACCAAGCCACTCACTCACTCACTCACTCACTCACTCACCGAGCCACCAACTCACTCACTCACTCACTCACTCACTCACTTATTACCCGCAAGGATATTATTTTACTCGTGAATGTGTATAAGTAAATAATAGATAGATAATAATATAATAAAAGATAAGTTAAAATACACATTAAACACCTAATGAAATATTACATGTTACACGCTCGGTAACACAGATGAAAATACACGAGAAAGTAAATGCAAAAGTATTGCATTTCACACAATTTAAAAGCTGAAGACTTTCAGGCAAGTAGATTTTGGGGATCTGTCTGTTCAGGGGCCTGAAGTTAGCAGCGGGTTCGTTATTCGTTATTCGTTTTTCGAATAACGAAAAACAAGCCAGAACCGGGTCCGTTATTCAAAGGCTGTATATTAAACTACAATACTGTGGTCAAATACACTGAAACTCATTAAATACATGACAGCAGGTTCGTCTTACATATTCATTCAAAAGCTGTTTAGTTATTCAGTACTTTTGAATAACGAAAAACAAACCAGCACCGGGTTCGTTATTCAGACTTGGTATAACAAATATAAGATACCGTATTTCCAGTGGGTTCGTTATTCGTTATTCGTTTTTCGAATAACGAAAAACAAGCCAGCACCGGGTTCGTTATTCAAAGGCTGTATATTAAACTACAGTAATGTGGTCAAATACACTGAAACTCATTTAATTTATGACAGCAGGTTCGTCTTACGTCATCATCCAAAAGCTGTTTAGTTATTCAGTACTTTTGAATAACGAAAAACAAACCAGCCCCGGGTTCGTTATTCAGACTTGGTATTATAAATATGAGATACCGTATTTCCAGTGGGTTCGTTATTCGTTATTCGTTTTCGAATAACGAAAAACAAGCCAGCACCGGGTTTGTTATTCCAAGGATGTATATTAAACAACTACAGTAATGTGATCAAATACCGGGTTCGTTATTTAGTTTATGTCCAACAATTCTATTAAATATAAGATACTCTATGGTTTATCTCCCAACAACTGTTAAGCTATTCAGTACTTTGAATAAGGAAAACTAACCAGCACCGGGTTCGTTATTCAGTTCCCTTATTAAATATTGACTGTATTTTAGGACAAATTAACAAATATAGGAAAAATCAATTTATAATGAGTGTGGCCTCTGCTCGTAGACCCTGCCACTGTATCTTCAACCACACCACCTATATCCGTTCCCACAGAAAAAAACCGTTTCTGGTCAGTGTCCATCATCACCCACAATAGAACAGAGTCTTACAATGTATCTATGTTTTCATGAATTACATGACTGGTCAGTAAATGGTGATGACATATCACACAACTGCAGTAAGATGTCTTACTACTCTCCGAATGTCTGATACTATGACATTAGATTTGTTTGGGTTTGTAACTTTGATCGTTGACTACGACCTGGAATGGATCCCATGATTGTATTCATCTTATAGGTGACAAGTTAACCTCACGTTTGTTTGCACAGTTTTAGACAACCACTTGCATAGTGCAGTAAACTTAGATTATAGTTCAGTAAGGTTCAAGACTTCAGTAAACATAAGTGTACATTGTCTGTATAGATACATTGCCATTTAGTATCATAGCAGTCAGATGGATCAGTTTTGCATTGTGACGTATATAACTTTCTGTCCACAGCAAATTTTCCTATAGAATGAACATAACTGCTATCTGACGAAAGACATTTTATAGAAAATACTGTCTGGGTAACTCACTACATTTAACTGTAATGAAAATTATCATACAAGAGTGTAAGTGGTATTGTAACCCTTTCCTACAAATAAATTGAATACAGTTTGATCTATCCCCTTTTAGTTCATTATTATTCATCCATAAACTGCCGGAAAGAATCCGACTGAATAGTGTTTTGACAAAAGATGAGTGGTGCTGTTTAGATTCCAGTTGCTGGACAGCACTTAGTAACTAAAAACTGCTTGAACATAAATAAGACTACCTCACATTTGTCAATTTGTTGGACATGAACTGAAAACTAAAATGCTGCAGTTTATTTTTTCATAATTCAAAAGTACTGAAAAACTTAGCAGCTTTTGGACGATGTAAGACGAATCTGCTGTCATATATTAAATGAGTTTCAGTGTATTTGACCACATTACTGTAGTTGTTTAATATACAGCCTTTGAATAACGAACCCAACGAATAACGAAAAACGAATAACGAATAACGAACCCACTGGAAATACGGTATCTTATATTTGTTATACCAAGTATGAATAACGAACCCGGTGCTGGTTTGTTTTTCGTTATTCAAACGTACCGAATAACTAAACAGCTTTTGGATGATGATGTAAGACGAACCTGCTGTCATATTTTAAATGAGTTTCAGTGTATTTGACCACATTACTGTAGTTTAATATACAGCCTTTGAATAACGAACCCGGTGCTGGCTTGTTTTTCGTTATTCGAAAAACGAATAACGAATAACGAACCCACTGGAAATACGGTATCTTATATTTGTTATACCAAGTCTGAATAACGAACCCGGTGCTGGTTTGTTTTTCGTTATTCAAACGTACTGAATAACTAAACAGCTTTTGGATGATGATGTAAGACGAACCTGCTGTCATATTTTAAATGAGTTTCAGTGTATTTGACCACATTACTGTAGTTTAATATACAGCCTTTGAATAACGAACACGGTGCTGGCTTGTTTTTCGTTATTCGAAAAACGAATAACGAATAACGAACCCACTGGAAATACGGTATCTTATATTTGTTATACCAAGTCTGAATAACTTCAGGCCCCTGTTTGTTCTGATGTGGCTTTAGATACAGCTGCCCAGAAGGTACAGGAAAATATTCCGAATTTAGAATATGAGTGGGAGTCGGATAAAATATTATTAGAACGATTAAGAATGTCAGAAATGACGGAGAAATGGTCAAACAGAGCCCGGACATTTTGTTATGTTGATGTACGATTCTCTTTTGATACTCACTCACTCACTCACTCACTCACTCACCAACCCACTCACTCACTCACTCACTTGGTACAACCTGAGCTAATGGAAGAAATAGGTCATCCTGCCCTATCTCACCAATCGCGATCAAGTTCTGATTACTTTTATCACAATTTATTTATGGTCGAGATTTCGCGATACAGATCTATGTATTGAGCTAAGTATAATGGTACATAAAAACCATCAAAATAATAAAAACTAAAGTTTAAATGTGGAGATACTGATCTAAACAAGGATAATATTACTATTTTGTGTCTCAAAGAATTTTACACCGTTCCATTCGATACGTGAGATCTACTTTGCGCGCAGACATTTTCACGACCAACTTTATCGCGAAAAGATATAGTTCCACAAAATGGGAGATAGTATGAGTGTATCTTTATTACTAAGTACTCCCTGCAGTAGCGTCCAGTAAAAATAGGCTTGTACTGTACAAATAGGCTTGTACTGTACAAATAGGCTTGTACTGTACAAATAGGTTTGTACTGTACAAATAGGCTTGTACTGTACAAATAGGCTTGTACTGTACAAATAGGCTTGTACTGTACAAATAGATTTGTACTGTACAAATAGGCTTGTACTGTACAAATAGGCTTGTACTGTACAAATAGGTTTGTACTGTACAAATAGGCTTGTACTGTACAAATAGGCTTGTACTGTACAAATAGATTTGTACTGTACAAATAGGCTTGTACTGTACAAATAGGCTTGTACTGTACAAATAGGTTTGTACTGTACAAATAGGCTTGTACTGTACAAATAGGCTTGTACTGTACAAATAGGTTTGTACTGTACAAATAAGATTGTGCTGTACAAATAGGTTTGTGCTGTACAAATAGGCCTGTACTGTACAAATAGGTTTGTACTGTACAAATAGGCTTGTGCTGTACAAATAAGCCTGTACTGTACAAATAGGCTTGTACTGTACAAATAAGCCTGTACTGTACAAATAGGCTTGTACTGTACAGATAGGCTTGTACTGTACAAATAAGCCTGTACTGTGCAAATAGGCTTGTACTGTACAAATAGGCTTGTACTGTACCAATAGGCTTGTACTTTACAAATAGGCTTGTACTGTACAAATAGGCTTGCATACAGTCAAGATCCGAGATAACACTCTTTCAGAGCCATCCCACAAATCAGCTTCAGTGCGTAGTAATACATAGAGGTTATCACGCGAGGGTGTTTTGGGATGGTAAATATCCTGCATTAGGAACAAACATTGTATCTAGCGAGCCTTGGCGAGCTAAATACATAGTGTTCATTCCTAATACAGGATATTTACCATCCCTAAACACACAAGTGTGATACCCTCTTTATTATATAATGTCATTCTTAAATTCTGTGCTTGAAAATCGCTTTCCCTCTCTCACAAACATTACCTAAACATTGCGAGTTTTCCTTGAATGCGCGCAATGATATTTATTACGTTACAGTGTAAGTGATGTGTCAGCCAGACAGTGACAGTAGCCAATATAGTTCCATCTGAAATCTGTTTCTTATACAGTGGCGAAGCAACATATACGCAAAACAACAATTGTTTTTACTTGCATCTCGCGGCAGTCCATCGGTCTGTCCGCTAGAGTAACTGCCCTTTATCGAAGGGAAGCTACTCTAACCCTAGTCTTTGAGACGTCACGGCCACGGTCAGACGTTGTTGACAGTCGGCCTGTCCTGTCATAACGTTAAGAAGTGCAATCAGATGTACACACAGCGACAAAACGAAAGAAGGTTACAATTCAAACATATTTCGGCCAAATACAACTATTTTAATTTGTGGAAAAGGTTTCAAGCCGCAGAGGTCTACAAGCACAGATATGGCTACTCATCCCGCTTGGCTAGGCCTCGTGCCCTCGCAAAACTGTTTCGAAATTTATATCTCCAAACTTGCCGAAACTTATAAAATGCCTTAGCTTCGTCACACACTGGTTTTGAGTATATTAGACACTTAATTATAGCAATCATAGCAATTATCTCTGTAGTTTATCCAGATTCCCGATGGTTAATTCTGACTCGATTGCCGAATGACAAGGGCGACGCCATGTTTGTTTATAAACACTGAAAGTAGTCCCTACTTGACCTTTGATATTTGCATCTCTATCCGCATATGACCCCAACGGATATCGTTTTTATCCGTTGGCTTTATCCTGCCGAGAAACCTACCCATTACTTGATAAATTGACTTTACTCAAATGATATCACGTAAAATGTCTAAACATCCAACAAACGGCGAATAACAATTTTCTGTTCGATGAGTCTTCCTCTAGCCATGGATGTCGAATCTGTGTGATGTCTTGTTTGAGAGTTAAACATGTGAAAGCGTCTTATTTAAGATCTTTGGGTTGGATAAAGGCTGATTTAATGTAGTAATCACAATTCAATCAACCAATGTTTCATGCATTAGTTTACGAAATTGAATGTCTTAAAAGGTTCAGCATATGCTTTTTGAAAATCGTTTCGTCATGATCCGGCAATAACGAGAAGCAACTTCACTCACTCACCCTATCCACAGTAGTGAGTCGGTATAATCAGGAACGAGATTTCTCTGACACGTACAAAACGCCGACACGAAGAGAACATTGCTATCATTAAAGTATCAAGTCAGTTCCGATTTGAAAATCAACAATAATAACTGTAATATTTTCATTTAAAAAAACAACAGCGTCGAGGCGGTTATTAGAAAAGTGACGCACATATACACATTTTCATGATGTAAATACAATAAGAGATATGTACGTATTTCACAATAAGTAAGTGACGCCATAGTCTTCATTCCAGCTCCGAGGTCTTCATTCCGCCTCCGAGGTCTAGTGGTAGAGCGTCCGCCCGGGGAGAGGAAGGTCCGGGGTTAGATCCCCGGCCGCGTCAAACCAAAAGACGTTAAAAGGGGCTCGGCATTAAGGGGCTCAAACAAGCTTTTCGGAAGGTTCTGTCGCCATATGTTGTTCTGCTGGTTGGTGGAACAGCAAGCTGTAGTTGGTTTGCAGATCTCAGTGTTCGTCCAGGTTGGTAAAGGGCAGTGAGTTCCTGGAGGTATACTGGGGATAACCCATGGATCGATTTGTAGACAAACATGATCAGCTTGAACACGATCCGGAGTCTCACAGGTAGCCAGTGCAGCTCTTTCAGGACGGGTGTAATGTGTTCACGCATTGACTTCCGTGTGATGAGTCTGGCAGCAGTGTTTTGCACACGCTGTAGTCTATCCAGATGATGTTGCTGGATACCATACAGAAGACTATTACAATAGTCAAGTCTTGATGTTACAAATGCATGGACTAGGCACTTGACTGATGCTGATGATGTCAATCACTGGATTGTCTGGTCGAGACTCGATTATTTACAGACCGCCGTCATATAGCTGGAATATTGCTAAGTGTGGCGTTAAACAACAAACAAACAATCCCTGTTTTATCCTTTTTAAAATACAACAAGTACATCTTTCGACGTATTTTGGTATGACGCGGCCGGGATCGAACCACCGATCTTCAACTGTCCGGACAAACGCTCTGTCCACTAGAACATAAAGGCGGTCCGCCACAACCTGTGAATTATCTACTCTGGACCAGACAAACCAACGACTGAACGCACGAGTGAGTGAATGAGTGAGTTGGTTTTAACGCCGCGTTTAACAGTATTCCAGTTATATCGCGGCGTGTCAGCTTAATGTGGGAGGAAACCCCGAAGTGATGCAGGTCTCAGACGTTTACCACTTCGGTAAACCCCACGAGCACGGGTATGGTGCTGACAAACCTAGAAACATAATCGGGGCGAACCGGGATTCGAACCCACAATCATAGGTTTCTGGCGTACCCAAGGGACGCAACTCTGCACAGCGAATCGCGGCGCCTAAGACGACTGCACCACCCGTGCCCCCACTGAACGCATGAACAACAGCCTAAGCTATAGAGGTATGATGACACCTCTTCACTCGAGTCTGAAGACAAGCCGAGGCGACTGTAGAACAGTGGTTGCCAGCATGGTCGGCCATTGTAACCAACGAATCCTCATTGAGTCTAAACCCTAACGACAGCGACGTAGTCTACTCCAAATATATTATTCGAACATCGACTTCAGATTAACCATTAACTTTCACCAGACACAATGCCGAGGAGCATTATGTTTGTGACACTGAATAGCCTATTTATACTTGCAGTGAGATGGCTGTATAAAAGACATCCGTTATCTATATATCCTTGTCTTTACTGGTTTTCTGTAGAGATAGTGACGCCACACAGCATTGACGTCAAGCGTTGAAGTAACGTAAAGATCAGTCCCTGAAAAAACGTCAAAAACGTCAAATACTTCTGGTATTGTTTATACTCGTACTGTACTTGGCACTATAACGAAAACATTAAAATGATGTATCTGGTGAGTGAGTGAGTGAGTTTGTACTCAATAATAAACAAAAACAAAAGGGTATCTGAAATGCGCTATAGGCCATCCGTTGACGCATGCTCAAAATGCTATATTACTACTCCTGTCAATAGATCAGTATACAGTCTATTTCCTTTGTCAGCTCCCTGGGGAGTATACAACCCAAGCTGCCAGTGAAGCGCTGGAAGGTTAAGTTACATAACCATCTAATCCTACCGGGTACCCATTCACTACGTGGTCAGCAGTTTAGAAAAGTCCTGTTACTCGACGGAGTGAATATTGCACATGTAGAGTATCATATCGTTATTAGAGATATACTGAATGAAATAAATAGAGGAACATACATGGCATCATTAGTGAGTCACAAACAGTTAATGAGTAGCTATCCAGTTATACTTTAAAAACAAACATTTTCCTGTAGCGTCTAGGAACTTAAGGTTAAATCTGTACAATAATATATGAAAATATCTTGAAAACCTTAAGTTAGGCAGTTGCTAGACTTTTAAGCGTTCATGAAACCTAAAGGCACGGAAACGTTGCCACCAGACCAAGAAACACTATCTGCTCGGCGACTAGCGGCGCCTTGCGACGCCTTGCCCACCCAACCCCATACACAGGCTATTGGGCAATGTGATGACGCACCATCTGTTGAATTATAAATTCCGTAACTTAGTTTGCTCAAATAATGATATATATTGGGACCGGTATTGTGCTTACCTCTGTTAAAGTGTTATGTGTTCGCTTTCCCATCAGTGTAGAAAGCTTTGCGCCTTTGAAACTAACATAACAGAAAGAGTCTGAAGAGAGAATGGTGTCGTGGCGGTCTGGGTCGGAAGTGCCTGTGACGACCACATTGGCAGGATCATTCTTTACATCGTTTAACGTGACACCATGGTTAAATATGAGCCAGTAAAAACTGAAGCATTGCGGGCCTCAGATGTGATATATTATCTGTAAATGTATTCGGGGAGACCCGCCAGGATGATATCCCAGCAGAGGGGATAAAAACTTCGGAATTATCTATAATTTTTTTTATTATGTTAAAATAACAAATCTAAACATCATGGATGATGATGACGACGGCGGGGGCGATGATGATAGTGATGATGTCGTCGACGATAACGACGACGATGGTGACGACGACGATAGTGGCGATGATGACGACGAAGATGTGATGCTGATCATGACGACTATGATGATAACAACGATGACGATGTTGAGTTGTTATAACAATAGGTGGGGTGAAATGGGGTTTAACGTCGCGTCCAAGATTATTGCACTTATATTGCGACGTGCATGTGTGTATGTGTGTGGCTGCTTGTACTAGTCCGGACTGATGCCGATTTATAGTGCTAGCACACTGAGATACCATGCCGCAGTTTAACATGAATACCCCACCCATGCACAGTATACTGACTCCGAGCCGACCAGTCCTTGTTTAGCCCCTTAATGCCGAGCGCAAGACAGGGTAACAACAAGTACCATCTTTTAACGTCTTTTGGTATGACGCGGCCAGGGATCGAACCCCGGACCTTCCGATCTCCGGGCGGACGCTCTACCACTAGACCACGGAGGCGGTTAAGGTTAATAATAGCAATATGTGTGTGAGTCGGGTTTGACGCCGCGTTTATCAATATATTAACCATACCTGCAAGGGGGATGGAATGTGATGGCGACTATGCCCATGGCGACGGTGATAATCATAATGATGATAATCATAACGATGATTTGTTCAAGGAACGTTTCGAACATCCACCCAGATTGATTAATTTCCTCCTTGCAGAGTAAAACTTGCATGTCTTGAAGCACTGTCTGAACTTTTTCTGTCTGGGAATTTTAAATGATCAGTGAACAGGTGCGCTGGTGAAGAACAATTATTCTTTGAATATCGGTTACATAGTCAGCTGACCTGGAAAATGATAGCAACATATCGTCTGTTAATTATCATATGTCTCACGGCCTTTACGTCGTCGACAAGGAAGGTACAGATAAAGTTTACAAAATAAAGATCATTAACGTTAGTTTTAATATTTTAAAAGTAATACAATTTTCATTAAATTAAAATTATTGTTTCAAAAATATTTATTCACTTCTTAGCCAATACAATGTACATGCTTCAATGTACAGTCAAGTCTCGTTAATCCGACACTCGTTAATCCGACAATCGGCTTTATCCGACACTAATGATGGGAACCGATTAAATCAGTGCTATTTAGTCCCGTTAATCCGACAATCTCGCACTCCGACTCCGACACACCTAAAATTTGCAACAAATTACCGAAATCACTCATTAATCAGTCTCGTTAATCCGACACAGTGATCAGCGTACTCCGTGGTCATCTGCCCGCGAGTACACAGCCCGTGTTTTGATGCGAGACGAATCGGCTGGAATCTGCATATTACAACGGCTGCAGAGATAAACTTGCTTAACAATCAACAATTACTGCTTTAAATAAAGAAAACAGGATAATTCGCATGCTTAGATTACCTCAATCTTATTCAAATCAGATACAAGTTCTCGCTCTCGACGAGGACATCCCATTACAGGTCACGTCAGAACAACCTTTCGCGAACTATGACCTACCAATGAAGTGACCAACAGGAAGTCGACGTTAGCCACTTAGAAAGCAGCTTTCTTAAGCTTTAGGTACCAGTTTCAAAGTTGCGACTTCCATTCCAGACTATGCTTTTTAAAGTATTTTGAATCGGTCATACTGTCCATAACAGTTGTTTTGTGTTAAACTTTAGAGGTTGCATGATTAGAAAACATATTCCGCTAACAATGTAACATAACAATATGAATATTTATTTTATATTTTTTATTACGTGTTTGAATCCTTATCTATCGTGTAGTTGTCCAATTTTCGATCACGAACGTTGATACTACTAAATTTCGTTTATCCGACATACTCGTTAATCCGACATAATCATATGCAACCATCGATGTCGGATTAACGGGACTTGACTGTATGTTCAATATTCAAACATCAATTTATGGCCCAAATATATCCGGTAACCATTTACAACTTTTGTTAAACATTAATCATAATTAGGAATTTTTCGAAACTTAATTCTTATGTGACAGAGTCACAAAAATAAAAAATAAAAAATAAAAATGGATGTGGTCTTGTAAACAATGACAGCGTCACAACAAACATTCTGTCACCATTGATATTTAGATGTTTCTAGATCTACATTGAAGTGAGTGAGTGAGTGAGTATGGTTTTACGCCGCTTTAAGCAATATTCCAGCAATATCACGGCGGGGGACACCAGAAATGGGCCGCACACATTGTATCCATGGCGGGAATCGAACCCGGGTCTTCGGCGTGACGAGCGAACGCTTTAACCAATAGGCTACCCGACAGCCCCCTATATTGAAGACCTAAACCGAGACTAAAATCTAATGATTCAAACAAACTACGACGTCTTTATATAGAGAACCATGAATACCAAATACAGCTTCTGTCTGGCTATTCCAGAATTATACTGAGCCAAATATGCATTTTGAGAGAATTAAAAAGAAATATTTTAATTTTACAAGGTCAAGATTCAAAACATTGCCCAAACCGAATTCCATGACTTACTACACAGATATCAAATTTCTTTACATTTTGTTCAAAAATGGCAGATAAGTGGGCATAAATAGATTGTTTAATGTGGCTGTCATCATTTGGCTACCCGACCGCCCCCTGAGTTGAAGATGTTTACAGTGCCAGGAAATACATGACACACTTCCAACTTCCAGTATGATCGTAGTGCAAAGATAACAATACAAAATATCGCGAATTTGGTTGTTGCTGACCCTACTATGAACTACAAACTACACATTTACCAAATTTCATCACAATTTAAAGACAACTTTAAGTGAAAAGGTGGAAACAAGGTCAAAGCTTAAAACACTGCAACAAACGGAACATTATTATATTTCGAGCCCCACGACTAACTACACACATTTGTATTGGGAACACAAAAAGCCAAGTAATGAGAATAAACATTTTTTTCAATATGGTTGCTATGGCAAACCCCTTGCACACTTTCAAATATTGCTAAATGTCTTAAAGGATTCAACTTCAGTTTTGTGTGGAGATTTTTTAGTAATTTCGTGTGTGAGACGATATATGATGGTCATCTCACACACCAAGTTCCAGGCCTGTAAAGTTTTGGAGAAACGTTTCGAATTTGTTTCTAAAACAAAGATGGCTACCTGGCGGCCATATTGAAATTCCAATTTTGATTCAATAAACAAACTGTAACCCACTTGTACTAAAACAATTCCACACAAAACTGCAGTTGAATCCATAAAGACATTGAGCAGAATTTGTAAATGTAAAAATATGAAAAGGTTTATGGACGTTGCCGACGTCGGACGACATACCGCGACATAAGTTTTCATTCTAGGTGGGCTCTAATTCGGAAGTTAGGCCCTGTTTATGGTTTCAATATCGCAGAAATACAGATACGACTCACTGGTTGACTGAATGAAGATGGGAAACCGTTACCAGACGCATCACGCTGATAAACATGCTGTACAGCCGTGTTTAGCGACATCCACAGCCGTATACAACATCTACGATATTGCTTGCTGCCTTTCACGGGGCAAAGCCTCACAACAAGACACAACCTTGTTTTGTGTCTGACATGATTACGTTTTTTTTTCGTAGTTGGTTTATGTTGTGTCACATAATCTTTTCTTCAGCGCCAGTCCTCTCCCCGCGGTGGCGATCCCTCCGATTGATGACGTATGTTCTATGTCGGCTGCACACGTTATATAGTGTCTCAGAATGCGACAAAAACTTCGCTTGTCTCTGCATGGTAAGGTTCTAACCCTATGGGATCGTCTACACGTCCTATGTATTTTGTACATTGATCAGGGAAACTTGACTTCTTTAAAGACGGTTGCCGTGTTCAGCTGAATCCTCGTAAGTGTCGTGATTGAATCACTGAATCTTTCATCACCACTGCTTGTAACAGCGACCCGTGAAGATCCGGGGTAGAAAGGATCTTCAGCAACCCATGCTTGCCGTAAAAGGCGACTATGCTTGTCGTAAGTGGCGTCTAACGGGATCGGCTGGTCAGGCTCGCTGACTTGGTTGATACATGTCATCGTATCCCAATTGCGTGGATCGATGCTCATGATGTCAATCACTGGATTGTCAACAAACCAACAAACCAACCGACCAACCAACCACGTCAAGCATGCGTCCTTTGACATCCATTTTTTAATGTGTTTCTCATCTTAAGTCTCAACCAGCAAGAGAGCGGTCGGGCGAAATTAAAACTTATAAATAAACAAATACAAAACTGAGTAATTTATTTTATGAAAGTTAAAAGTTAAGAACACTTGATAATAGAAATTGACACTTTAATTTACGACGTACATCGAGTCGCTTTGCTTCGGAAACGAAGTTGTAATACATATATATAGCTGATCAAACTGACCTGTTTTTATATGCCTGTGCAATGTTTGTTTTTATCACACCGGGGCATGAATTTCCACAGCGGCAGGGGAAATTGAGATTTTTTGTTTTTATAATTTCACCTCGAATTAAAATTCAGAGCGGGCCGAGAGATGGGAAACACAGAAACAATACGGACATCTTTAGACTGGTCGCCGTTCGTTTCTGCGAAGGGAGAGCAGCGACACCCAACGAAGGATCCGGGAACTCGTCAATCTCATTAAAATCAGATCTTAGTTTTCGCTACCGCTAAACAAAGATCTGAGGACATCCCATAACGGGTCACGTCAGAACGACCTTTCGCGAATTTTGACCGACCAATGAAATGACTGACAAGAAATCGACATTAGCCAATCAGAAGGCAGCTTTCTCAAGCTTTACGACACTAGTTTCAAACTGGCAACTACGATTCGAAACATACTTTGACGTGTTCTCGATTAAAAAATTTAAAACTGATAGGAAGGACATTGTGGAATGACTAATAGATGGCCTAGATTGTATGGATATAATCATAAAACCCGTAACTGTCGTTCGGAATACCCGTGTTAAATAGTTCGTGGTTGCATGATTAGAAAACACATTCCGACTGTCACTTTCATGATCTGGTAAGCGACGGTCTGATTGGTTGGATGAAAGGTCGTTCTGACGTGACCCCTAATGGGATGTCCTCAGATCTTTGTTTAGCGATAGCGAGAGGTGAGGTGAGGTGAAATTGGGTTTAACGTGTATGTGTGTGTGTGGCTGCTTGTACTAGTCCGGACTGATGCCGATTTATAGTGCTAGCTCACTGAGATACCATGCCGCAGTTTAACATGAATACCCCACTCAGACACAGTATACTGACTCCGAGCCGACCAGTCCTTGTTTTAGCCCCTTAATGCCGAGCGCCAGACAGGGTAACAACAAGTACAATCTTTTAACGTCTTTTTGTATGACGCGGCCCGGGATCGAACCCTGGACCTTCCGCTCACCGGGCGGACGCTCCACCACAAGACCACGGAGGCGGTCAGCGATAGCGAGAACTAAGATCTGATTTTAATGAGACTGGGAACTCGTCTACTCTGGCATCTCCCATGGCGTAGTTCGAAGAACATGCAAATTATCATTGCTTTATTGAAACAGCAAACGAATTAGATTTACACTAGAATATTTTTCCCCACATGTTTAATCAACACGGGTTTGGTAGAAACAATTGTGGCTTCATTTCATTTCCTGTTTCAGATTGTCTTGATTACTATGCGATTACCTCCCTTAGATTTGATAAACAGGGGCTCTCCACAGTAAATGAGAGTATTAGCCTATTCAGGCCACATGGTCATCGAGCTGACTGGTGTGCTGAAACGACACAGAGGCACTTCATTATTACCGTAAACCTTCCAACAAATGGCATGCAAAAACTAACCAAGCAACAGCATATCGGAATTTTTAAGATTATGTAGACCAAATATGGTCTTGTTATTCTCAACTGTTTAAAAGATTTGGTCATTAAAAAAATAAAGACCTGCATCACTTCGGGCTTTCCTCCCACATTAAGATGACAAGCCGCGATATTACTGGAATACTGTTAAAAGCGGCGTAAACCCAGCACACTCACTAAAAAACCAAAAGTGCATGTGTACTGCCTATTGTTTGTTTGTTTGTTTGTTGTGTGACGTCGCACTCAGCAACATATTTCAGCGACATGACGCCGGTCTGTAAGTAATCAAGTCTGAACCAGTCAATCCAATAACTGATGTCATGAACATCGATTCACGCAATTGGGAAACGATGATATACCTCAACCAAATCAGCGAGCCTGACCACCCGATCCCGTTAGTCGCCTCTTACGACAAGCATAGTCGCCTTTTACAGCAAGCATAGGTTGCTGAAGACCTATTCTAACCCGGATCTTCACGGGAGTACTGCCTTTTGAATTACCCATAAGTCCTATTGACTTTAAGACAAATATTACAAACATCCCACCGTCTCATCATCATTATGACGTCATTATGTTTTCAGACAGGAAGTCAAAGCATTTTGACGTACAAGGCATCACTCTCCTACCCAGAGTTCCCAGAGGCAGCCAGCCAGCATAGTACCTTGTGTTATGCTGAGTCACCACTGCGCCGGAGTGTGGCAAGACATGACGTTAAAGTGACGTCACAGTGACGTAACTGAATTCGAGGATAGACACTCTATATCGTTGTTAGTCGATTGCAGACTATTGCAATACAACGTTCTGAACTTTTAAATGTCGAAATTAGTTACACAATTTTAGTAAAAAAGTTTTTAGAAATGTATTTTTAGACAATATATTCGCCCTGCCGCTCTCTTCCCGGTTCGGGTTAGAGAAGAGAAACACAAAAAACAATATGGATGACCTATAGATTAGTGTCACACGGCGATGTGTTAAGTACCACCTAAAACAAAGCAACGAGAACGAGGACAAACAACTCGTGACAATTTTTGCTGAATCTAATGGAAATATTGCCGTTTTTGTTGACTCGTACTTTTTTCAAATGTGGTCATATACTTTGCATTTCTTCTTTATTCTGAATGATAAATTTGACGTATCAAGTCGTCATAATCATCATCTGGCATCATCATCGACATCGTTTACATCATCGTTGTCGTCGTCCTCGACGTCATCCTTTTCATCGGCATGTTAACATATTATATAAACCATAGAACCGATCTTCGTGTATTCAGTAGTGTACACATACATTGAAATTGAGTAAATATTAGTCAAATCTGCCAATGCCGTGAGTTCTCTGCCTTCGGTTGTCAAAACCACGTACAACGCTCTTGTAAAAAAATAAATAATGTTGACACCGGCATTGATCTGGATTATTAAGCCTTGCGCAAGAGTTTTATAATGATGTCGATGCTTCTGAAATGACACTCAATGCCCAACATCAGAAGCCGAAACGCAGATGACATAACGTCTTTCACAGCGTCCACTGTGAAGCCCGATCTTGTCATGGGCGATAAGCACGCTACAACCCACCTAACCCCTAAGGGCCTCCGAACAGGTTTTTTTCAGGATTCCGAGCAGACCACATGCTTCATTATGGCTATAAATATCATCATCAGATACGAAAAAATATTTTTTTCGACCTATGTCGCACATTCCTTTCCAATAAGGAACCTTTACGACTAAACGCGTGTTTCCCCATGGTGAGGTTTTATCGTCTGCTCTCAAACTCTGGTGGCGGTTTTCACCGCGAGAAAATATTTTTCTAACGGCTGGTTGCATTCCGCCAACAATGTCCATCACGCAAACGCCTTATATCTCGCGTGGAAACTACAACAGACGGCCAACTCTGACATGCAAAGAATGGTGTAACAACTGCGCCGCAGATGGTGCTATGAACCTCCCGGAAGACGCTTCACAACCGGAAGAGACTCTCACGTGCGCACTTGACCTACTGCGCTCAACTCTCATCCTTTTCCGTTAATTACATCTCACAATGAGGCTTATCTGAATATAGCGGTTTACTTGAATAAAATTAATTTAAGGAAGGCGTCTGTCGATATTCATAAGGGCTGGGTGAGACGGAAACCGCGAGAGAGATTTCTTCGATACGACTTTGTAAATTTGTCATCTGAACAACTGCACTTGTGACAGGCCGCTTCAAACTTCCTGTGGAGTTAATTATATCACGTTGGGTTAAGTGGGCTGACATTTTAACTTCGTGTCATTTCGGAAAGTAATCTGCGCTGTATTACAAAGTTATTACAAGAGGAATTATGTAACGAATGCTTGGGACGTCGTTAAGTTCTGGAACAAGACTGAAGTGATTAAGAATTTTGAAACGAACGCATTAACATATTTGTAGAAAGGGCTTTATGTGACGAAGTTTCTTTTACAGCTGAAACAGTTGTTACCAAGCATGTTTTACAATGATAAAAAATATAATAGAAATAACTTTACACATTGGAACTCAGTAGAGTGGCGGTTATTCTTTTCTAGTAGAAATCTCTCTCTCTCTCTCTCTCTCTCTCTCTCTCTCTCTCTCTCTCTCTCTCTCGGGGGCACGGGTGGCCCAGTCGTCTAAGGCGCCGCGATTCGCTGTGCAGAGTTGCGTCCCTTGGGCACGCCAGAAACCTATGAATGTGGGTTCGAATCCCGGTTCGCCCCGATTATGTTTCTAGGTTTGTCAGCACCATACCCGTGCTCGTGGGTTTCACCGAAGTGGTAAACGTCTGAGACCTGCATCACTTCGGGCTTTCCTCCCACATTAAGCTGACACGCCGTGATATAACTGGAATAATGTTAAAAGCGGCGTTAAACCCAACTCACTCACTCACTCTGTCTCTCTCTCTCTCTATCTTTTATTCATTGTGTCATTTTCGCACTGATTTGCCTTCTGAACAGAATGAACATGAGTGAGTCGGGTTTTACGCCGCTTTTAGCAATAATCCAGGAATATCATGGGCACTATACATTGTACACATGCAGGGAGTCGAACCATAAGCTTGGTCATGACGGTCGATTATTATATTACTGAAAACCTCTGGTGTATATATCCGAGTAAGCATATAGGTCTCCAGCAACCTATTCATTGAGGTTAGAGGCGAGTAAATGGACCGGGTCCTTAGACTCTGTGACTTGGTTGATAACATTGCAGCGTATCCAAATTGCGCGGTTCGAATCTCATGATATCAGTCACTGGATTGTCTGGTCAAGGCTCGATTATTTACATACTGCTGTCATGAAGCTTGAATATTGATGAGCGCGGCGCTAAACAACAAGCAACTAAGTATATTATTGTATTGACATGACATGTTTACGAAATAAATGACTCGTGGTCGTTGTTTGCCGTGCAATAAAACACTGCAGGGAAAATCCCGGAGTGGTTTATTCTCCATGCAGTGTTTTATTGAATAAACGAGTCGTTTATTTCTTATACAGTAAACTACGGTTATAACGAACTCAAAGGGACCACCAATATTAGTTCGTAATAACCGTAGTTCGTTATTAGCATATATACAGCATATATACATCAAATGGCCGGGACTAAAAAAAAGTTCGCTATATTCGTCAGTTCGTTATAAGCGTGTTCGTTATAAACGTAGTCTACTGTATGAGATTATTGTACATTATGCACAACTTGTTTTAGGATTATAGTAAAATGTGCAAGGAGGGGGTAAGTTTGGTATTTTCCGGATATTCTCACAATTTTCACGTCGATTATCTGTACCCTTTCTCCCAATACAGATTGTCATATCTCTTCCACTTTGGGAAGCGACCCTGTGTGTTAGGTAGGGAGAATTTATGTTTCAAGGTTTTCCATTTGTTATGTCAGTATTTAATTTACCGGAAGACAACTACACAAAAAGTATATAATAAATAGGATATTACATGTGTAAATATCACGTTTCTCTCATCGAGTGACGGGGGAAAAGGAGATATATAGCAATAATAAATATCTTCTTACATGTTTCTGCTAACCTATTATGACATCGTATAGGGCAACTAAAGACACCATAGGGGCGGTCGGGTAGCCTAGTGGTTAAAGCGTTCGCTCACCACGCCGAAGACCCGGGTTCGATTCCCAACATGGGTACAATGTGTGAAGCCCATTTCTGGTGTCCTCCTGCCGTGATA
This sequence comes from Haliotis rufescens, assembly GCF_023055435.1. NCBI lineage: Eukaryota > Metazoa > Mollusca > Gastropoda > Lepetellida > Haliotidae > Haliotis > Haliotis rufescens. Next base: position 30,054,694 of record NW_025963824.1, on the reverse strand, counting down.
TTGCTGGAATATTGCTAAAGGCGGCGTAAAACCATACTCACTCACTCACTCACTAAAGACACCATAACTAATTAATTTAGTATCCGGCGCTCAGTGAAATAACTTACATTACGAACAGTCCATCGTGACGTCACATTAAACCATATGACGTCACAATGTCGACAGTCAGGCCAGGTAACATGTATGGGTGTTTCTAAGATGTCCTTTATCCTGCGATATAAGATAGCTACGCGATAAATCACACAGAAAAATGAAGAACAAAGCTGGTTTATTTCACGATAAACATTGTTCTATCATGACGTCTGGAGATTCGAACATATACTCGCTTGATGACGTTGTACATTGGACGATGTTATTTTTGAGTGGGAAGTGTCTAGTGAGTTGCTCCCCATAGATGCAGCTGGGCAACAAGTAAACATAATGGCCGAACGATCGCATCCAAAAGTGGGAGAGACATAGCAGTGAGTGAGTGAGTTGGGTTTAACGCCGCTTTTAACAGTATTCCAGTTATATCACGGCGTGTCAGCTTAATGTGGGAGGAAAGCCCGAAGTGATGCAGGTCTCAGGCGAAACCCACGAGCACGGGTATGGTGCTGACAAACCTAGAAACATAATCGGGGCGAACCGGGATTCGAACCCACAATCAAAGGTTTCTGGCGTGCCCAAGGGACGCAACTCTGCACAGCGAATCGCGGCGCCTTAGACGACTGGGCCATCCGTGCCCCCGAGAGACATAGCAATCAGTATTGGGAGAGAAGTTAAAGATAATCGACGTGAGGATTGTGAGAACATGCTGGAAATACCAAACTTGACCCCACTGTCCATAAAATGCATTTGTCCTCACCCGGGCGCTCAGTGAAATAACTTACATTATTACTTGCCCGCGAAGAGATCACCCGTTTAATAAACATACAGCTGTATTACACATTGTGTAATACCAAAACGCGTGCTTTTGTACTCTCGGAACACGTTTCACGAACAAATATTGAAAGCTCTCAACATCCCTTGGCTTATTCAACGACATTGCGTGTGGAGTTGATAGATCACTGACAGGAGCTTATGCACACTCGATGACCCCAGAAACCTTGTTGCTAGGTTGACGTCACATGGCATTGTTTCGCCGATGGATCTTGCAACAAAATTCCACAAATTACGTCATCGGGTATTGTGACGTGATTGTAAACTTTGAGGTGCAAGGCCCGTTCCACAAGGCGATCAGCGCAACGACAGTCATTAGTATATTAAAGTATGTGATTTGCGATAGTCTTAGCCCTACGATAATTTTGTGAATTCTAAAGGTGGACCGTTGTTTGGAATTAAATTCATACGTTTCAACTTTTGACGTGTTTGAAGTATTATTCTGTTAAACTCAATTTGACTATGCCGTTGATCGTGTGGGTGTCAGCCTAATCTACTCAACAGTATAATTCTAAAAACGTTATAAATGGCAAGTAATAAATAAAATACTAAACTCGCTCCCGTGTAAAACCAATTTTATGAAACTCGTGAATAGTTGTGGTATCTGACTCGCTTTCGCTCGTCAGATACCACAACTATTCACTCGTTTAATAAAATTGGTATTACACGGGAACTCGTTTAGTATTCTATATTAACGAACAGTCCATCGTGACGTCACAAGTAAGTGACGTCACATTAAACCATATGACGTCACAATGTCGACATTGCCGAGGTCGGACTCTTTTCAAGAAGTCATCATTATTAAAATACGGGCATACGCCCCTCTTGGTTTATTCTCCCTGCAGTGTTATTTGTACGATAAACAACGACCACGAGTCGTTTATTTTCTAAAATAAAGTACATACCCGTGAAGATTCCGGGGTAGAATAGGTCTTCAGCAACCCATGCTTGCCGTAAAAGGTGACTATGCTTGTCGTTAAAGGCGGCTAACGGGATCGGGTGGTCAGGCGCGCTGACTTGGTTGATGCAAGCCATCGATCCCAATTGCGTGGATCGATGCTCATGATGTCAATCACTGGATTGTCTGGTGCAGACTCGATTATGTACAGACTGCCGTCATATAGCTGGAATATTGCTGAGTGCGGCGTTAAACAACAAACCAACCAACCAACCAAATAAAGTACAGTTTTGGGGTTACATGACAATGACCTATGTACTATTGTAAGTGTATATGTTAAAGTATGGGAGTTACGATTGTCTTAGCGCTACGATCGGTTTGTGGAGCGGGGCCCGGCTTGTACGAGGATCCACCGAAGTACGTACTGACCACAATACGGCTTTGCCAGGACGGTCACCCTCAGTCCAACCAGTGGCAGATAGGGTGGAGTCTGTGGAGAGCAATCCACGCCGCATCGACCCTTTCATGTTTGTTAGTTTGTTTGTTGTTTAACGCCGCACTCAGTAATATTCCAGCTATATGACGGTAGTCTGTACATAATCGAGTCTGCACCAGACAATCCAGTGATTGACATCATGAGCATCAATCCACGCAATTGGGATACGATGACATGCATCAACCAAGTCAGGGAGCCTGACCAGCCGATCCCGTTAGCCGCCTCTTACGCCAAGCATGTGTTGCTGAAGACCTCTCCAACCCGGATCTTCACGGGGCACGACCCTTTCTATAACCATGGGACTTGGGAATCGATTCTGTCCCTGAAATCGGGGCGGTCGGGTAGCCTGGTGGTTAAAGCGTTCGCTCGTCACGCCGAAGACCCGGGTTCGATTCCTGACTCGGGTACAATGTGTGAAGCCCATTTCTAGTGTCCCCCGCCGTGATATTGCTGGAATATTGCTAAAAGCGGCGTAAAACCATACTCACTCACTGTCCCTGAAACTGTGCGTGTTTTACTTCTGAAGTTTGGGCCCACAGTGTTTAAACCGAACAATCTGCTCGTCCGCCCGTCTTTCTGCAAACGACGTATTGTGGCCTTGCGTTGTTGCAACTCTGTGCCAGGTAAGCACGCACAGTAGGCCGAACAGTGATACACAATGCATCAAAGGTATCTGTGTTCTTTAAGTACAGAACCCGATACGTCTTTATCATGTCATTTTTGAGGATCAGTCAGCTTGGAGGAACACAAAATCGATTTTCTTCAACCAGTTCTCAAGTTTCCAGCGCTCAAGAGAAACCTGGAGCAAAACATCCTTCCATCTGTATCTCGTGCTGTTTTTCCAGAGTATGTTGATCCCTGCTTCTGTCCAGATAACGCAGCTACTCCGTGCCACGATGCTCTCACCATCGATCCCTGGGAGGTCTGCTCTGTACATATAGAAGACAGATATTTTGCTTCAGGTTTGGAAAATAGAGTTGTTAAAATATATTGGCTACCGTGAACTGCTGTATAGAATACTTTATTTTCTAAAAAAATGAATCTTGCTAAACTTTTCCCGATCACGATACGGAAATTTAGCGTACATCTGGTCAGACAAACCCGTCGGAATTCAGCATAGAGCCTCAAAGATCACTCAAGGTGAAGATTCGACCCATATTATGACGTCGACTTGGTTAATATTTTAGTGAAATACGTTGACACACTCGGTGGGTATACAAATCTAATTCTCATAAGTAATTTTATTTCCCATTTATGAAATATTTGAGATTATTAACTGAGTGTGTTTCCGTATCGTAAAAGTACTCTCCTACAAAATAGGAGATAGTCGGAAGTAACAGATGTCTGGAGAAATACAGAGGTATCGAGTGATGGTGATGGATAGTTATGACAACAAAAGGACCAGGTGTAACATGGACCAGACAATCCAGTGATTGATATCGTGCGCATCGATCCACGCACTTGGGATACGATGACATGCGAGCCTGACCACCCGATCCCGTTAGTCGCCTGTTACGACAAGCATAGTCGCCTTTTACGGCAAACATGGGTTGCCGAAGACCCATTCTACCCAGAAAGACGTCAGAGGTGTGTCGTCAAATATGAACGCTTGAGATGACTTGATCAATGATGGGTCATGCCCACGATTGGTCTAACATTCGTTTATATGGCGTGACACGGCCCCAATCAATCTACCAATGACAAGTTAAGGGAGTCTTGTCCATTGCTCTTGCAGAGTCTGGACCATTTCGGCCACCTGAGCGGGTGACCTTTGACGCCTCCCCATCATGTCCCAGACATGCTCTTTGTGGGAAAGGTCAGGACTCGTGGCTGGCCATTGCACTTGGGTGATGTTTTGCTGTCAGTTACGATACGTGCATGGTGGGTACGAGAGTTGTCGTCTTCAACAGCACAACGTGGACGAGCATGGCGCGCCAACGGCACAACTATGTTGTCTCGGTATTGACCCGTCTGGTGACCCTTCAAAGGACAGGGGCGGTAGGGTAGCCAAGTGGTTAAAGCGTTCGCTCGTCACGCCGAAGACCCAAGTTCGATTCATGTATGTGAAGCCCATTTCTGGTGTTCCCCCGCCGTGATATTGCTGGAATATTGCTAAAAGCGGCGTAAAATCAAACTCACTCACTCACTTCAAAGAACAATATGCAGTGGCGTATCTGTCAGTCATAATGTTCCCGCCGCATATCACTGCAGACCCACCCCCAATTCTGACATGCTGCCTTACGATGACGTTAGCATGACGTTGGCATGGCGTTGCCCAAGGCGTTGGCATGACGTTGAAATGACGTTGGCATGGCGTTGGCATGACGTTGGCATGACGTTGACATGACGTTGACATGACGTTGGAATGACGTTGGCATGACGTTGACATGACGTTGGAATGACGTTGGCATTGCGTTGGCATGACGTAGGAATGACGTTGGCATGACGTTGGCATGGCGTTGGCATGACGTTGGCATGACGTTGGCATGATCCCTCCAGATACGTCCACGCCTTTCCAGATTGCCAATAGTGAATCTGGACTCATCTGAAGACATTACACGAGACAATCGACGATTCCCCCAGTTTATACAACGACCGTCGTCATATAGCTGGAATATTGCTGAGTGCGGCGTTAAACAACAAACAAACAAAACAAACAAACAACGACATTGATGTCTGACTACAATATGTTGGTTAGGCACGTGGTCACTGAGCATGTAGATGATTTCTTATCGTCTTGATAGTTACTTAAACTCAGGTGGCCACGCGAAAGAGGACAGCCATTTGATTGGCTGAGTTGTTTTGTTAACCTGTGCGGGGCCGATCATTTACAGTTATTTTCTGCAAATCACGATTGGTGAGGTGAGGTGAAATTGGGTTTAACGTCGCGTCCAAGATTATTGCACTTATATAGCGACGTGCATGCACGTGTATGTGTGTGTGTGGCTGCTTGTACTAGTCCGGACTGATGCCGATTTATAGTGCTAGCCCACTGAGATACCATGCCGCAGTTTAACATGAATACCCCACTCAGACACAGTATACTGACTCCGAGCCGACCAGTCCTTGTTTTAGCCCCTTAATGCCGAGCGCCAGACAGGGTAACAACAAGTACAATCTTTTAACGTCTTTTTGTATGACGCGGCCCGGGATCGAACCCTGGACCTTCCGCTCTCCGGGCGGACGCTCTACCACAAGACCACGGAGGCGGTCCAAATCACGATTGAGACACATGGACCCTATCCTTTACCTCTCGCTGAGTTTGGGGGCGGTCGGGTAGCCTTGTGGTTAAAGCGTTCGCTCGTCGAGCCCAAGACCCGGGTTCGATTCCCGACATGGGTACAATATGTGAAGCCCATTTCTGGTGTCCCCCGCCGTAATATTGCTGGAATATTGCTAAAAGCGGCGTAAAACCACATTCACTCACTCACTCACTTTCGCTGAGTTTCGCTGAGTTTCATACCAATGGCCCTTCCGCCTTCATCCCTCTGTATCCCAAGCATTCCAAAACTGATCACAAATATTTCATTGAAGTAAGAGGTGAGGTGAAATGGGGTTTAACGTCGCGTCCAAGATTATTGCACTTATATAGCGACGTGCATGTACGTGTGTGTGTGTGTGGCTGCTTGTACTAGTCCGGACTGATGCCGATTTATAGTGCTAGCACACTGAGAAACCATGCCGCAGTTTAACTCAATATCCCACTCAGACACAGTATACCGACTCCGAGCCGACCAGTCCTTGTTTTAGCCCCTTAATGCCGAGCACCAGACAGGATAACAACAAGTACCATCTTTTAACGTCTTTTGGTATGACACGGCCTAGGATCGAACCCCTGACCTTCCGCTCCCCGGGCGGCCGCACTACCACTAGACCACGGAGGCGGTCTGCATTGAAGTAAGATTAGAGAACTTGCCTGTTACTGTGGATAATGAAAATCCACAATATCAATGGCTCAGAGTGATTTGACAACCCTTGTCTGAAGTGTCAAAATCAAGAATGACTACCTTCCACGTACACGGAGGAAATGCATGGCCCATGCGTCGGATGTGTTGGGGCGTTTGGTTTTGGTTCCAAACACCAAACAGCACCATACCCGTGCTCGTGGGTTTCACCGAAGTGGTAAACGTCTAAGACCTGCATCACTTCGGGCTTTCCTCCCACATTAAGCTGACACGCCGTGCTATAACTGGAATACTGTTAAAAGCGGCGTTAAACCCAACTCACCCACCCACCCTACTTTTGGGGCAGAGAACATCTTACGTAATCAATGTTAGTGATGGCATGATGGTTGGCTGCGGGGACTTGCGTCCCTTTGTCGTATCAGGATCCGCTGCTAGTAGCTTGGAATCCCAGTCTCGCCCTCATTCTGACCATTGACCTGTCAGCACCAAACACGTAAACGATCTGCGCACTTCCCACGTCCATACCAAAAGTGTAACCGACGTCAAAGCAAGCCTAACAAATTAAACATGAAAAGTCGACCTGAAGGCACACTTGTTCAACATCTGCTACTGTTTGATTATAAAATATAATAACTTCCGAAAATAAGTTGCATCTTTCAAATAAACAATTCTTCTTTTTCAGCAACCGGCGACAAACTCCATCACAAAGGATACTATTCCCCTGCCGCCAGATTTCAGTGGTTAATCCCATCCAATTACACCGGACCTCAGGTGTCCTATGTGGCCTGGCCTTCCAGCTTCCTCTTATAATTGCATTTTACTTTTCATGAGACTTGCAGGGCTAGTTTGCATGTTAACAGAACTGAATTGAGATACTTGACACAGCTCGGACGTTTTGTTATATGAATAATATATTTTAGTTTTTTTGCAACGCCATAGAGTCACATTGCGTGAAAACAAGGTCTGTTTGTTAGAGTGAGTAAAGGAGTTATTCAAGCAATATTCAAGTGACGTCACGACCGGGGGACACCAGAAAAGGTTTTGTTAGAGAGAGAGTAGGAACTTTAGAGTTCCAGCATGGTGAGGTGAGGTGAGGTGAGGTGAGGTGAGGTGAGGTGAGGCGCGGTGAGATATTTGCGCTTATATATCGATGTGCATGCACGTGTGTTTATAGTGCCAGCCCGCTGAGATACCATGCCAGTTTAACATGAATACCCCACCTAACACACAGTAAACTGACTTCGATTTAATGCCGAACGCCAGGCAGGGTAACAATAAGTACCATCTATAAATGTATTTGGATTTGACCCGGCCGTTGATCGCACGACCGACCTTAGGCTCTCCGGGTAGATGCTCTACCCACTACATACCTGAGGCGGTCTCCGGGTAGACGCTCTTTCCACTAGACCACTGAGGCGGTCTCCGGGCAGACGCTCTATCCACTACACACCTGAGGCAGCCTCCGGGTAGACGCTCTACCCACTACACACCTGAGGCGGTCTCCGGGCAGACGCCCTACCACTACACACCTGAGGCAGTTTCCGGGCAGACGCTCTACCCCCTACACACCTGAGGCAGCCTCCGGGTAGACGGTCTACCCCCTACACACCTGAGGCAGTCTCCGGGTAGACGCTCTACCCACTACACACCTGAGTCGGTCTCCGGGTAGACGCTCTACCCACTACACACCTGAGTCGGTCTCCGGGCAGACGCCCTACCACTACACACCTGAGGCGGTCTCCGGGTAGACGCTCTACCCACTACCCACTTAAGGCAGTCTCGGGGTAGACGTTCTACCCACTACACACCTGAGGCGGTCTCCGGGTAGACGCTCTACCCACTAGACCACTGAGGCGGTCTCCGGGCAGACGCTCTACCCACTCAACACCTGAGGCGGTCTCCGGGCAACGCTCTATCCACTAGACCACGGAGGCGGTCTCAGCGACCGAAGACGTAAATTAAAATGTGTGAGGACATTACTCTCCATGCATTGCATTCCGTAGTCGAATATCCAATATTTGCTGACATTTTAAGTCAGTTGAAACTGGTCGGTTTTCACCACACAAGACCACACGTCATCAGGTTTGTTTAAGGACTGCCAATAAATCCTGATAATGATCCCCTTCTTCATTTCGACCCATAAACATCCTCCAGCAGGAACCTACAGCGCCAGTTTACCGTCAGATGATTCCTCTGAGCGAAAATAGTCCGAGTTTCGGCGCGTTTTTTCTCGCTTAGACGGAAATGAATGCACCTGAGACTTGTCACCCAAGCCTACCTGACCAAGACCGCCTCCGTGGTCTAGTGGTAGAGCGTCCGCCCAGAGAAATGAAGGTCAGGGGTTCTATCCCCGGCCGCGTCATACCAAAAGACGTTAATAGATGGTACTTGTTGTTACCCTGTCTGGCGCTCGGCATTAAGGGGATAAAACAAGGACTGGTCGGCTCGGAGTCAGTATACTGTGTCTGAGTGGGGTATTCATGTTAAACTGCGGCATGGTATCTCAGTGGGCTAGCACTATAAATCGGCATCAGTCCGGACTAGTACAAGCAGACACACACACACACACACACACACACACACACACACACACGTACATGCACGTCGCTATATAAGTGCAATAAGTGTAATAATCTTGGACGCGACGTTAAACCCCATTTCACCTCATCTACCTGACACGCTCGGCGCTGGTGGTGATTGCTACACATTGACTCTGATGATGTGGCATTTATGTTGACGGTTAGACAAATGTGCCAAATATTTTCAATTGATGCTGAGGATGACCAACAGCCGAAGATTAGACATTCAATCTGAATATGAGACATTTGAGTAGGATATGAGACATTGATGCCAAAGATGAGAAATTAATGGCGAAGAAGGTACTCTGGTTCCGAAGATGAGGCATTGGTCCAAAAGATCAGATATTAGAAACAAAGACGAGACATTGGTGGCGTTGATGAGACATTGGTGCTGTAAATGGAATCGGGGCATAGAAACAACACATACATGGATTGATGTAAAAGTATGTTTTTTTTAAAAAGTGTTTCCAAACATGAAAAATACACGTAATTTACAAGAAAAACGGTATCGATTATGGAAATGAGTGAGCGAGTGAATGAGTCGCCTTTAACACTTTTCCAGCAATATCACGGCGGGGGACACCAGAAATGGGCTTCACACATTGTACCCATGTGGGGAATCGAACCCGTACGAGCGAACGCTTTAACCGCTTTTAACCGTAGTTCAGTTATGTAAACGCTTGGCAACTCAAAATAAGAGGAAGACGCAGATCTTATACATTTACCAATTTGGATAAATCCACGAACACGGGTTTGGTGCCAACAAACCAATGCCATAATCAATTTGAAACCGTGGACTCGAACCAAGGACCAGTCTACCTCGGACCATGTGACCACCCTAAACCCCTTGTACCATCGGCCGAATAAATCTGCACAGCTGAGGTAGACGCTGATAGTGACGTCATAGAGCAGGGATGGATGAACCAGGAGGAAGCGAGTGAGTGAGTGAGTGAGTGAGTGAGTATGGTTTCACGCCGCTTGTAGCAATATTCCAGCAATATTTCGGCGGGGGACACCAGAAATGGGCTTCACACATTGTACCCATGTCGGGAATCGAACCCGGGTCTTCGGCGTGACGAGCGAACGCTTTAACCACTAGGCTACCCGATCGCCCCTGAATCAGGAGGAAGAGAGTGAGCACTGCTTGACGCGGCTTCGGCACTTTTGTGGATATTCATGGCGAATTACATGCAGTAAAACTGCTCATCTGAATATATTGTTGTTTCTAATATTTCATTTTCATGTGGGCGGTCAGTTTTCAAGAAACTCAATATCGCAAAAATGATAAGTTATGTTTTTATTCCAATGCATTCAATCACGACCTATGACTTCTTCATTTAATGTCTGATATTTAATATTTTCCACACGTGATCTTATCCGTGAAAGCACAGACAAATGAGGTTGATAAAAACTAGTTACTGAGAACATGTTCGGTCGTCTGTCGCCCAACCTAGTTCGCGAAATTGTCAATTTCCGCCAGAACAATCTCCGACAAAGACAATGCATATAACACCGCGATAGCGCGATCGAGGAAGAATGCAAAGGCGGTAACTGTCCTCCAGCTAACTTCTATTTCTGAAAAGATCAAGTGATTAGTACTCTAATTGATTAATCCCAGAAACCTAGCGACGAGGAAAATAGTATCTTATGGGCACTAGTTGCTAAGAAAATAGCATGGGTGAGGTCACACCAGCAGCGCCCCCTATTAGTACTTCCGGTCTGCATGGCGAATGTTGACTGTAGCTTTTCGAGTTATAATGTGATGTTATTTTGGAGGAAAAGTTTCGAGGGGGAATCGCGAAAGGTTAACTTCATACAATCAGCCATTGAACGGAAGACATCCACAAGTTCCCCGGGGGCTGTTGACTATAGCAGTAACCTAACTTGATGTACATGTGCTCTGTGTATTCTGGTATACAAGACGCCAACCTTAAATAAACACTTGTGATTTGGACTCGATTTAATTCCATGGTCGAACAGTGCCCCATGACTGAGATAGAGATCGGGCAACAAGGTATGGATGTCACTGGTTTCATTGTCAACACGTATATTTAGCTAATCGTTAATATAAGTTGGCAAGACATTGTGGCATGGATTTAGAGGAAGATATTGAGCAATGTCCAAAGGCTGGAAGACATAGATGACAGCGACAAAACACTTTCCCTATTCCTAAGAAATTTCTGTCAAAAGCAGTGGTACGTACCATTCCTTCTATATGAACATGTGTTTGTGAATCACTATCAGTGAGTGAGTGAGTTGGGTTTAACGCCGCTTTTAACAGTATTACAGTTATATCACGGCGTGTCAGCTTACTGTGGAAGGAAAGCCCCAAGTGATGCAGGTCTTAGACGTTTACCACTTCGGTGAAACCCACGAGCACGGGTATGGTGCTGACAAACCTAGAAACATAATCGGGGCGAACCGGGATTCGAACCCACAATCATAGGTTTCTGGTGTGCCCAAGGGACGCAACTTTTCACGGCGAATTGCGGCGCCTTAGACGACTTGGCCACCGTGCCCCACTACACCACAAGGAGTCATATTCAGGTACACCAAAAGGAGTCAGGATATCCCAATCATAAACTGAGTCAAATAGTGAACTTTCAAATTGTGATGATACCAGTTGATCGCGAAAAGGTGAGCGTATCCTCGCACCCGTCACAAACACATGAAAAGGCAAGTAACATGTGACCTGACTTGTCACAATGGAATTCCCATTCTTCATAAGACATCAGTGACTAGAAAAAAACATGAAGCTAGAATTGAGGCACGAAAATGGAGGCCTTATTATGGGATAAAGCAGCGCTTGGAATGAACGCTCGATGACTACCTTTAGTGCTTCATATGTATACTTTCAAAAAACACGGACCGCCTCTGTGGTCTAGTTGTTAGAGCGTCCACCCGGAGTGCGTAAGGTCAGGGGTTCGATCCCCGGCCGCGTCCTACCAAAAAACGTTAAAAGATGATACTTGTTGTTTCCTTGTCTGGCGCTCGGGAATTAAGGGGCTAAAACAAGGACTGGTTGGCTCGGAGTCAGTATGTCTGAGTTGGGTATTCATGTTAAACTGCGGCATGGCATCTCAGTGGGCTGACACTATAAATCGGCATCAGTCCGGTCTAGTACAAGCAGCCACACACACACACGTGCATGCACGTCGCTATGTTAGTGGAATAGTCTTGGACGCGACTTTAAACCCCTTTTCACCTCACCTCACCTCACCTCACCTCACCTCACCTATACAATGATACCGATAGAAGATACCTAATGAATGTTGAAATTCGAGGAGTGAGTGAGTGAGTGAGTTTGGTGGTTTTACGCCGCATTTAGCAATATTCCAGCAATATCACGGCGGGGGACATCAGAAATGGGCTTCACACATTGTACCCATGTCGGGAATCGAACCCGGGTCTTCGGCGTGATGAGCGAACGCTTTAACCACAAGGCAACCCGACCGCCCCTGAAGTTCGAGTAAAGACTAGAACATTATATTGGTCATAAATATGAAATATGAACTATGACAGTAAATCCATTGACACTAAAGAATCGTTGAATTTATATTCCATCTTCGACCATGACGTGTATCGCCATTCGCTTGTTGATACTGGACACTGGACTCCTTTTTCTTGTGAGGTCATCACATTGGTGTCGTTAATCAGACATTGGTGCTGTTAATGAGACATTGGTGCTGCAAATGAGACATTGATTCTGTTAATGAGACATTGGCGTCGTTAATGAGACATTGGTGCTGTTAATGAGACATTGGTGTCGTTAATGAGACATTCGTGCTGTTAATGAGACATTGGTGCTGTTAATGAGACATTGGTGCTGTTAAAAAGACATTGGTGCTGTTAATGAGACATTGGTGCTGTTAATGAGACATTGGTGCTGTTAATGAGACATTGGTGTCGTTAATGAGACATTGGTGCCGTTAATGAGACATTGGTGCTGTTAATGAGACATTGGTTTCGTTAATGAGACATTGGTGCTGTTAATGAGACATTGGTGTCGTTAATGAGACATTGGTGCAGTTAATGAGACATTGGTTTCGTTAATGAGACATTGGTGCTGCAAATGAGACATTGGTGTCGTTGATGAGACATTGGTGCTGTAAATGAGACATTGGTGTCGTTGATGAGACATTGGTGCTGTAAATGAGACATTGGTGCTGTTAATAAGACATTGGTGCTGCAAATGAGACATTGGTGTCGTTTATGAGACATTGGTGCTGTAAATGAGACATTGGTGCTGCAAATGAGAGATTGGTGCTGTTAATGAGACATTGGTGCTGTTAATGAGACATTGGTGTCGTTTATGAGACATTGGTGCTGTTAATGAGACATTGGTGCTGCAAATGAGACATTGGTGCTGTAAATGAGACATTGGTGTCGTTTATGAGACATTGGTGCTGCAAATGAGACATTGGTGCCGTTGATTAGACATTGGTGCTGCAAATGAGACATTGGTGCTGCAAATGAGACATTGGTGTCGTTGATGAGCAATGGGGCTGTAAATGAGACAGCCCCCCCGACAGAAACACTTCATAACATTCCTAAAAATAATCTATGAGAAATATTTTATCTATAGATGTCTTTTTGACATTTCTATAAATAATATATAGCTGACATTTGTGTGGTTCTATATCCATCGTATTGTTCGGCACAGAGAGACATTAACCAAAGAAACATACATCCTCAATCAATGGCTGATTCCATTAAACCGTAAAGGAGACACAATCCTGACAACAACAACTCACAAAAGAAACCTGCATGGCATCCGAGGAATTGTCAAACGTTACACCTGGACAATCAAAGGTCCAAATGTGTAGGATAATGTCATCCTTAACGGCATTCCAGATCTTGTTATCTCTCATTTTTCTTTTTATCCCCTTGTAATTAAACGTTCCATTTCTGTCAATAATCCAGTTATAGAAGTTAACATGGCGTTATTTGCTTTTTGTCGACATTTGAAACGATGCATTTCTAAATACGGATATGTCAGAGTAAAAAAGAAACAATATTCAACCTGATATACTTGGTTAGAAATCTTTAAATCAATTTGTAAAACCCGCCTTTTGGCGTGGACAGTCTGCCATGCCAGGCGTTATTTTGTAGAGGGACGTGTTCAGTGAGTTGTTCCCCATAGATGTAGATGGGGTACGCATCCATAAGTGGGAGAGATATAACAGTCAGTATAAGTAGAAAAGGTACAGATAATCGACGTGAGTATTGTGAGAATATGCGCGAAATACCAAACTTAACTCTTTTGTTCATAAAATGGACTTGTCCAACATTTCCGAGGTCAGATTCTATTCAGGGAGTCATCATTATTAAAATTAAGGTAACTATATGAACCGTGTACATTTTATCATCATCCTTAAAGAGGCTGTACATGATGTTGATATCTCATATAAGAAATAAACGACTCGTGGTTGTTGTTTATCGTACAATAAAACACTGCAGGGAGAATAAACAATGAGGGCGCAGATCGTCGTTTATTTCTTACATTATAGCATTCAGCAAAGTATGTTAATTAATGGATTAGCCACTGAGTTCTTTAAAATACATCGACGCAATCGTCAAGGCAACCCGTTGTCGCCATACATTCTTTAATGGAGACACAGTTATAATGTGTGCAGAAATGCTGGCTATTGTGTTAGAAAATGATAGGAAAATAAAAGGAATAATATTTGGGAGGCAGAACACCTGTCGGCACAATTTGCTGATGACACAGTTATAGTGGATGGAGACACAGTTATAGTGGATGGAGACACAGTAATAGTGGATGGAGACAGAGTTATAGTGGATGGAGACACAGTTATAGTGGATGGAGGCACAGTTATAGTGGATGGAGGCACAGTTATAGTGGATGGAGACACAGTTATAGTGGATGGAGACACAGTTATAGTGGATGGAGACACAGTTATAGTGGATGGAGACACAGTTATAGTGGATGGAGGCACAGTTATAGTGGATGGAGGCACAGTTATAGTGGATGGAGGCACAGTTATAGTGGATGGAGGCACAGTTATAGTGGATAGAGGCACAGTTATAGTGGATGGAGGCACAGTTATAGTGGATGGAGGCACAGTTATAGTGGATGGAGACACAGTTATAGTGGATGGAGGCACAGTTATAGTGGATGGAGGCACAGTTATAGTGGATGGAGGCACAGTTATAGTGGATGGAGGCACAGTTATAGTGGATGGAGGCACAGTTATAGTGGATGGAGGCACAGTTATAGTGGATGGAGACACAGTTATAGTGGATGGAGACACAGTTATAGTGGATGGAGACACAGTAATAGTGGATGGAGACACAGTTATAGTGGATGGAGGCACAGTTATAGTGGATGGAGGCACAGTTATAGTGGATGGAGACACAGTTATAGTGGATGGAGGCACAGTTATAGTGGATGGAGACACAGTTATAGTGGATGGAGACACAGTTATAGTGGATGGAGACACAGTTATAGTGGATGGAGACACAGTTATAGTGGATGGAGGCACAGTTATAGTGGATGGAGGCACAGTTATAGTGGATGGAGACACAGTTATAGTGGATGGAGGCACAGTTATAGTGGATGGAGACACAGTTATAGTGGATGGAGACACAGTTATAGGGGATGGAGGCACAGTTATAGTGGATGGAGGCACAGTTATAGTGGATGGAGGCACAGTTATAGTGGATGGAGACACAGTTATAGTGGATGGAGGCACAGTTATAGTGGATGGAGGCACAGTTATAGTGGATGGAGACACAGTTATAGTGGATGGAGACACAGTTATAGTGGATGGAGGCACAGTTATAGTGGATGGAGACACAGTTATAGTGGATGGAGGCACAGTTATAGTGGATGGAGGCACAGTTATAGTGGATGGAGGCACAGTTATAGTGGATAGAGGCACAGTTATAGTGGATGGAGGCACAGTTATAGTGGATGGAGGCACAGTTATAGTGGATGGAGACACAGTTATAGTGGATGGAGGCACAGTTATAGTGGATGGAGGCACAGTTATAGTGGATGGAGGCACAGTTATAGTGGATGGAGGCACAGTTATAGTGGATGGAGGCACAGTTATAGTGGATGGAGACACAGTTATAGTGGATGGAGACACAGTTATAGTGGATGGAGACACAGTTATAGTGGATGGAGACACAGTTATAGTGGATGGAGGCACAGTTATAGTGGATGGAGACACAGTTATAGTGGATGGAGGCACAGTTATAGTGGATGGAGACACAGTTATAGTGGATGGAGGCACAGTTATAGTGGATGGAGGCACAGTTATAGTGGATGGAGACACAGTTATAGTGGATGGAGGCACAGTTATAGTGGATGGAGACACAGTTATAGTGGATGGAGACACAGTTATAGGGGATGGAGGCACAGTTATAGTGGATGGAGGCACAGTTATAGTGGATGGAGGCACAGTTATAGTGGATGGAGACACAGTTATAGTGGATGGAGGCACAGTTATAGTGGATGGAGGCACAGTTATAGTGGATGGAGGCACAGTTATAGTGGATGGAGACACAGTTATAGTGGATGGAGACACAGTTATAGTGGATGGAGACACAGTTATAGTGGATGGAGACACAGTTATAGTGGATGGAGGCACAGTTATAGTGGATGGAGACACAGTTATAGTGGATGGAGGCACAGTTATAGTGGATGGAGACACAGTTATAGTGGATGGAGGCACAGTTATAGTGGATGGAGGCACAGTTATAGTGGATGGAGACACAGTTATAGTGGATGGAGGCACAGTTATAGTGGATGGAGACACAGTTATAGTGGATGGAGACACAGTTATAGGGGATGGAGGCACAGTTATAGTGGATGGAGGCACAGTTATAGTGGATGGAGGCACAGTTATAGTGGATGGAGACACAGTTATAGTGGATGGAGGCACAGTTATAGTGGATGGAGGCACAGTTATAGTGGATGGAGACACAGTTATAGTGGATGGAGACACAGTTATAGTGGATGGAGGCACAGTTATAGTGGATGGAGACACAGTTATAGTGGATGGAGACACAGTTATAGTGGATGGAGGCACAGTTATAGTGGATGGAGACACAGTTATAGTGGATGGAGACACAGTTATAGTGGATGGAGACACAGTTATAGTGGATGGAGGCACAGTTATAGTGGATGGAGACACAGTTATAGTGGATGGAGACACAGTTATAGTGGATGGAGGCACAGTTATAGTGGATGGAGGCACAGTTATAGTGGATGGAGGCACAGTTATAGTGGATGGAGGCACAGTTATAGTGGATGGAGACACAGTTATAGTGGATGGAGGCACAGTTATAGTGGATGGAGACACAGTTATAGTGGATGGAGGCACAGTTATAGTGGATGGAGACACAGTTATAGTGGATGGAGGCACAGTTATAGTGGATGGAGGCACAGTTATAGTGGATGGAGGCACAGTTATAGTGGATGGAGGCACAGTTATAGTGGATGGAGGCACAGTTATGGTGGATGGAGACACAGTTATAGTGGATGGAGGCACAGTTATAGTGGATGGAGGCACAGTTATAGTGGATGGAGACACAGTTATAGTGGATGGAGGCACAGTTATAGTGGATGGAGGCACAGTTATAGTGGATGGAGACACAGTTATAGTGGATGGAGGCACAGTTATAGTGGATGGAGGCACAGTTATAATGGATGGAGACAGAATTATAACGGATAGAGACAGAGTTATAAGGGATGGAGACACAATTAAAACGGATGGAGACAGTGAGTGAGTGAGTATTGTTTTACGCCGCTTTTAGCAATATTCCAGCAATATCACGGCGGGGATAGAGACAGAGTTAGAACGGATGGGTCTCGTCAATCGTTATCCTCTACCAGGTTCAGCATAATCTACTTTACCACTTCGGTGAAACCCACGAGCACGGGTATGGTGCTGACAAACCTAGAAACATAATCGGGGCCTACCGGGATTCGAACCCACAATCATAGGTTTCTGGCGTGCCCAAGGGACGCAACTCTGCACAGCGAATCGCGGCGCCTTAGACGACTGGGCTACCCGTGCCCCCTTATGGAAAAAGAAGAATGGAAACTGTTTAACGTTTTATACGTAAGATGCGCACTGAGTGCGTAATTTACTAAAATAATGAATCATTTGTTAAATATTGATAAACTTATATATAAAATTGAGATTGTTGATCATAAAAATTGTAGTTATTGTGGTAACGATCCAGAAACTTTAGAGAATCCGTTCTGGAAATGTAAACCTATAGATATCTTATGGAAACAGCTTCCACACTGTAGGCATAAACATACACTTATCCTTGGAAAATGTTTTTCTTGGTTATAAAGCGGCTTAAGCTGATCCACTAATATAATAATTTAAATAACAAACCAAGGTATCTATAGAGACAGAGATAACAAAAAAAGTTTAAAGTCTATTTTTGTCTTAAGAAACAGTTCACAGTGTATTATCATGTATAATGCAATTATGATAACTTAAAACATTCCGGTTTTCAGTGAAATTGTTGTTGATAGACCTATATCTTACAATATAATATGTGCAAAACACATATATACTGCCATGTGTACTGTCTAGTTATATGCAGTATTCGTATACATGTGCGTATGATTGTGTGAATGTGTGTGTGCATGTGTATGTGTATGAGTGTGTGCATGTGTGTGTATGTGTGTGTGAGTGTATGAATGTGTGTGTATGTGTGTGTGAGTGTATGAGTGTGTGTATGTAGGTGTGAGTGTATGAGTGTGTAATTGTATGAGTGTGTGTGTATGTATGTGTGTGTGTGTGCATATGTGTGTGTGAGTGTATGAATGTGTGCATATGTGTGTGTGAGTGTATGAATGTGTGTTTATGTGTGCGTGAGTGTATGAGTGTGTGTATGTAGGTGTGAGTGTATGAGTGTGTAATTGTATGAGTGTGTGTGTATGTATGTGTGTGTGTGTGCATATGTGTGTGTGAGTGTATGAATGTGTGCATATGTGTGTGTAATTGTATGAATGTGTGCATATGTGTGTATGTGTGTGTGAGTGTATGAGTGGGTGTACATGTGTATGTATAAGTGTGTGCATGTGTGTGTATGTGTGTGTGTGTGCATATGTGTGTGTGAGTGTATGAATGTGTGCATATGTGTGTATGTGTGTGTGAGTGGGTGTACATGTGTATGTATGAGTGTGTGCATGTGTGTGTATGTGTGTGTGAGTGTATGAATGTGTGCATGTGTGTGTATGAATGTGTGCATGTGTGTGTATATATGCGTGAGTATATGAGTGGGTGTACATGTGTATATATGAGTGTGTGCATGTGTGTGTATGTATATGTGAGTGTATGAATGTGTGCATGTGTGTGTATGTATATGTGAGTGTATGAATGTGTGCATGTGTGTGTATGTGTGTGTGAGTGTATGAGTGGGTGTACATGTGTATGTATGAGTGGGTGTACATGTGTATATATGAGTGTGTGCATGTGTGTGTATGTATATGTGAGTGTATGAATGTGTGCATGTGTGTGTATGTATATGTGAGTGTATGAGTGTGTGCATATGTGTGTATGTGTGTGTGAGTGTATGAGTGGGTGTACATGTGTATGTATGAGTGTGTGCATGTGTGTGTATGTGTGTGTGAGTGTATGAGTGGGTGTACATGTGTATATATGAGTGTGTGCATGTGTGTGTATGTATATGTGAGTGTATGAATGTGTGCATATGTGTGTATGTGTGTGTGAGTGTATGAGTGGGTGTACATGTGTATGTATGAGTGTGTGCATGTGTGTGTATGTGTGTGTGAGTGTATGAATGTGTGTACATGTGTATATATGAGTGTGTGCATGTATGTGTATGTATATGTGAGTGTATGAGTGGGTGTACATGTGTATATATGAATGTGTGCATGTGTGTGTATGTGTGTGTGAGTGTATGAGTGGGTGTACATGTGTATATATGAGTGTGTGCATGTGTGTGTATGTATATGTGAGTGTATGAATGTGTGCATGTGTGTGTATGTGTGTGTGAGTGTATGAGTGGGTGTACATGTGTATATATGAGTGTGTGCATGTGTGTGTATGTATATGTGAGTGTATGAATGTGTGCATATGTGTGTATGTGTGTGTGAGTGTATGAGTGGGTGTACATGTGTATGTATGAGTGGGTGTACATGTGTATATATGAGTGTGTGCATGTGTGTGTATGTGTGTGTGAGTGTATGAGTGGGTGTACATGTGTATGTATGAGTGTGTGCATGTGTGTGTATGTGTGTGTGAGTGTATGAGTGGGTGTACATGTGTATATATGAATGTGTGCATGTGTGTGTATGTGTGTGTGAGTATATGAGTGGGTGTACATGTGTATGTATGAGTGTGTGCATGTGTGTGTATGTGTGTGTGAGTGTATGAGTGGGTGTACATGTGTATATATGAGTGTGTGCATGTGTTTGTATGTGTGTGTGAGTGTATGAGTGGGGGTACATGTGTATATATGAGTGTGTGCATGTGTGTGTATTTATGTGTGAGTGTATGAATGTGTGCATGTGTGTGTATGTATGTGTGAGTGTATGAATGTGTGCATGTGTGTGTATGTATGTGTGAGTGTATGAATGTGTGCATGTGTGTGTATGTGTGTGTGAGTGTATGAGTGGGTGTACATGTGTATATATGAGTGTGTGCATGTGTGTGTATGTATATGTGAGTGTATGAATGTGTGCATATGTGTGTATGTGTGTGTGAGTGTATGAGTGGGTGTACATGTGTATGTATGAGTGGGTGTACATGTGTATGTATAAGTTTGTGCATGTGTGTGTATGTGTGTGTGAGTGTATGAATGTGTGCATGTGTGTGTATGTATGTGTGAGTGTATGAGTGCGTGTGTATGTAAGGGTGTGTGTATGAGTGTTAGTGTATGAGTGTGTGTGTATGTATGTGTGTGCGCATATGTGTATTTATGGGTTTGGGCATGTGTGTGTATGTGTGTGCATGTACGTGTCTGTATGTGACAGAGTATATATATATATATGTGTGTGTGTGTGTGTCTGTGTGTCTGTGTGTGTGTGTCTGTGTGTGTGTGTGTGTGTGTCTGTGTGTGTGTGTGTGTTATTAGACCTGCTTTACTTTTTTGTGATTGTTTGAGACAAAACATGCTCACCGTTCTTTGAGAACACCTTTTACTTGTTTCATCGAATCCAATCATGAATCAGTTATCACTTAGAAAAGACTAGGCATCCCCGTGGACACCAATTTTACTCCCCTTCTTGCGGATCTGTTTCTTGATGCATATGAATCGGAATTTCTGCTCGGATTGACAAAGTCAAAACAAGGTAATGTTTTAAAGTTAAAGTTAAAGTAAAATTGTTCAACTTCAAGTATATCGATGATCTGATATCGTTCAATAGCCATTAAATAGCCAATTCCCTTCCACTGATTTCCAGAGGGGCGCTCGGGTAGCCTAGTGGTTAAAGCGTTATCTCGTCACGCCGAAGACCCGGGTTCGATTCCCGACATGGGTACAATGTGTGAAGCCCATTCCTGGTGTCCCCCGCCGTGATTTTGCTGGAATATTGCTAAAAGCGGCGTAAATCCTCACTCACTCACTCCACTGATTTCCCCACCCATCTTCCCGAGACAATGGAGTTAGCCGACTTTAAAAGTTCAGTTTCCATCCTTACCGAACTAGGCTGGAATTATGGAATATTTTATGGCTGGACTAACGAGTCTATGCATAGTCCAATCAAAATCCTGTAGCGATATCGACATCCGTTTCAAAAACAACATGGCTGAATTTGTTCAATTGCAGGATTTAAAGAACATGTATACTTTCATCTGGGTGTCGACGCACATCTTCCAAATCTGTTCATGTTTTTAATCAAGGTGCTCAAGTGATATGATGCCCTTCCCGAGGTAAAACCCGTTTTATTTCAATAATGATCTTTATGATCGATGAGATCGTCTTGACTGGGCGACGCCATTTCGTTTGAAGCAAATGCAAGTGATGTGAGAGGTGGAACCTGATTGGTCAGTAGGGGGGAGTTAGAAGGGACATAACTCGAAATAGCCACTGATGGCGCTACAATCAAGCCCAGAAAGTCAAGCCTTAATCGGCGAGGGTGGAAACTGGAAAGTTAAAGTAAGTTAATTCCCTTGCCACGGGAAGATGAGACCCCATGTGTATGTCATGTTTGGATCTATGCATAAACATTCAGTGTGAAAAAACTGTATGCCAAGAGGGCTGACTTCATCTTTCCCTTTATATCGAGCAATATTCCTGCCTTTGGTGCCTACATTTCACAACCTTTGAGCATGCTCTTTCTACGAAGATTTCAAAGAGCATCATACGAATCTTGCTCAGTTGTTTGATCAAGCTTATAGCATTCAAGGCCTCAGTAAAGTGATTTTGTTGGTGAACAACTGACTTGCTTTGTGACGAGTGCCACCGGGCCACCTGCCAGCATCACTATTTGATAGTGTTTGTTTGTTTGTTTGTTTGTTGTTTAACGCTGCACTCAGCGATATTCCAGCTATATGACGGCGGTCTGTGAATGATCGAGTCTGGACCAGACAATCCAGTGACTGACATCAAGACATCGATCCACGCAATTGGGATACGATGACATGCATCAACCAAGTCAGCGAGCCTGACCACCCGATCCCGTTAGTCGCCTCTTTCTATAAACACATGCTCATATATAGTTTGCAATCGAACACTCGTCTCCACATCTGGCATAGATTTCTTATGAGCATGGAAAGGGGTACATCGCATGACACGAAAGTGCCAGGTGTGTATATCGTATGGCACGACTATGCCAGGAGTGTACATGTACATCGTATGACACGACAGTGCTAGGCGTGTTTATCGTATGACACGACAATGCCAGGTGTATATATCGTATGACACGACGATGTCAGGAGTGTTCACGTACATCGTATGACACGACAGTGCCAGGCGTGTTTATCGTATGACACGGCATTGCCAGATGTACATGTGCATCGTATGACACGACATTGCCAGATGTACATGTATATCGTATGACACGACAGTGCTAGATGTACATATATATCGAATGACACGACAGTGCCAGATGTACATGTATATCGTATGACACGACAGTGCCAGGAGTGTACATGTATATCGTATGACATGGCAGTGTTAGATGTACATGTATATCGAATGACACGACAGTGCCGGGAGTGTACATGTATATCGAATGACACGACAGTGCCAGATGTACATGTATATCGTATTACACGAGGATGCCAGGCGTGTTTATCGTATGACACGGCAGTGCCAGGTGTGTTTATCGTATGACACGATAGTGCCAGATGTACATGTATATCGAATGGCACTGTCGTGCCAGATGTACATGTATATCGTATTACACGAGGATGCCAGGCGTGTTTATCGTATGACACGGCAGTGCCAGGTGTGTTTATCGTATGACACGACAGTGCCAGATGTACATGTATATCGTATGACACGACAGTGCCAGATGTACATGTATATCGTATGACACGACAGTGCCGGGAGTGTTTATCGTATGACACGACAGTGCCGCGAGTGTACATGTATATCGAATGACACGACAGTGCCGGGAGTGTACATGTACATCGTATGACACGGCAGTGCCGGGAGTGTACATGTATATCGAATGACACGACAGTGCCAGATGTACATGTATATCGTATTACACGAGGATGCCAGGCGTGTTTATCGTATGACACGGCAGTGCCAGGTGTGTTTATCGTATGACACGACAGTGCCAGATGTACATGTATATCGTATGACACGACAGTGCCAGATGTACATGTATATCGTATGACACGACAGTGCCAGGCGTGTTTATCGTATGACACGACAGTGCCAGATGTACATGTATATCGTATGACACGACAGTGCTAGATGTACATGTACATCGTATGACACGGCAGTGCCAGATGTACATGTATATCGTATGACACGACAGTGCCAGATGTACATGCATATCGTATGACACGGCAGTGCCAGGCGTGTTTATCATATGACACGACATTGCCAGGTGTGTATCGTACCAATATACACCTGCACATACCTGCACGTGATATGTTCTCTGTATTTCACAGTTCGCCTTTGTTACGCTGATATCAATAAACGCATCCTGTAAACAGAAGACACAGTAAACATTTACCTCATTCTTTGTTTATTACCAATATCATATGTTGAGCAGAACGCGGACTATGACATATTTTCAATGTCGAAAGCCCCCCCCCCCCCCCCCCCCCCCTCCCTCATTCTGTGTGTCTGTCAGTCTGTATGTCTGTCTCTCTCTCGCCCTCTCTACCTCCCTCTCTCTCTTTGTTTCTCTCTCCCCTTCTCTCTCTCCCCCTTTCTCTTTCTCTCTCTTCATTATTCATTATGAAATTCCATTCCGAGACATTCAATAGCCAAACACGGCCTATCATCTGAAAATATATTTAATTGGCATCATCTTAACGCCAATCTACTTTAAAAAACCTACATCGAATACTCATGTTAAACAACATATAAATTCAGAATAAAATTGAAATGGAAAATTTGACATTACAGATCTGATAGCAAAAGTTAAAGGTTCACGTTGTATCCGTAACTTTGATTCCCTTTAATAATAAATGCATTCCATGTACATGAAATGTCAGGGGTTTATAAATACAATATACACATATGAGTTACCATGGCAACCTAAATGTTATAATACATAAACACGCTCCACTTCCCTTAAAGATAATATATATTGTACGCACATGAGATTTATTCAGTAAACGTTTGAAATAATCAAAACATGGTTAATTAGTGGGCATATTCCGACAGGCCGCTATATTTATGGAGTAGTCATGAAAAGTCAGCCCAAGCCCCGGGACGTGAAGAGAATTCCGGCATTAGAACACACATTCAAAACGGAGTGGATTTCATTTTAAAATCATATTATTCTTGTTAAATTTGAAAAATAATAAAAAATTCTCCTCAATAGTTTAAGCATTGTAATTTCTAATGTTACATGACAGATACATATTTTCTGATACTTTCAAGACATTTTTTACGGGGACGAATGCTGGCCTGACAATTTATATATTCAGCTGGTATATATAGACATATAGACATATAGACAGCTGGTCGAAAATATAGACAGCTGGTCGTATATATACATTATATGTTGGTCGTATATATAGCAGCTGGTCTTATATATATATAGACAACTGGTCGTATATTTAGACAGCTGGTAGTATATATAGTCAGCTGGTCGTATAAATAGCAAGCTGGTCGTATATATAGACAACTGGTAGTATATATAGTCAGCTGGTCGTTTATATAGTCAGCTGTTTTAAATAAATAAATAAATATATATATATATATATATATATATATATATATATATATATATATATATATATATATATATAGGAAGCTGGTCGTATATATAGTAAGCTGGTCGTATATATAGCAAGCTGGTCGTATATATAGACAACTGGTAGTATATATAGTCAGCTGTTTTAAATAAATATATATATATATATATGAAGCTGGTCGTATATATAGATTACTGGTAGTATATATAGTCAGCTGGTCGTATATATAGTCAGCTGTTTTAAATAAATAAATATATATATATATATATATATATATAGGAAACTGGTCGTATATATAGTAAGCTGGTCGTATATATGGCAAGCTGGTAGTATATATAGCAGCTGGTCTTATATATAGACAACCTGTAGTATATATAGACAGCTGGTCGTATATAAAGACAGCTGGTTGGGAATAGTTTCACTTTTTCGATCACATGAATTAGTTCCTTTTTTCTTAATTTCCATAATGTCACTTTGACTTGTCACTTATGTAAACTTTGCCAAGAAGATGAAATATGCATGGTTTTGAGAAACTCAGTGCTCGGGTACTTTCCATTGGTATTTCAAGTCGTGGTATGCGGAATACTGGGAATACCGCGCACCTGAAAGGAACAATGTTTCATTGTTCCTGATTCGATAATATATGATACGATATGCGTATTCTTGTGAATAATAAATCACCAAAAATGATTTTGTTTTTAAAATGGAAGTAACAATTTCATAGATAGTGGCCTAAATGCACTTAAATTACTGAATTCATATTAGATATTGTTATATTGCAGTGTAATTTACTTTTAAACAATGATTGAAACCGTATTACATTGTTTCTATTGAGATTCAGTAGAAGTTCATTGCTTTGAATTTGGACTGTGATTAGTTGTCAGGTATATAGTACTATTTCCTAAAAATCATATGTGCCCTAGGTTCATATCACGTCACGAGATATTGTTGACGTAATTCGAATCTTATTGTGGAATATTCCAAGATGTTCAAGTGACGCTGGACTGGTCTGGTACTGTGTAGAAAGTGCTGGAAGCTGGTTAAACTATATGAGTGGAGCGTGCCTGTCTCATCTGGCATTTCATCTCAAATTTCATCTGACATTACATCAAGACCATCTTTCGTGTGAAGATAACTTTTCCCCCTATTGTTTAGCCTAGGCTTATCAAGGAAGTCTGGCCACTGTTGCCGCAAGGTGATTATTATTCCTATCATTGCCATTTCCCCTGCTCTCTCATTTTACACTGCCAATGAATATTGTGGTTTCACTGTAATGTGTACTGCCATTGTAATTGATGTGAAGTACTTTGCATTGATTTGTAAACATAGTTAATCTGTAATACAACTAGACAGTAAAGGATATATACACGTTATTCTACCAGCGTGAAGACAGTAAAGGATATATACACTATAATCTACCACCATCTAGACAGTAAAGGATATATACACGTTATTCTACCAACGTATACACAGTATAGGATATATGCACTGTAATCTACCACCATCTAGACAGTAAAGGATATATACACGTTATTCTACCAACGTATACACAGTATAGGATATATGCACTGTAATCTACCACCATCTAGACAGTAAAGGATATATACACGTTATTCTACCAACGTATACACAGTATAGGATATATGCACTGTAATCTACCACCATCTAGACAGTTAAGGATAAAAACACGTTATTCTACCAACGTATACACAGTATAGGATATATGCACTGTAATCTACCACCATCTAGACAGTAAAGGATAAAAACACGTTATTCTACCAACGTATACACAGTATAGGATATATGCACTGTAATCTACCACCATCTAGACAGTAAAGGATAAAAAAACGTTATTCTACCAACGTATACACAGTATAGGATATATGCACTGTAATCTACCACCATCTAGACAGAAAAGGATAAAACCACGTTATTCTACCAACGTATACACAGTATAGGATATATGCACTGTAATCTACCACCATCTAGACAGTAAAGGATAAAAACACGTTATTCTACCAACGTATACACAGTATAGGATATATGCACTGTAATCTACCACCATCTAGACAGTAAAGGATAAAAACACGTTATTCTACCAACGTATACACAGTATAGGATATATGCACTGTAATCTACCACCATCTAGACAGTAAAGGATAAAAACACGTTATTCTACCAACGTATACACAGTATAGGATATATGCACTGTAATCTACCACCATCTAGACAGTAAAGGATAAAAACACGTTATTCTACCAACGTATACACAGTATAGGATATATGCACTGTAATCTACCACCATCTAGACAGTAAAGGATAAAAACACGTTATTCTACCAACGTATACACAGTATAGGATATATGCACTGTAATCTACCACCATCTAGACAGTAAAGGATAAAAACACGTTATTCTACCAACGTATACACAGTATAGGATATATGCACTGTAATCTACCACCATCTAGACAGTAAAGGATAAAAACACGTTATTCTACCAACGTATACACAGTATAGGATATATGCACTGTAATCTACCACCATCTAGACAGTAAAGGATAAAACCACGTTATTCTACCAACGTATACACAGTATAGGATATATGCACTGTAATCTACCACCATCTAGACAGTAAAGGATAAAAACACGTTATTCTACCAACGTATACACAGTATAGGATATATGCACTGTAATCTACCACCATCTAGACAGTAAAGGATAAAAACACGTTATTCTACCAACGTATACACAGTATAGGATATATGCACTGTAATCTACCACCATCTAGACAGTAAAGGATAAAAACACGTTATTCTACCAACGTATACACAGTATAGGATATATGCACTGTAATCTACCACCATCTAGACAGTAAAGGATAAAAACACGTTATTCTACCAACGTATACACAGTATAGGATATATGCACTGTAATCTACCACCATCTAGACAGTAAAGGATAAAAACACGTTATTCTACCAACGTATACACAGTATAGGATATATGCACTGTAATCTACCACCATCTAGACAGTAAAGGATAAAAACACGTTATTCTACCAACGTATACACAGTATAGGATATATGCACTGTAATCTACCACCATCTAGACAGTAAAGGATAAAAACACGTTATTCTACCAACGTATACACAGTATAGGATATATGCACTGTAATCTACCACCATCTAGACAGTAAAGGATAAAAACACGTTATTCTACCAACGTATACACAGTATAGGATATATGCACTGTAATCTACCACCATCTAGACAGTAAAGGATAAAAACACGTTATTCTACCAACGTATACACAGTATAGGATATATGCACTGTAATCTACCACCATCTAGACAGTAAAGGATAAAAACACGTTATTCTACCAACGTATACACAGTATAGGATATATGCACTGTAATCTACCACCATCTAGACAGTAAAGGATAAAAACACGTTATTCTACCAACGTATACACAGTATAGGATATATGCACTGTAATCTACCACCATCTAGACAGTAAAGGATAAAAACACGTTATTCTACCAACGTATACACAGTATAGGATATATGCACTGTAATCTACCACCATCTAGACAGTAAAGGATAAAAACACGTTATTCTACCAACGTATACACAGTATAGGATATATGCACTGTAATCTACCACCATGTAGACAGTAAAGGATATATACACGTTATTCTACCAACGTATACACAGTATAGGATATATGCACTGTAATCTACCACCATGTAGACAGTAAAGGATAAAAACACGTTATTCTACCAACGTATACACAGTATAGGATATATGCACTGTAATCTACCACCATGTAGACAGTAAAGGATAAAAACACGTTATTCTACCAACGTATACACAGTATAGGATATATGCACTGTAATCTACCACCATGTAGACAGTAAAGGATAAAAACACGTTATTCTACCAACGTATACACAGTATAGGATATATGCACTGTAATCTACCACCATGTAGACAGTAAAGGATAAAAACACGTTATTCTACCAACGTATACACAGTATAGGATATATGCACTGTAATCTACCACCATGTAGACAGTAAAGGATAAAAACACGTTATTCTACCAACGTATACACAGTATAGGATATATGCACTGTAATCTACCACCATGTAGACAGTAAAGGATAAAAACACGTTATTCTACCAACGTAAACACAGTATAGGATATATGCACTGTAATCTACCACCATCTAGACAGTAAAGGATATATACACGTTATTCTACCAACGTAAACACAGTATAGGATATATGCACTGTAATCTACCACCATGTAGACAGTAAAGGATAAAAACACGTTATTCTACCAACGTATACACAGTATAGGATATATGCACTGTAATCTACCACCATGTAGACAGTAAAGGATAAAAACACGTTATTCTACCAACGTATACACAGTATAGGATATATGCACTGTAATCTACCACCATGTAGACAGTAAAGGATAAAAACACGTTATTCTACCAACGTATACACAGTATAGGATATATGCACTGTAATCTACCACCATGTAGACAGTAAAGGATAAAAACACGTTATTCTACCAACGTAAACACAGTATAGGATATATGCACTGTAATCTACCACCATCTAGACAGTAAAGGATATATACACGTTATTCTACCAACGTAAACACAGTATAGGATATATGCACTGTAATCTACCACCATGTAGACAGTAAAGGATAAAAACACGTTATTCTACCAACGTAAACACTGTGTAGGGTATATAGAGATTACTACACGAGTGTCTGTCAGATACCATTTATCTTACGAGTTGTTTCAACACGTATCTAACGAGCGAAAGCGAGTAAGATACGTTTTGAAACAACGAGTTGTAAGATAAATAGTATCTGACAGGCACGAGTGCAGTAATCTGTTTCTTACACACCCTAAAATCGCACCTTTTTGGCGCCGAATCGATGCATTTTGCCTATTCTCATGATCGCAGTGGCCCAGTAATACATAACACCACGGTCATGAGTGACGTCATCGTGGATTTTCAAGGCGATGCTGATGATGCAAACAAGATAAAATCAAAGAACACGCTGGATGCCGAGTTAAAAGTTTTCACCTGAAAAAAAAGACCAAATATGTACAACAATGTTCACTACCGTATGACATCACTACCGGTGACCGACTTTTACAAAATGGCGTGTTCACTGACAACAGTACGCGGGATTTCCAGAGGAGGATTTTCGTAGATTTAGCGATCGCATGTTCATAAATGTGTCATGTAAGTAATCAGAAACATTCTGACAATCTGCGAACTGTTACTTGTTTTATGTTTTCCAATGTAAGAAAGAGAATTAGTCAGAAATGCAGATAACTACCGTCGTGTCTTTCCGTCAGTCATGGCGTCAATCAGGACGGAAACTTTACGATTTCTGTTGAATTTACTTGATGATTGTAATGTAGATCTACATATTTCTAATTCCATAATTTTTGCAACGATTCTCTTCCCATGAATAGTCTAAGCAGCGTGAACAAATGTATGCAATATTAGACGACGGATTGGAGAAAATGCTACACAGTGTAATGTCTGAATTTTGCTTTGTTTACATTTCAACAAGTACGGTTTTACTAGTACAGTGTTCGTTTCCATATCTAATTTATTTCGCTTGATTTCATCTGGATACTTTGCATTGGTGACAAAGATCATCTGTCATTTGATTCCAAAATGTATGAGGAATTCAGGGATGCATGTATCGCAGCTGAGTTTGAAATATACGTGATCTTATAGGCGTCTCATAGCCGGCATACCTGAAACGTTATATAGTGAACACTATCCAATATGGCGGAATGTACACTTCGGCGTTTGAGTTTGCGTATTTTCCAAAACATTCGAAACGATTCTAGACTTATCGGCGACGATTCAAATTTATTATTAGTGATTTGATAAAAAAACAACAGATGCCAGTGGTCACTAATATGCTACTTTTAAAATTCAATTCTATATAAATATCCTATATTTTGATTTCTTAACACACCGTGAATGGTGATTTAGTAATGTGTCAAAAATGGCGAGATTTATGATGTACCTAATTTTCAGAGATAATTTTGCTTTGAAGTTTATTAGATCTAGTGTGGTGATGTATTTTGAATTTTATTTGACTTCGAAGTGAGGGTTGAAGAGGAGGGGTATATATGTGGCATCAGGGAGTTTACGCTCTGAAAAAAAACATTACGTTCAACACAGATGCAGGTGGACATTCGACTGAAGCACAAGCAACTTATCAATGACTTGCAACCATGAAAGTAGTCCGTCATCATCTGACCTCAGGTCATCACCATGGAGTAGCCAATCACGGACCTGGAATTTGATCTCACACATATGTTTGATACCAGTTATCTCAAATGGGTTTCTGAGCCACAGGTGTAAGTAATACACTGTAATCTACCTCCACGTGTACAGTAAAGGATATATACACTGTAATCTACCACCATGTAGACAGTAAAGGATATATATACCCGTTATTCAACCAACGTGTACACAGGACAGGATATATACACTGTAATCTACCACCATGTAGACAGTAAAGGATATATAGACACGTCATTCAACCAACGTGTACACAGGACAGGATATATACAATGTAATCTACCACCATGTAGACAGTAAAGGATATACATACACGTTATTCAACCATCGTGTACACAGGACAGGATATATACACTGTAATCTACCACCATGTAGGCAGTAAAGGATATATATACACGTTATTCAACCAACGTGTACACATGACAGGATATATACACAGTGACTGTAATCTACCACCATGTACACGGTAAAGGATATATAGACACGTTATTCAACCATTGTGTACACAGGACAGGATATATACACTGTAATCTACCACCATGTAGACAGTAAAGGATATATAGACACGTTATTCAACCAACGTGTACACAGGACAGGATGTATACAGTGTAATCTATCACCATGTAGACAGTAAAGGATATATACACATTATTATACCAGCGTGCAGACAGTACAGGATATATACACTGTAATCTATCACCATGTAGACAGTAAAGGATATATACACATTATTATACCAGCGTGCAGACAGTACAGGATATATACACTGTAATCTATCACCATGTAGACAGTAATGGATATATACACATTATTATACCAGCGTGCAGACAGTACAGGATATATACACTGTAATCTACCAACGTGTAGAAAGTAATGGATATAGACAGTAAAGGATATATACATATTATGGTACCAGCGTGTAGACAGTACAGGATATATACACTGTAATATACCACCATGTAGACAGTAAAGGATATATACACCTTATTCTACCAGCGTGTAACGAGTATCATATATGAATTACAATTGACTTGTGCCTCTGTCTCCCCCCTCTCTCCCTCTTCACCCTCTGTCTCACCTCTCTCTCTCTCTCTCTCTATCTATCTCTATCTGCCAAGCATATCCTTGCATGAAATCAATGCCACAAACAAAGCTTGGATGGACGCGAGGCTTTATTTGCAAAATATACATGCAGGGTGGCATGGTATACATCAAGAGCCCAATGCAATCCTACCTGAGGGGTAACATTGATGACAACAACACACGGAATACAAATCTGCATCTAAATACAAAAATACATATAAATATGTCAAGGAGAACTGGTAGCAACTTTTCACTGTGAACGGAACTGCATTGTCGTTACGTAAGCGCTGCCGCAGTGACGCACGAGTCGGCGATCGAAGCGTACCTGAGATCAGCAGCCATTGATTGATGACTGGGTTTTCACAGGTAGGGCTCTGTCTCAAGTCAAGATGTCTTCAAGGCAGCACCAGGATCAGGTTCCGCCACTGTTCAACACCGGTGATCCAATATTCGATAACGTAAACGAATGGTAACAATATACCCCGTTATAACGCCACAGCACACGCGACTTTGCGATCCGCTCAACTTCTACATTCAAGCATTTTCAGGCCTGGGTGCTTGCGTACAAAGCCCTTTGTCGTTCAATGGCAGACTGAGTGGTGTAAGGTGTCGAACGAATTAGCTGTAAGAAAAAAAGGTTTTTGGTGCTGACATGGACTTGCGGTTGAAGAGCTGAGCGCTGTGATATATTGGTAACATAGAATAATGGACACCGCAAGGAAGACTGCAAGGTGAATAGGAAGGAGAGGGTGAGACACAGGTAATGAAGAGGGACGGACAAAGAGGAAGAAGAGGTATAGACAAAGGGGATGAGGAGGAATAGACGCAGATGGAGGAAGAGGAGCAGAGGAAGGGGAAGTAGAGGATTAGACGAAGGGGAAGTAGAGGATTAGACGAAGGGGAAGTAGAGGAATAGACAAAGCGGAAGTAGAGGAATAGGAGGGGAAGTTCTTTTACGTACTGATTTCTGGATTAACATTTTGTTTCAATTTGGGAATCGACACGTAACAAGAGGAGGAATAGACGAAGGGTAAGTAGAGGAAAAGACGCAGAAAATGAGGCGTAGACGAACGGGAAGTAGAGGAATAGACAAAGCGGAAATAGAGGAATAGACGAAGGGGAAGTAGGAGAATAGAGAAAGGGGAGTTAGGGGCATGGACGAAGTGGAAATAGAGGAATAGACGAAGGGGAAGTAGAGGAATAGATAAAGGGGAAACAGAAGAATAAAGGAAGGGAAAGAAGAGGAACAGACGAAGGGGAAGTTCTTTTATGTACTGATTTCTGGATTAATATATTGTTTCAATTTGGTAATCGACACGTAACCAAAGGAGGAGTAGACGAAGGGTAAGTAGAGGAATAGACGAAGGGGAAGTAGAAAAATAGACGAAGGGGAAGTAGAGGATTAGACGAAGGGGAAGTAGAGGAATAGACAAAGCGGAAGTAGAGGAATAGGAGGGGAAGTTCTTTTACGTACTGATTTCTGGATTAACATTTTGTTTCAATTTGGGAATCGACACGTAACAAGAGGAGGAATAGACGAAGGGTAAGTAGAGGAAAAGACGCAGAAAATGAGGCGTAGACGAACGGGAAGTAGAGGAATAGACAAAGCGGAAATAGAGGAATAGACGAAGGGGAAGTAGGAGAATAGAGAAAGGGGAGTTAGGGGCATGGACGAAGTGGAAATAGAGGAATAGACGAAGGGGAAGTAGAGGAATAGATAAAGGGGAAACAGAAGAATAAAGGAAGGGAAAGAAGAGGAACAGACGAAGGGGAAGTTCTTTTATGTACTGATTTCTGGATTAATATATTGTTTCAATTTGGTAATCGACACGTAACCAAAGGAGGAATAGACGAAGGGGAAGTAGAGGAATAGACGAAGGGGAAGTAGAAAAATAGACGAAGGGGAAGTAGAGGAATAGACGAAGGGGAAGCAGAGGAACAGACGAAGGGGAAGTAGAGGAATAGAGGAAGGGGGAGTAGAGGAAAAGACGAAGGGAAGTAGAGGAACAGACGCGGGGAAGTTCTTTTATGTACTGATTTCTGGATTAACATATTGTTTCTATTTGGGAATCGACACCTAACAAGAGGAGGAATAGACGAAGGGTAAGTAGAGGAATAGACGAAGGTAAGGAAGAGGAATGGACGAAGGTAAAGAAGAGGAATCGACAGAGGTGAAGAAGAGGAAAGGACGAAGTGAAGGAAGAGGAATGTGCGCGGGAAGGAAGGGGAATGAACGAAGGTGAAAAAGAGGATTGGACGAAAGTGAAGAAGAGGAATGGACGAAGGTGAAGAAGTGGAATGGACGAATGGAAGGAAGAGGGATGGTCAAATGGAAGGAAGAGGAATGGACGAAGTGAAGGAAGAGGAATGGATGAAGGTGAAGAAGAAAAATAGACAGAGGTGAAGAAGAGGAATGGACGAAGGTGAAGAAAAGGAATGGAGGAAAGTGAAGAAGAGGAATGGACGAAGGGAAGGAAGAGGAATGAATGAAGGTGAAGAAAAGGAATGAATGAAGGTGAAGAAGAGGAATGGACGAAGGTGAAGAAGAGGAATGGACGAAGGGAAGGAAGAGGAATGGACGAATGGAAGGAAGAGGAATGAATGAAGGTGAAGAAGAGGAATGGACCAAGGGAAGGAAGAGGATGGTCGGAGGGAGGAAGAGGCACAGAAGAAGAAAGACGTAGAAGAAGAAAGACATACGCAGAGAGAGAGAAGGATGATGGGTAGAATAGGACCAGACAAGGGAAGAGGAGGAATAAAAGCTAAGGAAGAAGAGGGGCAGAGAAGGGGGATCTACGAGGAGAGAAAAAAAGAGATAGAAAAGTGGAAGGAGAGTGATAGAACGCAAAGGACTGCAGATCCCTTTATTAATTCCATTCGGAGCAGCCCGTTTATGTTCGTTTTGAGAAACCGGCCATGCCGCTAATAAATGCTTACCGAGAATTTATAAGCTTCGACGCTGAGAAGGTCTACCTGACGCACCATTCCAAGTGTATATATGACATGCACCTTTAATCAAGTAATGAGGTTTGTCTTTTTTTCAACTCAATAGCTACAACACAAAACGTATAACCGATTTATGATGGAAAATACATTGTTAAAACAATGACAAACATAATCCCATTCTGTTACTAAAGTGGCAATATAACACACGATTTGAGATGGTGCAAATTGACTAGAACAAATACATTTCCAACACCGTAATGAAATCGTGTTTTAAAACTTATTACTTGCGTCTGAGCATCTGAAACCAATGGTTCCCATTATATCCAGATGTAGGGAGCGTTCTCGCGATGGCGTCAACGTAATCTCGTCGTTGCGAGACGTCCCATGAGACCACGTGACATTTGTTGGTTTTACACAACCGCCATATCCCAAGTGCCATGGTGAAACCAGAAAAGCCAGCAAAACACAGAGAAATTAATTTCCCATGGGATAGGCAGTATCCCCCCCTCCCCTCCTCAGCTGAGTTGCATTTTGTGATTTCGGCTGAGCTGGTATTAATTTTAGTAGTGTGTCGAACCTGGGAAATGTCAATTTAATTAATTTGATAATTCGAACACGGATTGTATCATCCAATATCCGTCACAGGTGTTTTCAAGCACAGTTTGACCTCTTGCGTCGCTGTGAGTTGGTAGGCTACTCTTAATTTTTTGGTGTTACAGATTTTGCTTCCAAAACATATGTACCCGCTTTTACTAAAAAATAGGAACAAACAAAAAATAAATAATTGAATGTCTACTTAGGCCCATCTTTACAATATAGGAATCTCCTTTCGGGCTCCAGAAGTGACATATGTTTTTCCTCTTTCTTCCGGAATGTGTGGGTAATTTAGCGAATTTTTGTGTAGTTTTAACACTGTATCTAATTTAATCATTTCCCTTTTCCCCAAAGACAGTCTTTTTTTAAATTAACCAATGTAATCTCGCATGTGGCAGTTTTCTTATAGACTAATTCAATCTTGCATGTCGAAGTTATCCGATAGAATTGTTTCTATCGTACATGTTGAAGTTTACCTTGTCCGTTTAATTCGTATCTTACATGTCGAGTTGGGTAATTGATGCAGTGAACGAATGTTGTTTTACGTCCCAATCAACAATATAAAACTGTTTACATAATGAGTGACTAAGATTGATGTGTTATTATTTACAAAGATAGATTATATTTAACGAAAATCGATTTAAAAATGTTTTATGAAGATATTCTAAAATGATTTACTGAAATCGATTTTATAACGATTTGCTATCATTAACGATGTTACAATGATTTACTTTATGATGATGACTAAAGTTGATCTAAAATTGTTTTAAGAAGATTGTTATGACTACAGTGGATATTATAAACATTGTTATGTGTCGATTCCCAAATTGAACCAATGTGTTTACCAAGAAATCGGCAAGTAAAAGAATGTAGTGCGAAACCAACAAACAACAAACAAATGGTACACAATCAATAATTGTATTACAAAGTTAACTAGGTTTACAAATCAATACAAATGACTACATATCAATTACAATGGCAGCACACAACAGAGTGGTACCACAATATTCAATGGCAGTATAAAATTCGAGAGCAGTGGAAATAACAATGACAAGAATAATAATCATCTCGCCGCAACAGTGGACAAGCTTCCAAGACAGGCCTTTGCTGGGAATCCAGGGTGAAATGTGATCTTCACACAAATGCTGGTCTTGGTATCATGGCAGATGAAATGTGAGATGACAGGCACGCGCCTGCTCCTCTTGTATAGTCTAACTAGCCTCTAGCACTTTCTACACAGTGCTAGACCAGTCCAGTGTCACTAGAACATCACAAAATAGTTCACATGTTTCTATAACGCTTGACATCCATCCATGCTATTCCGGAAGTTTACAGATACTCCGAGCATCCAAACATTATAACTTCACCACTGCTTACATTAAATAGTACTTCATTCCTGACAACTAATCATTGTCCAAATACAATGCAATGAACTTCTACTGAATCTCAAAAGAAAGAATGTAATAAAGTTACAATCATTGTTTGACAATACATTACACTGCTATATAACAACAGTGACCAATTAAATAGTACTTCATTCCTGACAACTAATCATTGTCCAAATACAATGCAATGAACTTCTACTGAATCTCAAAAGAAAGAATGTAATAAAGTTACAATCATTGTTTGACAATACATTACACTGCTATATAACATCAATGACCAATTAAAATTGATTTTAGAATTTTATACTATACTTAACGAATTGCGTTGACCTCGTTGATTGCGTTGACCTCGTTGATTGCGTTGATTGCGTTGATTACGTTGATTGCGTCGATTGCGTTGAGTACGTTGATTGCGTCGATTACGTTGGTAATGTTGATTGCGTTCATTGCGTTGATTACGTTGATTGCGTCGATTACGTTGATTGCGTTGATTATGTTGATTGCGTCGATTACGTTGGTAATGTTGATTGCGTTGCTTACGTTCGTTATGTTGATTACGTTGATTGCGTTGATTGCGTCGATTGCGTTGAGTACGTTGATTGCGTCGATTACGTTGGTAATGTTGATTGCGTTCATTGCGTTGATTACGTTGATTGCGTCGATTACGTTGATTGCGTTGATTACGTTGATTGCGTCGATTACGTTGGTAATGTTGATTGCGTTGATTGCGTTCGTTATGTTGATTGTGTTGATTACGTTGGTAATGTTGATTGTGTTGGTTGCGTAGATTACGTTCTTATGTAGATTGTGTTGATTGCTTTTGATTGTGTTGATTGCGTTGAATGCGTTGAATGCGTTAACCGACGGCGTGAAATTCAGCACATAATATCGCATACTGTATTTTCTTATTTTCATTTAAACAACACACAAACACAAATTAACGCTCAATCTGTATTCCATAAACCTCACAGCCATGATGTAAGACAATGTTACAATGAGACACACAACTAGGATGCGTTTTCTTGAAATGGCCAAACGAACCCACAGAAAGAGACATTCCCCCAAAATGTAATGACAAAAGTTTCTTAAATATAATATTTTTTTATGTTCGTAGTCCGTTAACAATTTGTAGCTGGTGGATGAACTCATGTCAGCCGGGTTCGTGAAAAACCAACGACGAAAGAAATGTGTGAGTGAGAGTTTGGTTTTACAGCGCTTTGAACAGTATTTCAGTGATATCACGTCGTGTCACCTTGATGTGGAAGGAAAGCCCGAAGTGATGGAGGTCGTAGACGTTTACCGCTTTGATGAGTGAGTGAGTGAGTATGGTTTTACGCCGCTTTTAGCAATATTCCAGCAATATCACGGCGGGGGACACCAGAAATGGGCTTCACACATTGTATCCATGTCGGGAATCGAACCCGGGTCTTCGGCGTGACGAGCGAACGCTTTAACCACTAGGCTACCCGACCGCCCCCCCGCTTTGATGGAGCCCACGTGCACGGGTATGGTGCTGCCAAACCCGGAAACATGATCAGGGTCAGTCTTGATTTGGAATCTCGACAGAAAACTATTCTTTGAAACAGAGACAGCCTGAAGTGAGTGAGTATGGTTTTACGCCGCTTTCAGCAATATTCCAGCAACATCACGGCGGGGAACACCAGAAATGGGCTTCACACGTTGTACCCATGCGGGGAATCGAACCGGGTCTTCGGCGTGACGAACCGACATGGGTACAATGTGTGAAGGCCTTTTCTGGTGTTCCCCGCCGTGATGTTGCTGGAAAATTGCAAAAAGCGGCGTAAAACCATACTCACTTATTTAAACGTGGCGAGAGATTGCTTATCCAAGATGACTACCCCACTAACAAGTACATTGAATAAACCCGAGGGTGACCATATTTATTTTGATATTTGAGTTGTTTACATCGTAGGATGTTTTCTTATGTCTTTCCCAAGAAGTAGTGTCTGAGGGTACATAAAAAAACACAAGTTTTATTTACAGACAGAGGATCTGTTTCGACACCCACTACACATATGTCCAATAAAACAATGTCATACAAACCATAAAGCGGATCAAAGCTAGACCATTCACTATTGGCGGGAAGTAGATTTGAGACATGTTCAGAGGAACACATCCCCTTGTTCTCGCCTGTGATCTAGCCCGCAGTGCCAAGACGCCGGCAACTTCATCACGCAACCCCTCCACCGCTCGCCTGTCACTTTGTTTGATCACGCCGAGCTTTGGGGGACTGACAAAGAACGAATCCAACCGACCAATTCAACCGTTGTTTCCAATCGAATGCACCTTTGATCCGTTTCCGGTTGCAAGGTCCCTTAGGGTCACGTGACACTATCCCAGACGACGTTTCCGGTCACGTGGGATTCACGTTTAAAAAGCTTCGGCGTTTCAGTACAATGCTTCTAAGATGTTTGCTTTAATCATTGTGTTTTGTGTTACTTTAAGAGTAGTTACGTCCCTGTCAATCTTGAATAAATACAACACTTACCAACGGGAATTCTCTTCGTTAGCGACTTGCCGAAAAGGTGTCCCCCAAGAGATCTTGGACGTACGAAAATCAATCCTGGTTGAACAGAAGTGGAAACGGAGCATATGTTTAACCAGACACGAACCACTTGATCGATGAAGGTGTTTGTTTTTTGTTTGCTGTCGTCATTGTGTTTCAGCAACAGTGACATAAGGGTTACATTGCAATAGAGTTTAGGAAATCCGGTTTATCCCTAAATCAAGATGGACAAACGAGACCCCTTTCAAATAGAAAGGATACTAATTGGTGCCGTCGTATCTCAAGGGAAAGGAAAAACTGTTTTCATGTACAGTTTTTAAATCAAATATGCACATGAGGTTTGAGAAATTTGTCGCATGGAGGAATCGCAGGTGCCTTCCGATTTTTATAGGCAGGCAATCATTTCAGATTCTAGGTCTCAACACCGCTTGAACCCGAACACGAGTGTATGGTACATATTGATTTGATAGATTGCTAGTTTGAAGGCTGCACTTAGTAACTAATTTTGAACAATATGATTAAGATTCATGCAATGTGAGAAAGCGAACCTAAGTTGTCACAGTGCTTTTTTGCAACAATACT
This sequence comes from Haliotis rufescens, assembly GCF_023055435.1. Classification (NCBI taxonomy): domain Eukaryota; kingdom Metazoa; phylum Mollusca; class Gastropoda; order Lepetellida; family Haliotidae; genus Haliotis; species Haliotis rufescens. The sequence goes on along the minus strand of NW_025963824.1, from coordinate 30,014,079 downwards.
TTAATTAATGAGAGGTTTATACAACCTATATTGTCCCGGGTGTTACCGACCAAAGTTGTTGACTGTGTGCCGTGGGAAGATGTTGACTGTGTGTCGTGGGAAGATGTTGACTGTGTGTCATGGGAAGATGTTGACTGTGTGTTGTGGGAAGATGTTGACTGTGTGTCGTGGGAAGATGTTGACTGTGTGTCGTGGGAAGATGTTGACTGTGTGTCGTTGGAAGATGTTGACTGTGTGTCGTGGGAAGATGTTGACTGTGTGTCGTGGGAAGTTGTTGACTGTGTGTCGTGGGAAGATGTTGACTGTGTTGTGGGAAGATGTTGACTGTGTGTCATGGGAAGATGTTGACTGTGTGTCGTGTGAAGATGTTGACTGTGTGTCATGGGAAGATGTTGACTGTGTGCCGTGGGAAGATGTTGACTGTGTGTCGTGGGAAGATGTTGACTGTGTGTCATGGGAAGATGTTGACTGTGTCGTGGGAAGATGTTGACTCTGTGACTGGGAAGATGTTGACTGTGTGTCGTGGGAAGATGTTGACTGTGTGTCGTGGGAAGATGTTGACTGTGTGTCAGAAGTTGACTGTGTGTCAGATGTTGTCTGTGTGTCGTGGGAAGATGTTGACTGTGTGTCGCTGTAAGATGTTGACTGTGTGTCGCTGTAAGATGTTGACTGTGTGTCGTGTGAAGATGTTGACTGTGTGTCGTGGGAAGATGTTGACTGTGTGTCCTGTGAAGATGTTGACTGTGTGTCATGGGAAGATGTTGACTGTGTGTCGTGGGAAGATGTTGACTGTGTGTCGTGGGAAGATGTTGACTGTGTGTCGTGGGAAGATGTTGACTGTGTGTCCTGTGAAGATGTTGACTGTGTGTCATGGGAAGATGTTGACTGTGTGTCGTGGGAAGATGTTGACTGTGTGTCGTGGGAAGATGTTGACTGTGTGTCATGGGAAGATGTTGACTGTGTGTCGTGGGAAGATGTTGACTGTGTGTCGTGGGAAGATGTTGACTGTGTGTCGTGGGAAGATGTTGACTGTGTGTCGTGGGAAGATGTTGACTGTGTGTCGTGTGAAGATGTTGACTGTGTGTCCAGGAATGACGTTCTATCCACTACACCACGGATGTGGTCACTTCTTAAGTAACAGGGTATTATTTACATGACAATGTGTTCCTCATACAACTATGTTATATTCACGTTTTGAGGTGGTAATATGAAATAGGGTTTAACGTCGTGTCCAAGATTATTGCACATATATAGCGACGTGCATGCACGTGTGTGTGTGTGTGGCTGCTTGTACTAGTCCGGACTGATGCCGATTTATAGTGCTAGCACACTGAGAATCCATGCCGCAGTTTAACACAATACCCCACTCAGACACAGTATACCGACTCCGAGCCGACCAGTCCTTGTTTTAGCCCCTTAATGCCGAGCGCCAGACAGGGTAACAACAAGTACTATCTTTTAACGTCTTTTGGTATGACGCGGCCGGGGATCGAACCCCGGACCTTCCGCTCTCTGGGCGGACGCTGTACCACTAGACCACGGAGGCGGTCATTCACGATATGAGGTGTTTATAACGTGACAATGTGTTTCTCATGAAACAAGGTGATTTTCACGTTATGAGGTAGTAATCACGTGACAATGTGTTTTTCGTGAAACAAGGGGAAATTCACGTTATGAGGTATTTATCACGTGACAGTTTCTCATTTGACACAATCACTCGTGACCACTCGTTTCATTCCGCCGAATGGCGATAAGTGCTCCTCTTGTGGCCACGTTTGTAAACCTGGTTCCGTTTTCGCCCGAACGGATGTAGAGAATTGGTTCCATGGATATTTCCTAAACAAATACATATATTACAATGTACAGCCACTTGTTGTTCATTATGATGAAACAGTTGTCACTTTGGTGAGTGAGTGAGTGATTATGATTTTACGCCGCTTTTAGCAATATTCCAGCAACATCACTGCGGGGGACACCAGAAATGGGCTTCACACATTGTACCCATGTCGGTAATCGAACCCGGGTCTTCGGCGTGACGAGCGGACGCTTTAACCACTAGGCTACCCCACCGCCCCTGTCACGTTGGTATTACACACACTACACCTATAAACAAACAGATATCAAGGAGCGATTACTTGATCATAGTACTTCTAGCCATATGCACTTTCGGATCGGGTCTTCGCACATAGCGTTGGTCAGTCTTCCCGCTGGTTACGGAAAGAGCGAGTGGTGACGAATGGTTGCAGTGTTTCGTATGTGATAACGTATTTATACCACGGTGGCCCACGTTAGGTGAAGTCAGTGGGGAGAAAAAAACTATGTTGATGTTACCGCTCTGTTGAAACCTCCAAGGGTTTGGTGTAGGGAAACCAAATGTTAACAACCTAAGATTCGAACACAGTTCAACCAGGCAGCCCGGTAATTTACACCCCAACAACGTCCCAACAAAATAATAAATATTATAATCAATAAAACTCTTTATATAATCAGAAGACATTTCTGCTAAAACAGAGTTCATTGTAGGATATTCAGATTGCATGATAAGCATGTCACAAACACATTCAAAGGCAAGTCAATTGTTCACTTGAACAAACAAAGGTACATGGTACTAGTAAAAAAAGATAATTGAATCGAATATTATTTTGTTCACAGATGAAGAAGTGAACGCGCGAATGTACGCCAAAGTCAGTGAAAAACAGCTACTATGGTGCATGCTCCATATTTGAAACAGTTGCTGGCTAAGGATAGACGAGGGGAAAACCAGAAGTTGCAGAGGCTAAAAATAGATTTCAGACAAATTTGATGAGTGTAAACGTGATCCTATTTATATATACTCAGCTAAATATATTTAGAAGCATACCAGAGGTGGGATGGAGGGAGGGGGTGGTGTGTGTGCGTGTGAGTATGTGTGTGTGTGAGGGAGTATGTGTGTGTTTGAGTATGTGTGTTGCGTGTGAGTATGCGTGTGTATGTGTGAATGCGAGTGTGCGTGTGTTTATAAATATGTGTTTGCGTGTTCGTGTGACTGCATGTGCACGTATGAGCGTATTTGTGAATGTGCGCGTGTGTATGCGTGTTCGTGTGACTGTGCGTGCCTGTGTGTGAGGGAGTATGTGTGTGTATATGTGTCCGTGAGTGGGCCAGTATGTGTGTGTATGCGAGTGTATGTGTGTTTGCGCGTGTCCGCGCGTGTGTGTTGTGCGTGCCTCCTGTGTCCTGTGCTTAAAACAACTGCAGGGAGAACAAAGATGACACACATAGACAGATTTCTCGATATCCCCCTCTTACATCACACAACATTACACTAACATCGATTTGTGTATGGGTGGATATAGGTATGGAAATGGTTGTATGTGTGTTAGTATATTTGGATTGAGGTGTGTTTGAATGGATATAGATATGTATGGATGTATGGTTGTATGTGTGTTAGTATATTTGGATTGAGGTGTGTTTGAACGGACCAAGGTATGGATGGACCTGTGTATGTATAATACGGATTGATTAGTGTTTGATGGATATAGGTATGTATGTAGGTTGGTATGTTAGTATGTATGCTGGTTATACATGTAGGTTAGTATACACGATTGATGAATTAAGTTATGTGTGTATGTGGACGCATATGTGTATAGATGTATGACATGTATGAGATTGCCGTGAGTGGTTTGTATGAGATTGTTGTGAGTGTTCTGTATGAGATTGCTGCGAGTGTTCTGTATGAGATTGCCGTGAGTGTTTTGTATGAGATTTGCTGCGAGCGTTCTGTATGAGATTGTTGTGAGTGTTCTGTATGAGATTGCTGTGAGTGTTTTATGAGATTTGCTGCGAGCGTTCTGTATGAGATTGTTGTGAGTGTTCTGTAAGAGACTGCTGTGAGTGTTCTGTATGAGATTGCTGTGAGTGTTTTATGAGATTTGCTGCGAGCGTTCTGTATGAGATTGCTGTAAGTGTTCTGTATGAGATTGCTGTGAGTGTTTTGTATGAGATTGCTGAGAGTGTTTTGTATGAGACTGCTGTGAATGTTTTGCATGAGATTGCTGTAAGTATTTTGTATGAGATTGCTGTGAGCGCCCTGTATGCTTACCTGTTTGTATGCTTTGAATATGTTTTGGAGCGGGATTTTAATGCGGATGTGGGTGTGGGTGTGGGTGTGGGTGTGGGTGTGGGTGTAGGTGTGGGTGTGGGTGTGGGTGTTATAATATACAAAGTTATAACTAATTTTTCTTTTTTTTCTTTTTTATATTTTAAATGTACCATTATGTAATTAGTGTCTCGTAGGCCAACTGGCCGGGTGCTGTTTTTTTTAATGAAATATTTATATGTATATATATTTTTGTACTGCAGCATGTGACACTCTAATAAAACAATTTTCTTCTTCTTCTTCTTCTTCTTCTTCTTCTTCTTCTTCTTCTTCATTAACATGAAATACAAACACTATCGACTATCCATCGTACCAATTAGTTAAAATCATATATTCACACCCAACGTCTGTCACGGAGGGTAAAATCATTTAGTTTACCACTCGGCGGTTTTACCCGCCGGCAGCAGAGCAGACATACACCGCATCATTTATACTTTTTGGACTCAGCGCATGGATGTCTGACTATGAGAATCCCGTTGCCCCCTTGCTGATAACAAAAGTGTTAGATACAGTGATGCCTTTTAATTCTGTACATTGCAAACATGTTTAATGGAGCGAAATAGACGTGTTTTGAAGAGTATGAATATGATCAGGGTTGACGGATTCGGATGAAAGCTGAGATTAAATAGGGCACAGACACATTTCATTAAAATTCTTTCCATTAGCAGCGGTCCATGTGCATTATTTCACCCGGTTCAAAGAGAAGTTTCCATTTTTAATCTACCAAATGTGCCCGTCTCGCCAGCATGACAGCGCGGGCCTGATAGAAGACAACCTGTTAAGCGGCTGCAGTCGTCCAATGGCACCCCTTTACGATATTCAAATGATATTTCATGGTATATTTACAGCCGCGCTGACTGCTACAATCCTACAAAGCACTGTACCAGAGATCGATGCCTTACCGTCATATAGTCCCAATTATCTGCTCGTGTTTACATTTCGGCCTTAGGAGAATATCAATAAACGGCCGAATGTATCTATAAAATACCACAGCACATCAATTTAGGAAACGCACCACGGTAATATCGTCTTTCTCATTTGACAATGGAGCTTAAGCTCGGCCACTGGCCATAGCGACGTCCATACTGACCACTGGGCAATTAATGTCCAGACTGCTTCTTCTCGTGAATTAATTCTATTGGTACGTCATGAATGATGCGATGGTTTGTTCGATTACTTCTGTAGTTATCAATGGACACCAGCTAGTTGGCATTGCCCACCACATATCTACTAATGCAAGACTTTAAATGAGTTTGTTTTGTTTGGATTTGGTTTGGTTTGTTTGTTGTTTAACGCCGCACTCAGCAATATTCCAGCTATATGACGGCGGTCTGTAAATAATCGAGTCTGGAACAGACAATCCAGTGATTAATATCATGAGCATCGATCCACGCAATTGGGATCGATGACATGCATCAACCAAGTCAGCGAGCCAGACCACCCGATCCCGTTAGTCGCCTTTTACGACAAGCATAGTCACCTTTTACGGCAAGTATGGGTTGCTGAAGACCTATTCTACCCCGGAATCTTCACGGGTCAACTTAGGAATAAGCCATGTTTTCAAAAAGCAATATGTTCCCTCATTCGTCTGAAAGGTACTATTTTAAGGCTTTAAGTTCTTTTTGTGACTGAATATATGTTATGTTTTCAAAATAGCCGCCCATAACTTATAAACAACATTTTAATTTTGAATTGAAAGCCACAGAATTTTTATCATTTTACCATATCGATTTTATTTATTCAATTATGAATGTTCTAATCAAACCAAGGATTTACTACCACAACAACCACTACAAGTGCTGGCAGTGCTGCTACTACAACCACCACCACCACCACTACCACTACCTTTACTACTACTACTACCACTACTACTATCAGGCCCTTGGAGATCCGGGGTAGAATAGGTCTTCAGCAACCCATGCTTGCCGTAAAAGGTGAATATGTTTGTCGTAAGAGGCGACTAACGGGATCGATCGTGTGGTCAGGCATCGCTGACTTGGTTGATGCATGTCACTGTATCGCAATTGCGTGGATCGATGCTCATGATGTCAATCACTGGATTGTCTGGTCCAGACTCTATTATTTACATACCGCCGTCATATAGCTAGAATATTGCGGAGTGCGGCGTTAAACAACAAACAAACAAACCTACTACTACTACTGCTGCTACTGCTACTACTACTGCTGCTACTGCTACTACTACTACTACTACCACTGTTACTACTACAACTGCTTCTGCTACTATTACTACTACTACTGCTACTACTACTACCACTACTACTACTACTACTACTGCTACTACTACTACTACTACTACTACTACTCCTATTACTTCTACTACTACTACTACTACTGCTACTTCTACTAATACTGCTACTACTACTACTACTACTACTTCTCCTATTACTTCTACTACTGCTACTACTACTACTGCTACTACTACTACTACTACTACTACTGCTACTACTACTACTACCACTACTACTACTACTACTACTACTGCTACTACTACTTCTACTACTACTTCTACTACTACTGCTACTACTACTACTACTACTGCTACTACTACTACTACTTCTACTACTACTACTACTACTGCTACTACTACTACTACTACTACTTCTGCTACTGCTACTACTACTTCTACTACTACTACCACTACTGCTGCTGCTACTACTACTACTACTACTGCTACTACTACTACTACTACAACTACTACCATTGCTACTGCTGCTGCTACTTTTACAACTATGTTAACTCACTACATATACCACCACTACAAAGACAAAAAGGGAGAAAAGGGAGGCGGAACGGGGGACGAGGGTGTGGGGGTGGGGGCGGGGTGTGGGGTGGTGGTGCTCGGGTCACGGTTTCACTGTTGTGTTCTCTTCCTCATACATGACAACAACTACACACTTTCCTGCCTGATATCGACTGATAACCAGACAACGAGCGCCATTGTACATACAGGTCCATCGTGGTACATTCTATATTAAGCCTATTATACATCCAACAATGACACGGTAAGGGCGATAAGATGTTGTTTATTGCTCGGGTGTGTTCCGCTGTGGCTGTGTCTAGTTATTCTGGGACACGGGCGCTTGAGGAAATTGGTCTTTTCCACTTTGTTATCTGCGTCTACCAGCTGTCCCTGCTATATTTTAGGATAATAAATTAACAGCAACAAATATCTCTCCATATTCATAAGAAATCGCTGCGAAAAGCCGAGTCGATTGTAAGATTCCGACTTTATCATGAGCATGTGTTTATGAAACACTATCAAATAGTAATGATATAAGGTGCCCGCGAAAAGGTGAGCGTATCCTGCCCCACCGGTGGCACCCGTCACAAACACATGCAAAGACAAGTCAATTGTTCACCGTAAAAAAAGACGGGAACATGTGGTACAAGTCAAAATAGGAAAATAGCAAATGTCACTGAAATGTCCTCCACATCTCCGCCATAAAACCTTTTGAAAGTTTTAATGTTGTAACGTTGATCGAACAACTTCTGAGCAAGAGTTGTATGATTTTGAAATCCTCGAAGAAAGAACATGCTCGATTTTACCTCAAAAGTTGTGAAATGTAGACGCAAAGGGCTGGAGTTGCTTTAATATTGCTTACCCTATAGATGCAAAGTCCTATTATAAGGTTGAAGTCATCCCTCTTGTCATGCAGTCTTGTGGAGAGTGCTTTGTCATTCTGAAACTTTATGCATGGATCTAAATAGGATCCAGACCACGACTGTCTACTGTACCTCCATGTGTTGTTACCAGACCACGACTGTCTACTTTACCTCCATGTGTTGTTACCAGACCACCACTGTCTACTTTAACCTCCATGAGTTGTTACCAGACCACCACTGTCTACTGTACCTCCATGTGTTGTTACCAGACCACTACTGTACCTCCATGTGCTGTTACCAGACCACCACTGTCTACTATACCTCCATGTGTTGTTACCAGACCCCCACTGTCTACTATACCTCCATGTGTTGTTACCAGACCACTACTGTACCTCCATGTGTTGTTACCAGACCACTACTGTCTACTATACCTCCATGTGTTGTTACCAGACCACCACTATCTACTGTACCTCCATGTGTTGTTACCAGACCACCACTATCTACTGTACCTCCATGCGTTGTTACCAGACCACCACTGTCTACTGTACCTCCATGTGTTGTTACCAGACCACCACTGTCTACTATACCTCCATGTGTTGTTACTAGACCACTACTGTACCTCCATGTGTTGTTACCAGACCACTACTGTCTACTATACCTCCATGTGTTGTTACCAGACCACCACTGTCTACTATACCTCCATGTGTTGTTACTAGACCACTACTGTAACTCCATGTGTTGTTACCAGACCACTACTGTCTACTGTACCTCCATGTGTTGTTACCAGACCACGACTGTCTACTGTACCTCCATGTGTTGTTACCAGACCACCACTGTCTACTGTACCTCCATGTGTTGTTACCAGACCACCACTGTCTACTGTACCTCCATGTGTTGTTACCAGACCACCACTGTCTACTATACCTCCATGTGTTGTTACCAGACCACTACTGTCTACTGTACCTCCATGTGTTGTTACCAGACCACCACTGTCTACTGTACCTCCATGTGTTGTTACTAGACCACTACTGTACCTCCATGTGTTGTTACCAGACCACTACTGTCTACTGTACCTCCATGTGCTGTTACCAGACCACTACTGTCTACTGTACCTCCATGTGTTGTTACCAGACCACTACTGTCTACTGTAACTCCATGTGTTGTTACCAGACCACCACTGTCTACTGTACCTCCATGTGCTGTTACCAGACCACCGCTGTCTACTATACCTCCATGTGCTGTTACCAGACCACTATTGTACCTCCATGTGCTGTTACCAGACCACTACTGTCTACTGTACCTCCATGTGCTGTTACCAGACCACCGCTGTCTACTATACCTCCATGTGTTGTTACCAGACCACTATTGTACCTCCATGTGCTGTTACCAGACCACTATTGTACCTCCATGTGCTGTTACCAGACCACTATTGTACCTCCATTGTGCTGTTACCAGACCACTACTGTCTACTGTACCTCCATGTGCTGTTACCAGACCACCGCTGTCTACTATACCTCCATGTGTTGTTACCAGACCACTATTGTACCTCCATGTGCTGTTACCAGACCACTATTGTACCTCCATGTGCTGTTACCAGACCACTATTGTACCTCCATGTGCTGTTACCAGACCACCACTGGGTACTACTGGTACTACAACTACTGTTACTAAGTCTATTACTTCTACAACTACTATTGCTACTACTTCTTCCACTAATACGGCTACTATTACTACTACTACTATTACTACTAGAACTACTACTGTCACTACACGCTGTGATTTAACTTGAACAGCGTTTAGTCCAACTCACTAACTACTGTCGCTACTACTACTCCTCCTAATACTACTATCGTTACTACTATTTTCTACTACTTCTACTACTACTGCTACCCCATAAGACCCGGGTTAGAATTGGTCTTGTTATATATCTAAGAAGCGACTAACGGGATCGTGTGATCAAGCTCACTGATGTGGTTGATGTCAGTCACCGTATCCCAATTTTGCAGATTGATGTTCATGATGTCAATCACTTGATTGTCTGGTTCAGATCCGGTTATTTACAGACCACCGTCATATAGCTGGAATATAGTGCGGCAACAAACAAAAAACTACTACTGATACTATAACCTTGTTCTGCATTCAACATACATTTCACTTGGTTACCCATGTATCCATGTGCATACCCCCCCCCCCCTGGACATAAGGAAACGAGGAATTTGTCTTCCTATTGCGCGGAACCTATAACAAATGACAACCATCCGAGGTAACAAGAAGTCCCCTCCCAAGTGAGCGTTAAACCACGATTAAAGTGATGTAGAAGGCTTCCACGCAAACTAGACATCGCGTATTTACCTCCATCGCTTTACCCTACGCTCTGGAGAAGGCAACAGTATTAAATATCAAACCCACTCAGTCACAGACTGTAAAGAATTGAAGATAAAGTCTGTATTCGCCCAGAAATAACCCTCATGCATCAATCTCCAGCCTGCAACCCGCCATCTTGGACATGTGATTGGGTTTCCGGTTCCCGTGGGAATACCCGGATGGTAACGAGCAGCTTCGGTCTTCTCGGAGGACCGCCAAGGTTGTACGCTCTGTCTCCCGCCATCGGTTATACTTTGACGTCCGGACGTAGGGGGCGCTCGTTGGAGGAAAGGGGTAGTCGAGGAAGGACGATTCACCGCCAAACGGAAGTCATCACGGGCAAAAAGTAGTCCACGGTGGCACTTCTGTCTCTGCAAGATATGTCGCCTGGTGTTTTTACATATATTTCTCGCTCAGCTGTTTTTTGCGGTTTTTTGACGTAAACAAATATGGAAACAGCATGTAGACATCTTTTTTTCTGCTTAAGTCAGGCTTTCGATACACGATCTGGGCCGATTGAAGAGAATTCTGGCCCTGTGCCGCTTGAAGACTTACCCCCAGTGAAGACCAAGACAACGGAAAGAGCGAAAATCCTGACATTTGATTCTGGTTATCCGGATAATTCAGGCTCATATAAACGAGTCTTTAGGAAACTGAGACTTGAAGTTTGAAAATTAAACACAGTCGTGGATCGCATAGCATGTGAAGTGCCCAGCTATATTCCAGCTATATGACGGCGATCTGTAAATAACGGAGTCTGTACCAGACAAATTAGTGATTGACATCACGAGCATCAATCTACGCAACTGGGACAAGATGACATGCATCAACCAAGTCAGCGAGCCTGACCACCGGTTAGGTGAGACGAGTGTGGGTTGCTGAAGACCAATCCAGTTCTAACCTGGATGTTTACGGGTTGTCAGTGAGCCCTATGGACATATTTGGTAATTTTCCAACATTATGTTCGTAATTTTCCCTATGTAGTTCCTGTGTTTTGCCAATGTATTTATTTAATTTTCTCAAAGTATTTTCGTGCTTTCCCAAAGTATGTATGTCATTTTCCCATTGATATTTTGAATTTCCCAAAGTATTTATTTCTGGGACGTCGTAATGCCGTGTGATGTAAGAAAGTAAGCTGGGGAGTTACAGAAACTAAACCTCTAAGGTGCTCTGTATGGTTTTATGTTTTAAAACACAATTTGATTTTAAACTTTTAACAAGAGTCATCCGAAGAGACATATCCCCCCGACGTGGCATGTTGGTAAAAAGTGTGTACCTTCAAATGTATTTAGATTGGCAAGGAAATCTTTTTCCTTGATGCCAAAACCAGAAATATAATGAAGGTTATTAAATATTGGTTCATGTAGCTCACTTTCTGATGATGTCATGAAATTGTAAAAACAATAACTTCGCAGATTTGCATATGAATAGCTCTGAAGTAGCCTCATGACACAAAGGCATAAAGAGAATGTACTAGGTTATGTAGCTCACATCATATATAGTATATGATATTGGTAAATAGTACACCTTAGAATTATATGTCAGGGGCTACAAATTAAAAAGATTAAAATATAACAAACTGCACTACTAGTGAACATGATTGATATGTGCATAAAGTTTGGTGAATATACTCCAGACGAAGATATTACCCTAAGTTCATCAATTTTCAATTTAAATTGAAAAAAGAAAAAAAAGAAAAAATCTGTTAATAGCAAAGGCACCACTACATAACCTGCTTGATAGGTGTAAAAACTTTTGAGAAGCTAAGTTATATGGTCCGGACAAGAAGAGCACTACCCTCAAATTTCCTAAGTTCATCATATTTCCATGGAAACGACAAAAATAAAAAATTCTAAAAATCTCTTAATAGCAAAAGGCACTACTTCTGAGCCTGATTGGTAAGTGTACCAAGTTTTGTGAAGCTAGGTTGTACGGTTTAGGAAATATGCTCCGGATAAACAATGATTACAGACGGACAGACGGACGGACGGACGGACGGACGGACAGACAGACATACTGATGGCTATATCCCCCCGTCATTATATGTCGGGGGGGATAAAAATTAAAAAGCATATTTCGCATAATACACTATTACTGGTGGGTATTTCAGACATCTTATCTTTGAAAATTAATAAATTCATTCCAAGCGGGATTTCATTTTTGCAATAATATACTTTTACACAAAATCACGTTAAACCCCATTTCACCTCACCTCTTGTAAAGGATGCAAAATGCTGTTTCCCCATTAGGTTGATAAATGTGTCCATCATGAGTTAAAGAATATTTGCCGGAGTTTTCCTTGGATGCAAGGCGGTTAACAACTTGAGCAGTAGACGTCTGTGAATACCATCGACGTTATTTAGTGCTTGGGTTACGATAAATAATTCCGAAATAAAGATATGACTTCGACATCGCAAACTCTAAAAGATTGATACAAAACGTTTTATTGACAATATTGTGATATACAAGCTAAAAAACGTGAAAATCAAGAAAAAACCCTTTAAAAATCGAACAGCCGTTCGCTTTCAAAACCGACTACGGCCATGCAACAAGTCGACAAAATACTTCAACACACCCTATAATAAATGATTAACCAAAATTTGAAAAAAATAAGATGAATTGATTTCGCAAGACTGCGCAGAGCGTTCGGAACACGATTACCCGGTCAAAGGGGCATTCAGATAATCAGTTTCCTGGAGAGCAGTTTTGCTAAAGCGGCGCTACCGCATGGCATTATGGTATCAAAAGAATCCAGGATAGCCGTGGGTCTTGGAAGAGTTATAATCCGTCGCTCGTATTTAACGGATGGAGATTTCTTAATTTTCGTCGCTCCACTAATTAACCTACGTTTTTGCTTGGAGAGTTTCCAGGGGCGTACGGACCCACAATGGAAGTGTCGATGCCATAAGCGGCATTTTATAGTTGAGAGGGCCGCTTACGTCGCCAAAAGTGGATAATTTGAAAGCTGAACTGTTGAACGAGCAAGATGGCGGAAGCATTGACACCTGATTGGAGCTCTTCAAACAGGGAAACCCCAAATGAATGACGTGAAGTGATTGCACGAGAATCTCGTTTTTGTTACGTGATTTGGGCTAAACTTGTGCGTTCGTAACTTGGAAAAAAAAGTTGTCTGTCGCACAGCTGTTGCGGTAAATTTTTGTGTGTTTAATTTTATGTTTTCTTAATTCAGGTGTTATGGTGAAAAACCGAAGGAGAATAAAGTGATTTTTTAGTTTCACATCGACAAGTTAGATATAACTCTGACTTTTTTGCGTGTGTACAAGTATATCGACATTGCTGCGAAGAAATTAGATAAAGCATCTTTCAATACTTATTCATGGAGATATTTCGGCTTAGGCATGATTCACAATTTCCAAGAACAATTTGGTGAGGTGAGGTGAGGTGAGGTGAGGTGAGGTGAGGTGAGGTGAAATTGGGTGTAACGTCGCGTCCAAGATTATTGCACCCTCTATAGCGACGTGCATGCACGTGTGTGTGTGGCTGCTTGTACTAGTCCGGACTGATGCCGATTTATAGCGCTAGCACACTGAGATACCATGCCGCAGTTTAACATGAATACCCCACTCAGACACAGTATACTGACTCCGAGCCGACCAGTCCTTGTTTAAGCCCTTTAATGCCGAGCGCCAGACAGGGTAACAACAAGTACCATCTTTTAACGTCTTTTGGTATGACGAACCCCGGACTTTCCGTTCTCCGGGCGGACGCTCTACCACTAGACCACGGAGGCGGTCCAGAACAATTTGGATGTTTGCGTGTTTGTTGGGATCATGATACTCACACACGTGGGTTTTGAATGTGAACAACACATGATGATTGTTTAGCTATCAGGTGCACATTAAAGCACTTTTGTCAAAACCGTAAATAACGCCGTGGGTATGTTGCAAACAGGGATGGCACAAAACGAAGTTAATGTTCATCGAAACGCAATATCATATCTTTGGAGACGTCATCTACAGCACGCCATCGCTATGACTTGCCACGGGTCGTTCGTTCTCGTGTGACGTCACGCCAACAAGACAACCATATTCGGTTGGTGCATTTACGGAAGCGATACCAAACTGCCACATTAAGAGCTCGGACAATTCCTGGGTTGAGGCCAATTAGTGGCAGAACCGTAGGCAACCGGTTGAGGGAGCATAATATCCGGCCCAGACGTCCAGCGTTGCGCCCAATTGTGCTTCAACGTCACCGTCAGGCACGCCTAGCTTGGTGTAGACAACATCTGAGGCTCCAAAGATAAAACTGGGACAGTATATATTGTTCACAGATGAGGCCAGGGTTCATCTGGACAGTTGTGATGATCGTGGAAGGGTCTACGGACATCCGGGGCGACGTTTTAGCGTCGTCAGTATAGGGGTGGAAGTGATGTGAGGAAGTATTGTTTTACGCCGCTTTTAGCAATATTCCAGCAATATCACGGCGGGGGACACCAGAAATGGGCTTCACACATTGTACCCATTTCGGGAATCGAACCCGGGTCTTCGGCATGACGAGCGAACACTTTAACCACCAGGCTACCCGACCGCCCCGGTCGGAAGTGTACTAGTGAGGGGTGTTGCATGTGTTGTAACACTCATTATGAAGCAGCATAACACTTCTGTTCTGCCATGGACGGTTGTTTCTCCAGACCTCTCCCCATGGAACCTGTCTGGGATGAGATGAAACGACGGCTACAACAGGATCAGAACCACAGAACACAAGCTCAGTTGGACATTGACATTTGGAATCGGAACAACATCCCCCAGGCTGTTTTCAGTCATCTGGTTTCTTCAATGCGCCGCCGCTGCCTCGCCTGTAACAAGGCAAATTGTGGTCATGCCCGATACTGATTGGCATTGTTAATTGAGTTGGTGCACTACCCTTCTCGTACGGCGTGAAGCTCTGTCTCCTGTTGAGGGGCACGGGTGGCCCAGTCGTCTAAGGCGCCGCGATTCGCTGTGCAGAGTTGCGTCCCTTGGGTACGCCAGAAACTTATGATTGTGGGTTCGAATCCCGGTTCGCCCCAATTATGTTTCTAGGTTTGTCAGCACCATACCCGTGCTCGTGGGTTTCACCGAAGTGGTTAACGTCTGACACCTGCATCACTTCGGGCTTTCCTCCCACATTAAGCTGACACGCCATGATATAACTGGAATACTGTTAAAAGCGGCGTTAAACCAAACTCACTCACTCACTCACTGTCTCCTGTTACCAAGTATGGGTTTTGTCAATGAATTTGTTATGATAAAACGTTGATCAGACGAATGATGAAATATTATGATGCGATTTACAAGAACAAAACATTTACATCAATTTATATGTAAACAGTTTTTTAAATAATTTGTTTATTTTCTAGAGCATTTAAAGGGTTTTGCACGACAATATATTCACAGAAACAAAGCATGACAGCTTGACCAAAGCTTATTAAAGAAATCTCTATTACTTTTAATGACGGAAGTAAATTTTGTCAGCTCCTTCTGTATAAATTGGAATGTTGGTGGATATTTATATTTTTTTTAAAGTTGAAAATGATTCGTTTTGACAAAATAAAGGTTTAAAGGATTATAATTTTTCGATAAATAACCCAAAAGAAAATTTGCTTTGGATATTGTTACCTGGTTTTGTGTTTTGTGTGCTATCCAAATTTCCTTGTCTCGCCCATGGACCTCACTTTGTTATATTTCCCAAAATATATGTATAACATCTTCTGTTTCATTAGAACAGTAGCTACAAATTGTATTGTGTACGTATCCGACCTATCAGATCACGGGGTACGTTTGGCGTTTGGGTATCAATGACTTTCTTTAGACTTCCTTTAATGATTCCCAAAAATGTGAAACTTTCAAACAAGACACTAATTACAACGTCTAGGCATTGACCGGAAGTTCATGCTTGGATTGTTTGTTTGACTGCGATGTATAAATAATCGAGTCTGTTCCAGACAATCCATTCTAGGTTACGGTACCATTTTTAACGTCTTTTGGTATGACGCGGCCGAGGATCGAACCACCCACTTCCGCTCTTCGGGAAGACGCTGTGTCCACTGAACCAAGGAGGTCTAAGTGATTGATGACATGAGCGAGGGTGTCGTTGTACAAAGCGATCTTAGCACTAAGGTAATCTTAAATTCCTACCTTTATATAGACTTACGACAGTCGTAGTGCTAAGGTTGTTTTGTACAACGGCACCCAGGTCTCACGCCATCGGTGGCACGCAATTCACCCTCGGTGATACAAATAGAGTTAAACAGGCTTAACGCTGGGTTGGCCGGGTGGGTAAAGCGTTCGATCGTCAAGGCCCGGGTTCGATGCTCCACGTGGACAACACTGTGAGGAGCCCATTACTGGTGTCCTCCTCAATTGTTGTGCTTGGATATTGGTAAGAGCGCCGTAAAACCATATTCACTCATTTACATGTATGCTTCCGCCAGACAATAGAATTGGTATGAATTTCCCAAAGGAGTGTGTGCGTGTGCACACAACATGGCACCAGAACCATTCTATCGTTGTGAGTTGTTCACACGTTTATCACTTCATTGTGAAGAGGATGAGGGAACTGCACATGACAGAATTCCGTTCTCTTTGCACGACACAGTAGTTTCACTCTCGCCATAGTGTAAAAGCTGTACGAGGGAGACCAAAGCTCTAAAGGGGAAGTTATACAAATGATGATATATTTGTGATTTTGTAATTGAATGGAGTTTTGTTACTTTTTTCGTGCTTTCGAGAAATATGAATATGTCATATCTGCCCATGTGCTAATATGTCATCCGCGGCTGTAACCGAGTATTAAGATAAATGTGGATAAGACTCATTGTTTTGGCGATACTTTGGTGGTCACTGGTGCTACTGCTACTACTACTACTACAACACCAACATCACTACTACTACCACTGCTTTTACTACTACTACTACTACTACTACTACTACCACTGCGTTTACTACTACTACTACTACTACTGCTACTACTACTACTACTACTACTACCAATACTACTACTACCACTTCTACTACTTCCACTACTACTACCACCACTACCACCATAGATACTACCACTACTACCACTACTACTGCTTCTTCTACTACTACTACCACCACTACTACTACTACTACCACTACTACTACTACTACTACTTCTACTACTACTACTACTACTACTACTACTACTACTACCACTACTACTACTACTACTTCTACTACTACTACTACTACCACTACTACTACTACTGCTACTGAAACCCACTCACCACCAGGATGCCTGTATCCAATCCTCTTACTATTATTTTTTCATAATTTTTCATATTCTTTGTTTGTTGTTTAACACCGCACTCAGCAATATTCCAGCTTTATGACGGCGGTCTGTAAACACGTATGGACCAGACAATCCAGTAATTGACATCATGAGCATCGATCCACGCAATTGCGATACAGTGACATGCATCAACCACGTCAGCGAGCCTAACCCCGTTAGTCGCCTTTTGCCACAAGCACAGTCGTCTCTTAGGACAAGCACGGGTTGCCGAGGATCTTCACATGGTCACTGCTGTTACTATCGCCATTCATTCCACGCCTATTGAAGATACTCTGGAAGACATCGCCAACGTTGTCAACGTCTGCATTCCCCGCGACATCGACAGTAACGTCAGTTTTGATTATCGACACTCAGAGAGTCAGGGATGCTCTTTTTCGTGGTCACTTACTTGACGTGATAATTGTACGATGCACCCACCAGACCTTAATAAGTCAGCCCAGATAGTCTACACGATGGCTGTTAATGTTACAGCAGAGAGTCGGGTCATACCCACGGGCGGGATGGCGCGACGGCAGTTACGTCGTGAACAACGCACTACTTAATATTTAATCTCTACGACGTGAGTCATCTAGAATGACCTGCAGAAATTTGTACAACTCTGTAGAGGACGCGTTTTCAATTCCGTTTACGTATCAACCTATTTGAGTTTCGGAGTAAATGTTAACAAAACAATATTTTCAATAATGTTTCGAGGTAATATATTCAGGTTATCTTACGTAATTATATAAGTATGTCATGTGTTCTGTGAGGTCATGCTCAGTAATCAGGCAACTGATTGTGACGTTGCCATGACGTCACAATCAAATGACATCACTAAGCTTTCTGCCACTGGGGCTGTCAGCTGTACTATTACACTCAAGACATTTGTTATTTAAGAATTGACTGCAATACTTTTTTTTTACGTTTATGGAGAAATAAAACGAGAAAAACTGTGTGCATACTGTGTAAATACACGGGGGAAAAACTCATATTGAATTCTTTTCAATAAATTCGTCAACAATAACAACCTCAGACAGTGCTTATTTATTCATTAACAAACGGAATATTAGAAACAGCAATATGAAGTCAGTTACATCGTTCAGTGCCTTGATGGAACACAAGGTCGTTCTATTATCAGCCAATCAGTCCGTTTGTGGGCGTGGCCTATTTTTTCGGTTGATGGAAACATGAACGCATTTTTTTGATTGGTTAATAAATCAAATGCCATGGAATCACTTGCAATTTATTTTTTACCGTTTACAAGCTGAAAATGTTGATCTGAGTCTGTGTGACAACCTCGTGCCTTTTCACATCAGACATATCCACACACTGGGAGTTTTAAACTGTATCTGCTACTGTAGATATAAATTCAGTTGGTAAAAAACCAAACGACGTAAAAAGATGGTACTTTATGTTACCCTGCCTGGTGCCCGGCATTAAGGGGTTAAACTGCGGCATGGTATCTCAGTGGACTAGCACTATAATACTGGCATAAGTGCGGACTAGTACAAGCACACAATATATATATATATATATATATATATATATATATATATATATATATATATATATATATATATATACACACACGTCACAATATATAAGTGCGATAATGTTGACGCGACGTTAAACCCTATTGCACCTCATCTACACTTCAAAGCGACATAAATCAAATCAACTTTTACGAGAATCACAGGGAACTAATCTCTCTCCCAATTCACACTGAGTACTATGAACACAAAGAAAAGTTTCCCTGTATCACTGAGGAAAGCATAAGTTTTCCGGCATCAGAAACACAGCGTTGAGGAAAACGACTGTGGAAATAAAACTATCAATGTGAAACAGATCAATGTTATCTCTGAACGAAAGTTTCCTACCATATTTATAAGATCATATATCTTATGCGACATAATTCCAGGTTATCAGTTAATCTTTAATTGTATGTAGTTGAAAGCCCAATATTAGTCCCTATAACAGCTATATGATGTACGGACAGTTTGATTTTTGACAGTAAACAATTATGAGAAAAACTGAAATTTCTGGCTACATATTTTGGCTATAAATTTTGTGTCGACAAAATGCACAGTTTTCCTCCGATGCTAAAAATGAACAAAGACAGCACACATTGTTCATGACGTCATAAATTCATACTACATCAAGCTCATTGTGTTTACGTCAGTGTTTGTTTGTTTTGTTTGTTTGTTGTTTAACGCCGCACTCAGCAATATTCCAGCTATATGACGGCGGTCTGTAAAATAATCGCGTCTGGACCAGGCAACCCAGTAATTGACATCATGAGCATCGATCTACGCAATTGGGGTCGATGACATACATATACCAAGTCAGCGAGCCTGACCACCCGATCCCGTTAGTCGCCTTTTACGACAAGCATAGTGGCCTTTGACGGCAAGTGTGGGATCCTGAAGACCTATTCTACCCCGGAATCTTCTAGGGTCGGAGGGGCTGGAATTTACTTTAGTGAACGGTCGGGGTAGATCCGACATGTGATAGGTGTGTGTGTGCGTGTGTGTGTGTGTGCGTGTGCGTGCGCGTGCGTGCGTGCGTGCGTGCGTGCGTGCGTGCGTGCGTGCGTGCGTGCGTGCGTGCGTGCGCGTGTGCGTGTGCGTGTATGTGTGTGTGTGCGCGCGCGCGCGCGCGCGCGTGCGTGTGTGTGTGTGTGTGTCTGTGTGTGTGTGTGTGTGTGTATCTGTGTGTGTGTGTGGAGCGTTTGCGTGTGCGTATGCCTGCGCGTGTGTGCGCGTATGTGTGTGTAAGTGCGTGCGCATGTGCGTGCTTTTTTTTCAACATGTTTTTGATGGCCCCAAACGATATGATGTCAATGTGCCCGAATGATCGTTGAACGTTGTTCTCAGCTTTAGAAACTGTCTAACCCTGGGCGCTCTTTACTGTAAATACTGTACATAAACTGAGAAAACGAAGACCCGCAAGTTGACGTAACGAGGCCTTTTTGAGGTATTCACTTGACCAACCGTTCATAAGAGCAACCTTTATCCCAAAATTCAGGGTCGGCGAATTATTATGAAACAGTTATCTATACGCCGTCCCACTTCAAAAAATGCAGCCTTACAATATTCGCTAAGGGAATCAGTTTCACGCTCTAATCCCGCCCTCATCCAAGGCGTTACCATAGAGGCGATGCCTCTGTTGATGGTGTTCATGCTGAAGTAGGCTATTCTGTGTGATGTCGGGGTTGCTGCCGTGAGAAATCTATCACTTACTTGATTGATATTTCAGTTCAATGGAATATAAAGGCGACAAATTTCTGCGACTGATCTCATGATGTCTGTCTCATACATGAGATAAATATTCCCATGAGATCAAACATATAGCATGAAACGGGTTCGTGGTTCACCTTGCTCCAACTGAATTTCAACAATACACCGAAATTAAATTAAATTAAACACCAAAGAAAGAAAGACTTTTGAAAAGATAGTTGCAATGGAGTGAATGAGTGAGTGAGTGAGTGAGTGAGTTGGGTTTAACGCCGCTTTTAACATTATTCCAGTTATATCGCAGAGTTGCGTCCCTTGGCAACGCCAGGAAGCTATACGCCCTGATTATGTTTCTAGGTTTTGTCAGCACCATACCCATGCTCGTGGTTTTCACCGAAGTGGTAAACGTCTGAGACCTGCATCACTTCGGACTTCCCTCCCACATTAAGCTGACACGCCGTGATATAACTGGAATACTGTTCAAAGCGGCTTTAAACCCAAATCACCCACTCACTCACTCGCTCACTATTATAGTGTTGTTGTTGTGCCCACCATTTCTACAGCAACAATTGTATGGTGCAAACAGTATTTGTTGGGTTTATACCGGACCGAACGTCCTATACAGTATTGCTACGTAAAAACAGTCTTGTTGTGTAAATGGCGGACCGAGCGCACAATACAGTATTGCTGTTGTGTAAATGGCGGACCGAGCGCACAATACAGTATTGTTGTTGTGTAAATGGCGGACCGAGCGCACAATACAGTATTGTTGTTGTGTAAATGGCGGACCGAGAGCACAATACAGTATTGCTGTTGTGTAAATGGCGGGTCGAGCGCACAATACAGTATTGTTGTTGTGTAAATGGCGGACCGAGAGCACAATACAGTTTTGCTGTTGTGTAAATGGCGGGCCGAACGCACAATACAGTATTGTTGTTGTGTAAATGGCGGAGCGACCGCACAATACAGTATTGTTGTTGTGTAAATGGCGGACCGACCGCACAACACTGTAGTTCTGTTGTGTAAATGGCGGGTCGAACGCACAATACAGTATTGTTGTTGTGTAAATGGCGGACCGAGCGCACAATACAATATTGTTGTTGTGTGAATGGCGGACCAAACGCGTTATATTGTATTGCTGTTGCGTAAAATGTGAAAATCCCACAACACGCAATCAATCCAGTCACCGAACCTGATGACCCTATCCTTTTATTCGCCTCTGTGTACAAGCGTACAAGCGTGGGCTGCTGGGGATCAATTCTAACCTGGAATCCCCATGCGGTTTGATCGGAGTAAGAACTATAATGAAGGAGTATTATTTTACGCCGCGTTGAACATCATTTCAGTTACACCTCGGCGGGTCTGATTAATGTGGGAGGAAGGCCCGAAGTGATGAATGTAGTACACATTAAACTCTGGTGAAATGCACGAGTGGGGGCATTGTCCGACATAGGATTTCAACCAACGAAACGTCGATAAACGGATGCTGGCACGACCAAGGGACGTAATTTAAAATCTAAAATCCAAACACAAGCTAATCCATGTTATTTTACAGCGTCCCTTCAATAACATATATACATGTGAATGCGAAGCCTTTAAGAGGCTTCGGGGCTCTTACATAGAGTCCCTGCTAACAGGCAGCCTGATCGCATCCTCCCCAGGGAGTCGAGAACGTAATTTGAGTGCACACTGATCCATTGACCGGATAATAATTGTGCAGTGACGCGGGCACGCTTTAGGGCATGTATAAAGTTCAATATAAATATGCTTTTATTATTATATTTTTTGCATGTGCATAGTGGTTATGTATGCATTCGGGAGTTTTAATGTATTTTACAACCTGAAACAATTCATTAAAATGTATTTTGCTAAAAAACAACAACAAATGGATAAAAAATAAAATGAAATATATGAGATGAAAGTCGGTCCAGTGTTCGCCATCTCTACGCCTGGCATTAATCGGTTTCCTCTTATACAACTGCGGCACAGATAGCGAGACAATCAAAACAGTGATTAACTCAGTGTCGTGGCTTGACTACTCAGCCCACGGACACGTCTCGACACAAACAGCACGTCCAAGAAACCCCGGGGGGAGTCCGGGGTAGAATTGGTCACCGGTAATTTGGCTGGTCGTAAGAGGCAAATGATTCGGTGGTCAGACTTGATGTCTTGGTTGCTAACGTGTCTGTTATCGTACTACGAGGGCGTGGACCGCTGCTCATAATATCAATCACTCTTTAATCTGGTCCAGGCTTGACTTGCACAGGCCGCAGTCATATATATGTGCGTGTGTGTGTGTGTGTGTGTGTGTGTGTGTGTGTGTGTGTGTGTGTGTGTGTGTGTGTGTGTGTGTGTGTGTGTGTGTGTGTGTGTCTGTCTGTCTGTCTGTCTGTCTGTCTGTGTGTGTGTGTGTGTGTTTGTCTAGATAAAGCAAATGGCGAACCACTTTCCATTTGGTAGTCGTGTTATTGTGTTGAAAACATCACACAAAGCATCCTCGACAACACAGGGTGTTATATCTCCAGCCTCTAATGGTAATCAAATGCATTGGTCGCATCGCTTTGTTACCACCTCAATCGCTCCTATCTTCTAGCACAAAATTTTCTCTCGTATTTGGCGGCTATCTTTTTACGTTGTTTTAGCGAATATATTGCAGCGAATGGGTGCAGGGTATTTATTAGAATGGACATATACACGAAGCGATCTAGTTATATGTTTTGTGTTCGTTTACATGTTTAGTAAGCTTATAAAAAAGGTTACCCGCGTTCCAGATATCGCAATCCAACTTTTATCTTTGTACCAATATTTAAGTTGGAATGGAGTCGGCCGGGGTCTTTATGTCAAAAACATTGATAGTATTTGCTTGTCGAATATTTTCATCAATAGTGGGATACATGAAAGAGTTTTGTGTTTTGTTTGAAATTTCGAATTCAAACCCATCCCCTTAAAGAAAAAAAGAACAAAGGCGATTAAAAAGTAAAATAAATAAAATATTAAAAAAAGAGAAAGAAAATTATGAGATAAGTTCAAATGGCTCAAATATAGAAGTGTGGCCACATGAAGTGAAAAAATATCGATTTTTTTATAGAAAAACTAAGTATGAACGAGTCCCTGATCCAAGAAGAATTTATACAAATATCTCCTAAAAAATCAGACACGAAGATTTGTCAACTCGAAATACCAGAAAAACTACCATGAAAACCCTTAGTTTCTACATCTTCAAGGCAAGCGTGTCCACTAGCCTATATCAAAGCCTAGTTTCTACATCTTCCCGAGACAAGCGTGTCCACTGGCCTATATCAAAGCCTAGTTTCTACATCTTCCCGAGACAAGCGTGTCCACTAGCCTATATCAAAGCCTAGTTTCTACATCTTCCCGAGACAAGCGTGTCCACTAGCCTATATCAAAGCCTAGTTTCTACATCTTCCCGAGACAAGTGTGTCCACTAGCCTATACCAAAGCCTAGTTTCTACATCTTCAAGGCAAGCGTGTCCACTAGCCTATACCAAAGCCTAGTTTCTACATCTTCCCGAGACAAGCGTGTCCACTAGCCTCTATCAAAGCCTAGTTTCTACATCTTCCCGAGACAAGTGTGTCCACTAGCCTATACCAAAGCCTAGTTTCCACATCTTCAAGGCAAGCGTGTCCACTAGCCTATACCAAAGCCTAGTTTCTACATCTTCCCGAGACAAGCGTGTCCACTGGCCTATATCAAAGCCTAGTTTCTACATCTTCCCGTGACAAGCATGTCCACTAGCCTCTATCAAATCCTAGTTTCTACATCTTCCCGAGGCAAGCGCGTCCACTAGCCTCTATCAAAGCCTTTTTTCTACATCTTCCCGAGGCAAGCGCGTCCACTAGTCTATATCAAAGCCTTTTTTCAACATCTTCCCGAGACAAGCGTGTCCACTAGCCTCTATCAAATCCTAGTTTCTACATCTTCCCGAGGCAAGCGCGTCCACTAGCCTCTATCAAAGCCTTTTTTCTACATCTTCCCGAGGCAAGCGCGTCCACTAGTCTATGTCAAAGCCTTTTTTCAACATCTTCCCGAGACAGGCGTGTCCACTAGCCTATATCAAAGCCTTTTTTCTACATCTTCAAGGCAAGCGTGTCCACTAGTCTTTATCAAAGCCTTTTTTCTACATCTTCAAGGCAAGCGTGTCCACTAGCCTATATCAAATCCTAGTTTCTACATCTTCCCGAGGCAAGCGTGTCCACTAGTCTATATCAAATCCTAGTTTCTACATCTTCCCGAGGCAAGCGTGTCCACTAGTCTATATCAAAGCCTTTTTTCTACATCTTCCCGAGGCAAGCGTGTCCACTAGTCTATATCAAAGCCTCGCTTCTACATCTTCCCGAGACAAGCGTGTCCACTAGCCTATATCAAAGCCTAGTTTCTACATCTTCCCGAGGCAAGCGTGTCCACTAGCCTATATCAAAGCCTAGTTTCTACATCTTCCCAAGACAAGCGTGTCCACTAGCCTATATCAAAACCTAGTTTCTACATCTTCCCGAGACAAGGGTGTCCACTGGCCTATATCAAAGCCTAGTTTCTACATCTTCCCGAGACAAGCGTGTCCACTGGCCTATATCAAAGCCTAGTTTCTACATCTTCCCGAGACAAGCGTGTCCACTGGCCTATATCAAAGCCTAGTTTCTACATCTTCCCGAGACAAGCGTGTCCACTGGCCTATTTCAAAGCCTAGTTTCTACATCTTCCCGAGACAAGGGTGTCCACTGGCCTATATCAAAGCCTAGTTTCTACATCTTCCCGAGGCAAGCGTGTCAACTACCCTATATTAAAACCTAGTTTTTACCCTTGCCACATTTCTTAACTCGACCCTGGCTCCACCTCGCGTAGATCACATTCACAGGAACATATCAGATAACTGATATCTATCATAATGATTTGTGAATGTTTTCCTCGTTTTATCAAAAGGCATGCATGCGAATTACGCATATCAAGTGTGCGTGTCACGATTGATCCTGTATTATTGTAATAAGTCAACGTAACTGAACAGGAAGACGAAACTTGCCCAAAGACCTAAATTCCGCCTTTAACGTGAAACAAATGTGGCTTACACACCTTCTAATACCCCTTAGATGCTACGTTTGGTGTGAAATAACCAAATAAATCTTATACATTTCTCTCTACGTTACAACGTGACTTGGTGAGTTTGGATTAATGCTGATTTCAACAGCATCACGGTGTGTCTGCATGATCACAATAATAATAATACAAATGATAAATAATAATAGAAAATAATACGAAGCGAATCATTACACCGTGCATCTTCTGCTCTAATACGTCACATTACCATCTAATCCTACCGGGTACCCATACACTGCTGGGTGGTGGCTGCGGCTTAAAACTTGCGTTTGGAGACACACGTGATCTACATTTTCTTCAGAGTAGGGAAACCCGTGAAGATCCGGGGTATAATAGGTCTTCAGCAACCCATGCTGGCCGTAAAAGGCGACTATGATTGACATAAGAGGCGACGAACGGGATCGGGTGGTCAAGCTCGCTGACTTGGTTGATGCATGTCATCGATCCCAATTGCGTGGATCGATGCTAGTGATGTCAATCACTGAATTGTCTGGTCCAGACTCGATTACTTACAGACCACCGTCATATAGCTGGAATATTGCGGCGTTAAACAAAAAAAACAACAAAAACAAAAAACAAAAAACGAATCCAACTACCCATGCTTAACTGCAGCTGATTTGTGATCTGTACCCATACCATGTTTCACCACATCCTTGATGATGGAGACAACCGATAGTTCTTAGACGTTAACCTTTTTGGAGAAACCCACGAACATGGAAGGGGCAGACCAAGGATTATTTCGGGGAGAATGTCGGATTCGAACCCATGTTCAGCGGATCCGCACTCAGCTAGCGCTATTTCATTGGAGATTAGACGGCCTCCGTGATCTAGTGGTAGAGCGTCCTCCCGGAGAGCGGAAAGTCCGGGGTTCGATCCCCGGCCACGTTAAAAAATGGTACTTGTTGTAACACTGTCTGGCGCTCGGCATTATGGGGCTAAAACAAGGACTGGTCGGCTCGGAGTCAGTATACTGTGTCTGAGTGGGGTATTCATGTTAAACTGCGGCATGGTATCTCAGTGAGCTGGCACTATTAATCGACATCAGTCCGGACTAGTACAAGCAGCCACACACACACACACACACACACACACACACACACACACACACACACGTGCATGCACGTGGCTATATATACTACTCAAAAGAAGATAAGGATCAACTGATTCTTTCATATTACAATAGTTAATCCCTCATGCCATGACAGATTAACTTTACCAATATGAAAGAATCGGGTGATCCTTAACTTCTTTTGAGTAGTATAGGTGCAATTAAATCTTGGACGCGACGTTAAACGCCATTCACCTCTTGGTGATTACGGTTATATACCCAGTGAAGCGGTATAGGATGTGATAATATCATTAAAATCAGATCTGTTACTCTGAGACCGGGACTCTTTGCTTAAAGGTAGTTTCCTCCTTGGAAGGTCGCACCAGGGGAACCCTGAGCGGACTTTGATCGCCCAAACTCAATAGAGGATATGTGATTTCTGGAGACAATCAGATGCATGCTTTCCAAAACGAATTGCCTTCACTTCTGTACAACCTTGAATCCCAAATTTCGTTCACAGCAAGGAAAGCCATCACACAACAAAAACATATTCCCTCCCTGATAGATCCTTGTGTGAGTAGATGCCATGGCGCTCAGAAATGACAGTATGTATGAGTGAGTGAGTGAGTGAGTGAGTATGGTTTTACGCCGCTTTTAGCAATATTCCAGCAATATCACGGCGGGGGACACCAGAAATGGGCTTCACACATTGTACCCATGTCGGGAATCGAACCCGGGTCTTAGGCGTGACGAGCGAACGCTTTAACCACTAGGCTACCCGACCGCCCCGACAGTATGTATGAAATATCCACAACGATATAATAGTGCGGAACTGGACAATTAAATACGTTTTCGAGATAAAGAAATCAAATATGCTTCGCTCACTCATTCTGAGAAGTTTGAAGACGAGATACTCATTAGCTTTTCAGAGAGGTATCGCAGTGATTTAAAAAAATCTCATTTAGGTGTGGAGTGAGACGTGAGAACGTTCACGTCAGTTTTGTAAACGTAGCATTTAGGCAATGTTGCTGTGTCATATCACTCATTATTATTTAGAGATTCTGGGATTCAAATCTGCCAGCACAGGAACCTGGTATGTAAAAGGGACATAACTCTTCATAGAAAATAGTGGCGACACTGTACCCCCACCGTCCCCTATGCTCGTTACACCACACGTTACAATGGTGCAACTTCATAAACTAAAGTGAAAAAGAAACTACAGACCGCCTACCATCAATTTGGCTCTCCGTTTGTTTACGATCATTTTCCACTAAACACACACTAGCACTAGACCACGGAGGCGGTCCTCCTATATAGTGAAGTGTGTGCACATGTGTGTGTGGACACGGATTGTCCGACATCTGATGTAGTGTCCAGACTTTCAACTACTAGGAAGGAGTTTTAATCAACAATTCTGGTATGGAACTAAGTTTTCGTACACTAAGGTATTTTGAATCATATTTCATTTTACCTATCCCCCATGCCAACGGTCACAAAATTACATGATAACAATGAAGAAAATATTTTTTATTCGGACACGAAATATTACAAAACTGGTATTATTAGTAAGGTCAATGATTATTATAACCAACTTTCGAAATGGAAATTAATTGTGAAAAATCGGGTGCCAGAATGATGCTTGACGGACTAAATATCTCTCAGTTGATTATATTATATGTTTGATTTTCAAATGAAAATAACTTAATTTAGCTATATTATATAAAAAAAATGGCGCTTAGTCGGCACTCAAAACATACTTTTAAATAGTTTTATTTTTTAAAAATAAATTCGAATTATAACTTTTAAGAATTACAAAAAAATTCAATATACACAATTCCTTGTGGGTATTTAAGACATTTTAACTTTAAAAACCAATAAATCTGGTTTTTTTCGGCACAAATTTACATTTCAAACATGGTAGGGGTCATGTTGTTGCAAATTCATTTCTTATCCCAGTCACATTGAACCAATATATTTTTACACAATATTACCCAGCCACAGATTACTTTGCACAAACTGTTGCAGGAAGGAATGATGAATAAATAGACATAATCTTTCAATTTCCAATTACGTAAAAAACAAATCGGTATATTTTATTATGCCTCTATATTTAGCTGGTAAATCCACCGCTCTCATTGGAAAGATTACCATGGTTGACTGAAGGCAGAAGGGGGTACCTCAGTCGTCTAAGGCGTCGCTTTTCACTGTGCAGAGTTGCGTCCCTTAGGCGTAACAGGAAATTATGATAGTGGGTTTGAATCCCTTTTCACCATGAACGTTTCTTGTATTTTTAGCACTATACCTGTTGTCGTAAGTTTCAAGTGATCAACGTCCGAGATCTGCATCACTTGGGGCTTTCCTCTAACTTAACGCTGACATGCCGTGATGTCCAGTGCTGTTTAAAGGGGCACTGAATCCAACTCACTCGCTCAAGGCAGAAATGACACACACCATGCTTATCGTGGCAGCAGACTGCAAAATAAAGAGCTGATCTTTACAATGTATAGCCTGGCAGAGCTGTGTGAAATTGTACCCCAAATCGCGGATCTAACAGTTAATGGTTTGTCTAGTCCAGATTCGACCATTTGCAGGCTGGCTTGAAATGTAGATCTGACTGCAGCGTAACAAGATTTTCACTCACTCACACTGAGATGCAACATGTCAGATTGATCTTTAAAACACTGCAGGATTTCTGCAGATGCTGTCATACAGGTTCTACTAAACCAAATCAGAACCAGTTGGGACAGCCTGCAGTGCAGATCGAGAGATATCTGCAGGCTGTGATTGGAGGATATTCTGTAAGATTTTTATGTCTTTTAAATGTACATCCATCCAGTTATTAAAACTGACCATGTTTTTCCATATTTAGTACTGTCTTTTTCAACATGATGACTTATGCTGAATGTGACCACAGCTATTTTCAAGTAGGTGATGCACACACGTACAGGTAATAGCTGTTGAATGCTTAGTTATTTAAAAAAAATAATATAACGTTACTATAGAAGTCTATGGGAAAACAGTTGCTTGTGTGTAACCATAAACTGCCGGACAAAAGAAAATATGCACTTGAAAAATGTATTCGGCCCAAAACTAACAAACGTTATCAAGCTGTAACGGTCGCCTAAATACTGCAAACTTAAGGTCAAAACACAGCTATGATACCCGTATCTGATACAGCACCATCGAATAACCATTTACTGTTTTCTTTTTTGTCATATTCAAACAGGACTGTATACTTTCTTTGTCCGGTAGTGTAGTTCTACTAATTCAACTCGACATTCAGAACGTTAAAATTAGGAAGGTCGAGAATAGTATTTGTATGGCCACCTCAAATGGATCTTAGTTTTTTCGCAAAAATAGAGAAGAAGGGTTTTTTTAAAAAAAAGGCAAATGAAATATTTTTGAATAATTTTGTTATTTTCATATTTATGTAATCGCAGAATTGCTATTATTCTAGACCAACATATGGCTCTGCATGCGTATGGAAGATGCTTGGGTGATGTAATGTCACCAAGACCTTTATGTAAATAGCTATGTCCAAATTATGAAATTGACAAAGTTTTGCAATTACTTGATTATGTCAGACGTCAAACGGACAAAGTCTTGCAGTTTAGTGGGTGTGTGAAAATCACGACACAAATATATTACAGAAGCATCTTAGGTGAGGTGAGGTGAAATTGGATTTAACGTCGCGTCAATGATTATTGCACTTATAGAGCTACGTGAATGCACGTGTGTGTGTGGCTGCTGGTACTAGTCCGGCCGATTTATAGTGCTAGCACACTGAGATACCATGCCGCAGTTTAACATGAATACCCAACTCAGACACGGTATACTGACTCCGAGACGACCAGTCATTGTTTTAGCCCCTTGATGCCGAGCGCCAGACATGGTAACAACAAGTACCATCTCTTAACGTCTTTTGGTATGACGCGGCCGGGGACCGAACCCCGGACCTTCGGCTCTCCGGGCGGACGCTCTACCACTAGACCACGGAGGCGGTCAGAAGCATCTGACGATTCAAGTTTTCAGATGGTGATTTAATGTACTAATAAAACCTAATAACGGCATTGGCAGAGATAACTTATCTAAAAAATAGATCAAAATTCAAGGCCTCTCACTCCGAAACTGAAATGGCTAGATCATTAAAATGGATCCTACAGCTCAGTCTATGTCTGTCCTTTGCAGACGGCTCCTCGTCAAGTATTACAGTTGACAGAGAGTAATCGCGCCAAGGAGGCTCATGTCTGAATTTAGCGCACTCGCTCACCCTACAGAAAACCACTTCCTTTTCATCATTCTTTCCGTCTGTGTGTCTTTAATGGAGGGTCGATCAGATAAAAGCTGTTTTATACCAACCGTCTTTAACACGATACCATTATGGTGAGGGTTTAAGAACCCCATGGAAGCGAGTGGGAGTGATGATGGGACAAAGCTACTAATCTCAATGGCATCTTCCATTCAAAACGAAGCATTTCTCTTCACTAGAAACAATGAAACAATCGGTAAGTAGTACAACGTTAAGTGTTAAGATAAATATCGAATATAATTGAATCAATAATGATTTCTTGTTGACACATCTTTGGAAGTGTCTTTGTCATGTACGCGGTATAACACACTGAATGACGTTTGAAAGTTTTAAAATGTAGGCAGAATATGCTCTTCAATTGCGTAAAATATAAAATATAACTTAAAAAATGTTTTGTTTCTTATGACAGTATTCAAACTCGGTTGGAGGGAAGATTTCCAAGTAGCTTTATTATGGTATGGTATCTATAAAATCCAGAGTTTGCCACTAAGGTGGCTATATCCCACGCCCCTTTTCAGAATTTATGACATAATTAAATCAAAACAAACCCTAACCTTTTTTAACCGAGGTGGAACTTGTCATGGAAATTGTAAGAAAAGAAGAGTTTAGAACCTAAGGCCATCGTGTTGCCATGGAAACGTAAAAAATAAAAAATTCTAAAATTTCTAAATAGCAAAAGGCACCAGTTCAGCATGTACCTGACAGACCTGCAAAGTTTCATGAAAAAATATTGAACGGTTTATGAGTTATACTCAGGAAACGAACTCTACCCTCACAGAACCAAAGTCCATCTTGTTGCCATGGAAACGTAAAAAATCAAAAAAATCTAAAATTTCTAAATAGCAAAAGGCACCAGTTCAGCTTGACTTGACAGACCTGCAAAGTTTCATGAAAAAATATTGAACGGTTTCTGAGTTATGCTCCGGAAACGAAACGTGACGGACGGACGGACGGAGCCCGTTTCTATATCCTCCGCCAACTTTGTTAGGCGGGGGATAATAAACTTGAGTCAACCGTACCATGTGACATCTTTAGACCACGGCCACCATGGGGCACGAAGTATGAAGACACGGGCACAAGGCCAACGGTTGTGCAAAAAGTGGTCATCTGTCGAAAACAGTAATTTCTTAACCGTGCTTAAAAACAAAAAAATATGAGGGACGGTGGTTTATGAGACAGAAACAAACGATTTTAACAAGCTTTATCGTCATTGGAGCTGTTCTGCCGGGTGGCTAAGGTATCAAGGTGGCAAAGTTGTCTCGGAGGCCCAGTGGCCCAGTTGCCTAGATGGTCCAGTTGCCTAGCTGGTCCAGTTGTCAAGATGGTCCAGTTGTCTCGGTGGTCCGTTTGTCTCCGTGGTCCAGTTGTCTCGGTGGTCCAGTTGTCGCGGTGGCCGAGTTGTCGCGGTGGCCGAGTTGTCCCAGTGGCCCCGTTGTCTCGGTGGCTCCGTTGTCTCGGTGGCCCAGTTGTCTCAGTGGCCCAGTTGTCTTGGTGGCCCAGTTGTCTCGGTAGACCAGTTGTCTTGGTGGCCCAGTTGTCTCGGTGGCCCCGTTGCCTCGGTGGCCCAGTTGTCTCGGTGGCCCAGTTGTCTCGGTGGTCCATTTGTCTAGGTGGCTAAGTTGTCTCGGTGGCTAGAATAGAGCTAGAATATTACTTAGTGCGGCGTCAAAATACGAGGAAACAAATATGACAAATATTCTGGATCTATTCGTTATACTTAAGTTGCATTTCAGAAGTGAAGTCACATCTCCAGCTCTCACATCATCCCACTGAATACTAGTACCTCTCTGGATTATAATTTGAACGGACCCCAAATTGTAGCGTCACGGAATTCCTTTTATATTCAAAACTAGTCCAGGGTGTATTTTAGGTGATTTGGTAGCTCCTGGTTCGATTCCCCACACGGGACTATGTATAAAGCCCATTCCTAGCGTCCTTCGACGAATATTGCTGGAATATTAATTGAGATGAGGTGAAATTGGGTTTTAACGTCGCGTCCAAGATTATTGCACTTATATAGCGACATGCATGCACGTGTGTGTGTGTGTGTGTGTGTGTGTGTGTGTGTGTGTGTGTGTGTGTGTATGTGGTTGTCAGTTGATATAGAATCTGCCCAGAGAGCGAAAGGTCGGTGCGTCGATTCCTGGCCGCATCACAACTAAAGACGTTAAAAGATGGTACTTGTTGAAACTCCGCCTTTTGCTCGACGTTCAGGTGATAAAACAAGGACTGATCGACTTTGAGTCAGTATACTGTGTCTGAGGGGGTATCCATGTAAAATTGCGGCATGGTATCTCAGTGGACTGGCACTATAAATCGGCATCAGTCCGGACTAGTCCAAGCAGCCACACACACACACACACACACACACACACACACACACACACACACACACACTTCACTATATCGGAGGACCGCCTCCGTGGTCTTGTGGTAGAGCGTCCGCCCGGAGAACGGAGGTCCGGGGTTCGATCCCCGGCCGCGTCATACCAAAAGACGTTAAAAGATGGTACTTGTTGTAACCCTGTCTGGTGCTCGGCATTAAGGGGTTAAACAAGGACTGGTCGGCTCGGAGTCAGTATACTGTGTCTGAGTGGGGTATTCATGTTAAACTGCGGCATGGTATCTCAGTGTGCTAGCACTATAAATCGGCATCAGTCCGGACTAGTACACACACACACACACACACACACACACACACACACACACACACACACGCACACGTGAAGGCACGTCGCTATATAAGTGAAATAATCTTGGACGAGACATAAACCCAATTTCACCTCACCTCACCTATATAGGATCTTGGACGAGACGTTAAACCCAATTTCACCTCACCTCACCTATATAGGATCTTGGACGAGACGTTAAACCCAATTTCACCTCACCTCAAGATGACTAGAATAGGAAGTATGACATAAGTACCCTTAAGACAAATGTTGAATACCTTTGTGTTAAATGATGCTGAATATAAGCGCAATTTTCTTGAACGCGACGTTGAACCCCATTTCATCTCAGCTCGACTAAGAATTATAACAAATTGCTGGGAAATATTTGCTGCGAATCACAAGAAGTTTCGATGTTTGATTTCAACTGGTTGTGGGCCTTTAAAAGCTAAGCTTCCCAATATTTTAAAATATTTAAAAATTCTCTAAATTGCGTGGGATCACAAAAAATATTAATATGAATTCATAAAAGTTAAATTAGGCTTAACATGTCAGGACATTTAACATTCCAAAAATCAATCTCTAAATCATCAAGGATTTTCACCAAGGAAAAACGGATTTCAGTTTAAGTCGGTTTGATTTTCTCTTAATGTTCTGCTCATTGGGATGGGTGATTCCTGTTGCAGCGGCCGTGTCTTCAAGCTAATTCCCGTGTGGACTCGCCTGCAAGTTACAACCTGTTGTAAATCTCGCATAATCCCGTTCCTTCGAGACTACAAACCGGAACGTGATGTCCTCATTGAAAATCGGTCTTGGCAGGGTAAATATTTACCCACAATTACGCCAACGGGCAGTATATTCTGTATTTATGCAGAATGTCACAGTCTCAAGTGCTCCTCGAAGTGTTCACCCTAATTAAACACGTCTGGGTAATTTTTGGTAGTTGAACGTTATTTTGTCGACTGAATTGGTCGTCATATTTGATATGTGTGACGAAGTAAAAGGCACGCGAAGAGCTATGATTTGCCTTGCGGACAGGGTACGGAAGGTTCTATAACATGTTTTATTTATTTGGATTTTTGTCAAATATTTGGAAAGCAAAACAAACCGTTGTGTGAAATAATATGAATGTCAGTTGTTTTCACAGACAGTCTGTCAGTGTAGAATATATCTGTTTTAATTAATATCCATATTTGAATATATACAGAGGCTGTTTCGTGTAGCACATATGGGCATGTGACTTTGTTCGAAATACAGCAAACTACGGTTATAACGAACACGCTTATAACGAACTGACGGATATGACGAACTCACTTTTTGGTCCCGACTATTTGCTGTAGTTATGCTGTATATATGCTTATAACGAACTACGGTTATAACAAACTAAAATTAGTAGTCCCTTTAAGTTCGTTATAACCGTACTTTACTGTATGCCTCTGTTTACCCAGCAGTGAATGGGTACCCGGTAGGAGGAGGTGGTTTAACTTTCTGGCGCCACGCGGACAGCTTGGGTTATACATTTGAGTGTACTATCATCAATTGACCGAGGTAATAAAGTGCACTGTGTGTATGAGGTGGGTGAGGTGAAATTGGGTTTAACGTCGCGTCCAAGATTATTGCACTTATATAGCCACGTGCATGCACGTGTGTGTGTGTGTGGCTGCTTGTACTAGTCCGGACTGATGCCGATTTATAGTGCTAGCTCACTGAGATACCATGCCGCAGTCTAACATGAATATCCCACTCAGACACAGTATACTGACTCCGAGCCGACCAGTTCTTGTTTTAGCCCCTTAATGCCGAGCGCCAGACAGGGTAACAACAAGTATCATCTTTTAACGTCTTTTGTATGACGCGGCCGGGCATCGAACCCTGGACCTTCCGCTCTCCGGGCGGACGCTCTACCACACGACCACGGAGGCGGCATACTTTGTGTATGATATCTAGCATAAATAAGCGCAAAGGGATATTTATTATTCTATCAAAAATGTGTATATTTGAGCGAGTACAAATATGTAAATTAAGACTTAACGAAATATAATTTACATCACGTTTGACAAGCGCATTTCACATTCTGCTTACAATATACGGTTACACTGTTCAGTCAACGTAATCGCCTCCTATGACGTTGACACGTCTCCCTATTGTACCCCTGACGTGTTCAATGGGGTTAAGGGTTTTGGCTCACTGCTGGCCATGGCATTCTGTGGGTATTGTTCTGCTAGAGGTGAGCATTGACGATTCGTGCACGGTGAGCACGGGCGTTGTCGTCCTGAAAGATAAAACGTCGACCCACACGCCTTGCAAACGGGACAACGAAAGGTGTCAGCATGTTGTTCCGATTGTACTTTCCAGTCCCCCTTCCTTGCACAGTATGGAGTGGAGTTCTCAGTCATAGTGACGTCACCCCTCACTATAACCGATCCACCGCCAAATGTCAGGTATCAATCACATCGGCTTGATGTTTATTTCGACGTCGCCAGACACGACCGCGACTGTCAAGGAAGTGCAAAGTGAAAGATGACATGTCACCAGCGACGATTATCCCAGTTTCGACGTTGTGTGCACCGATCTACAACAGGCGGCGTAACACGTGGCATAAATGGTATGACAGGCTCCAGTAGCCTGAAGAGTGAGTGAGTATGGTTTTACGCCGCTTTTAGCAATATTCCAGCAATATCACGGCGGGGGACACCAGAAATGGGCACATTGTACCCATGTCGGGAATCGAACCCGGGTCTTCGGCGTGACTAGTAAACGCTTTAACCACTAGGCTACCCTACCGCTCCAGTAGCCTGAAGAAATTTTGCAGGAACTTGATTCGCCCTTTGAGCTCGATTTCGTGGAGCCTAGTCTTGTCGTTGACCTGAGACGCCCTGAACAGGGTCGAGCTTCAACATTTTGGGTTTGTTGGTACCTGTTCCATTGCCTGCTAATCACAGACTATTGAATTCATTGCCCACTGTGCGCTGACCTTTGCCAGCACGCCAATAGTCTGAAGGCGTTCCGCGCGTTGAAGACGCCACATCGCACATACACAAACAATGAAAGAAACCACAGCTGTATGGTCAACAGAATCAATAAGACTGACAGAAATAATGGTACACAGAGCTTAATCGGCTTTCCTTGAAAGTGTCAAATCAGGGATGACGCCCTACGCACGTAGATTGGAGTGAGTGAGTGAGTGAGTGAGTGAGAGTAGGCGAGTGAGTGAGCGAGCGAGCAAGTACATGTACGTTAGTATGTGAGTGAGTGACTCAGTGAGTAAATGAGTGAGTGAGTGGTTGGATGGATGAGTGAGTGAGAGCTAGTAGGAGAGTGAGTGAGCAGGTGAGTGAGTGAGTGTGTGCGTCGATGAGTGAGTGAGTGAGTGAGTGCGTCGATGAGTGAGTGAGTGAGACAGTATCTCAGTCATGTCACGATGTGTCAGCTAAACCTGAAAAGAATGCTGCAGTGCTGCAGATCGAAGAGCGCGGATTGGCTGCTGACAAACCACGAATCATCATCAGGGAGGGTGGCCGAGTCGTCTCAGGCGCCGCGATTCGCTGTACAGAGTTGCGTCCCTTGGACACGCCAGAAACCTATGATCGTGGGTTCGAGTCCCGGTTCGCCCCGATTATGTTAATAGGTTTGTCAGCACCATACCCATGCTCGTGGGTTTCACCTAAGTGGTAAACGTCTGAGATCTGCATCACTTCGGGCTTTCCTCCAAAATTAAGCTGACACGCCGCGATATGACTGGAATACTGTTAAAAGCGGCATTAAGCCCAACTCACTCACTCACTCTTCACCCTCCTGTATAAAAATCCCTCTTTAATTAATTCAGCTTATTATCATTATTTCACACAAATCAATTGTGTGACAGAAGAGCCCTATGAACTAACATAAAAATACTTTAGAACTCAGGTTTAAACTTTATTTCTAACTGTGCTAATTTGTAAGATCAGGGAAATTGTTAAAACGAAAGTACTCAAAGATCATTTTAACATCTGTGATGCCATGGCTTGGAAATAGATAGATATCTTATAAACTGTGATTTTCTTTAAAAACAAACATCCAAGAGACCCTATTGAGTGATATTGTCTGTCTCAGGGGGCTGACAACTTTGATCACCTAAAAAACTACTTTCCTTTAAACTAGTTCCAAACCCGCGCACAAAGAGCCTAGTAAATCAATACTTGTAACAGGAACTTGATGCTGTTAACTCGTCAACATGAACAAGTTGTCCGGAAATCAGTTTTTCTTGACCTCCAATTTGACCCCACTTTGATGGAGAAGATGAATTAACGTCAGTGTTTGGGGAAATAGAACCACGGGGATGAAGAAAGAAACGCCATACTAACAGACTGGGTTCACTGATGTAACTGACGCGGAGATGACTTTGTCAACATAGGCTTTTAACAGACATGCTTGTAGGAATCGTATATATTTAGAGAGAAGGTCACTTTTATTGACTTGTCTTGGTACAGGTATGTTGTGACTTTGGGACTCGGTTCCAGAACGCGCTTTAACCGCCACGACTACTTCAGTTTGCGTTGAGGTAAGGCGTTCGACAGTCGTTGGACTTAAGTCGCGTTGTGGAATGAGGCCTGAGGAAGTATAAGTACCGAGAATTTGTACGCGAGGTAGATCTGTGAGTGAGCATGTTGGGTTTAGCGTCCTTTGAAAAGCATTTCATAGCTTGAGTGAGTGAGTAAGTGAGTGAGTGAGTGAGTGAGTGAGTGAGCGAGCGAGCGGGCGGGCGGGCGGGCGGGCGGGTGGTTGAGTGAGTGGTTGAGTGAGTGAGTGAGCGAGTGAGTGACCGAGCAAGTGAGCGAGCGAGCGGGTGGGTGGTTGAGTGAATGAGTGAGTGAGTGACTGAGGGTGAGTGAGTGAGTGAGTGGGTGAGTGACGTGGCACCTGAGACAAAGGGCCAAGTTGGGACAGATCAAGGACATTTTCGGACAAAAGGAGACCGATATCGAAAGGCCTTCTGAAATATTCAATTTGACATTTGTTTTTTTGTTTCTGACAAAGAAACAAAGTGACATACCGACATCAGTGTCCAGTGACAGTGTCACATGACACGGGATCGATAGACAATGTCATAACCGCTAACACAAGTTCAGTTGATCAATTCCTCCAAACGCGGTGAATCTTTATACGCTCAAGTTGCAAGTCTTTTAAGAAATCATAAAATCAATGCTTTAAACAGCTTTGAACGTTCGAAATATGCCTCTTACCGAAATGATTTCACATCTTGTACAAGTAAGTGAGTTATTGACACGCTGCCACTGTCCAACATGTTATCGCAGCTACATGACGGCGGTCTGTAAATAATCGAGTCTGGAACAGACAATCCAGTGATTGACACCATGAGCATCGATCCACGCAATTGGGATCGATGACATGCATCAACCATGTCAGCGAGCCTGACCACCCGATCCCGTTAGTCGCCTTCTACGACAAGCATAGTCACCTTTTACGGCAAGCATGGGCTGCTGAAGACCTATTCTACCACACAATGTGTGGCCTGACGTGACAATAGTAACGCGCGATGTAGAACTATACCTTCTCTGACTTGTTTAATTTTCTAAAGTGGTGCCCACTAACGAGTGAGTGAGTGAGTGAGTTGGGTTTAACGCCGCTTTTAACAGTATTCCAGTTATATCACGGTGTGTCAGCTTAATGTGGGAGGAAAGCCCGAAGTGATGCAAGTCTCAGACGTTTACCACTTCGGTGAAACCCACGAGCACGGGTTTGGTACTGACAAACCTAGAAACATAATCGGGGCGAACCGGAATTCGAACCCACAATCATAGGTTTCTGGCGTGCCGATGGGACGCAACTCTGCACAGCGAATCGCGGCGCCTTAGACGACTGGTCCACCCGTGCCCCCGCCCACTTACGAAGTTATATGTGAGGAGAGAATACTGATTTTAAACATAACAAATAAGTGTTTGAGTACATACAGCGCCAAACCATGTTTAATGGCTCTTGTCATTTTGTCCTTATTTCAGATAGACAACCCTCTGAAAAAAGTGGACTAACCCATCCACTTTATTACCAGTGAGTGAGTGAGTATGGTTTTACGCCGCTTTTAGCAATATTCCAGCAATATCACGGCGGGGGACACCAGAAATGGGCTTCACACATTGTACCCA
This sequence comes from Haliotis rufescens, assembly GCF_023055435.1. Taxonomy (NCBI): domain Eukaryota; kingdom Metazoa; phylum Mollusca; class Gastropoda; order Lepetellida; family Haliotidae; genus Haliotis; species Haliotis rufescens. Next base: position 29,974,151 of record NW_025963824.1, on the reverse strand, counting down.
TGTCGGGATTCGAACTCGGGTCTTAGGCGTGACGAGCGAACGCTTTAACCACTAGGCTACCCGACCGCCCCCACTTTTTTACCAGCAAGAAAGAGTTCACGTTTGAATTGAAATAAACGTTACTGTATGTTTCAGTGTTGATTGGTACCTGTAGATTTAACTGCGCTAAATTTAACTTTTGAAACTTCAGACTACGCATAAGCTTCCGAATGTAATTTCCCTTTCGCCCTAAAGCGTTCATCCCGTTGTCGTCGAGGCATCCCCATTAACAAATACTGCATCAAAGAAAGCGCAGAGAGCTTACGTGATAGTTTGGGCAATGAAACTCAGCAGGACTAATGGCCCAGAGTGATTTGACGACCTTTCTCTGACGTGTCAAAATCACGAATGACCCCCCTACAACCTGCACGGAAGAATTGCATGGTTCACATGCAAAGTTTCGGGTTGTTGAGGAATTTAGTCTTGGTTCCGAAACCGTTCGGTCTCTGGCAGTCAATTTTCAAAGGTGATCTTTCTTCTGCCGCCCGATCACAACAATATAGAATATCACCTACTTTTTTGCAGCGTGTAATTAGTAACAGCCAGGACCACGTGACATTTAGCTACTGTAGAGCTTCGACTATCTTAATTTTACTTTAATAATGTCTGTATCATGCTATATGTGATAGAGGTGAGGTGAGATGAGGTGAAATGGGGTTTAACGTCGCGTCGAAGATTATTGCACTTATAGCGATGTGCATGTACGTGTGTGTGTTTGTGTGGCTGCTTGTAGTAGTCCGGACTGATGCCGATTTATAGTGATAGCTCACTGAGATACCATGCCGCAGTTTAACATGCCGATTTATAGTGCTAGCCCTGAGATACCGTTCCGCAGTTTAACATGAATACCCCACTCAGACACAGTATACTGACTCCGAGCCGACCAGTCCTTGTTTTAGCCCCTTAATGCCGAGCGCCAGACAGGGTAACAACAAGTACCATCTTTTAACGTGTTTTGGTTTGACGCCGCCGGCGATCGAACCCCGGACCTTCCGCTCTCCGGGCGGACGCTCTTCCACTAGACCACGGAGGCGACAGGACTGCGTTCTATCACATATAGACCGCCTCCGTGGTCTAGTGGTAGAGCGTTCGCCCGGAGAGCTGAAGGTCCGGGGTTCGATCGCCGGCGGCGTCAAACCAAAAGACGTTAAAAGATGGTACTTGTTGTAACCCTGTCTGGCGCTCGGCATTAAGGGCCTAAAACAAGGACCGGTCGGCTCGGAGTCCGTATACTGTGTCTGAGTGGGGTATTCATGTTAAACTGCGGAATGGTATCTCAGGGCTAGCACTATAAATCGGCATCAGTCCGGACTAGTACAAGCAGCCACACACACAGGTGCATGCACGTCGCGATATAAGTGCAATAATCGTGGACGCGACGTTAAACTTCACCTCACCTGTCGGTATCACCTGTTTTCGATTTTTCACATCTGGAGATCATTCGGATCGAAAGAAGAGAAGGCGGAAACGGTCTTCCATTGACATAAAATACTATCCTGAACTGACCTTTATCGACGTTCCCATCCCTCGTTGATATCTGAGTAATTGCCTGTTTGTTGTTTGGGGGGCTTTAAAAGACGATATATGATACAGACGGACCATTGCATGTTGAAGCTTATGCGTAGTGTGAGGTTTCAAAAGTTAAATTTAGCGCAGTTAAAGCTGCAGGTACTCATCCACATTGAAATACAGTAGGTTTATCTCCATTAAAAAAATTAAACGTGAACTCTTTGTAGTTAGTTAGGTTTAGTTCATTTTTTAGTGGGTTGTCTATCTGAATTAAGGAAATAATGACAATAACATAACCATTAATGATATATATATATATATATATATATATATATATATATATATATATATATATATATATATATATATCATTACGGGTTATGTTATATATATACATAGTAATAATTAAATAGGTGGAGTAAGATTGAACACAGTTTTAATTGGCTAGCGCTTTCAACTCGTACCACGTACGAGTCTCGTCAGGCCATAACTGAATAACGGACATGAAGTAGTAACATATAGTTACGTGACGTCATAACATTTAGGAGAACTATGAGGAGAAATATTTATAAATGGACGCTCGGGTAGCCTAGTGGTTAAAGCGTTCGCTCGTCACGCCGAAGACCCGGGTTCGATTCCCGACATGGGGACAATGTGTGAAGCCCATATATGGTGTCCCCCGCCGTGATATTACTGGTATATTGTCAAAAGCGGCGTAAAACCTTACTCATTCACTATTTATAAATGCCTACCGACAATGGCTGAGGTGAGGTGAAATAGGGTTTAATGTCACGTCTAAGATAATTGCACTTATATGGCGACGTGCATGTACGCGTGTGTGTGTGCGTGCGTGCGTGCGTGCGTGCGTGCGTGCGTGCGTGCGTGCGTGCGTGCGTGCGTGAGGCTGTCCCTACCGACAATGACCGAATTTTGTTTGTTGTTTTTACGCCGTCCTCAGCAATATTCCAGTTATATGACGGCGGTCTGTAAATAATCGAGTCTGAACCAGACAATCCAGTGATTGATATCATGAGCATCGATCCACGCAATCGGGACACATGACATGCATCAACCAAGTCAGCAAACCTGACCACCCGATCCCGTTAGTCGCCTTTTACGGCAAGCATGGGTTGCTGAAGACCCGGGCGACCCCGGATCTTCACGGGTCGAGAAATAAGTACTTTCCTTTGAATATTAGCTTCCGTGGTGATGCGGTTGTTAAATCGGCTGATTCAGTCCGAGGTAGTTATTCTGGAAGTATATCTCTGATTGACCAATCAGAATCCAGTAACATCCATATTCACGGCAGAGTGTGACTTTAGCGGCGATACATGACAGCCTTATGACGAACAGGTCGGGTACACTCGCGCTTTTCCGCTCTGTCAGCATGACCCAGCAGTAGAATGATTTGTTTGTTTGTTTGTTTGTTGTTTGTTGACCACCTGATCCCGTTAGTCGCCTCTTACCACAAGCATAGTCGCCTTTTAAGGCAGGCATTGGTTGCTGAAGACCTATTCCACCCCGGATCTTCACGGGTATGCCTGACACAGAACTGACCGCCTCAAAATCCGCTGCTGTAAACAGTTTGATAACTATGCCCGGCGAAAAAATGGTTTCAGAACGTTGTAAAACGGGCTTTGTAAAACATAATTGTTTTTCTGTTGGAATGAAGGAACATTTCATGAGGAATATTTCTTCAAGGTCACATGAACAGACTGTGATCAACTTAATGCACATCTACTAGAGTAAACACAATCTGGGTTTAGTATCAAAAGAAGAACATGATCAAAATTGATTAAATTTCATGTTATCATCTTAAGTGAGTGCTATTTTTAAGCCAGTTTTTGCCTCTTTGCAGAAAGCTACAGCATAAGATCGTGCTCTGGTAATGTCACGACAGTCAGAGACCAAAGACTTCCGTACAAGAGCGCCCTGTTCTGGGAGACAGCGATTGGACAGAAGCTCTGCAATAATGTCAAACGTTGCAACTGAGAATGTTTGAACAATAACTCAACTAATATACCAGAACGTGGTGTTTTGAAATGTAAACAATCAACTTGGATATTAGTGCTCAACTCAACTAATTATGCCAGAACGTGGTGTTTTGAAAATGTAAACAATCAACTTTAAAGTGAAAATCTAATTATCCGGCATGCTGTGATGATCATCTGGGTATAATTACTTGAAGTAGCCAGGATCGTGTGTGATGTCGGAGAATATCCGTTCATTCGTGTATTTTGAGAATCAATCCTGTTGATGAATCTCAGAGTCGATTGTTCAAAGAGGATATTATGTTGCGCTGGATCGTTGGTATATCTGGTCAAGACTTGACCATTTCCAGGCCACGGTCATACAGTTGGTATGGGGCTGACAACAGTCACTCTCTCCAAACACTGCTCTTTTACCAGCCCGTACATGTAGGGGAAAATGTATTCTACATTTATACTACTGATTTTGTGTGATCTGCTAACTTCCAACATCCGTGTTTGTCATGTGCTAACATCCAACACCTGTCTGTGTGATGCGTTAACATCCAACACCTGTCTGTGTGTGGTGCGCTACCATCCAACACCTCTCTGTGTGTGATGCGTTAACAGAAAACACCTGTTTGTGTGTGATGCGCCAACATCCAACACCTCTCTGTGTGTGATGCGTTAACAGAAAACACCTGTTTGTGTGTGATGCGCCAACATCCAACACCTGTCTGTGTGTGATGCGCTAACATCCAACACCCGTCTTTGTGATGCGCTAACATCCAACACCTGCCTGTGTGTGATGCGTTAACATCCAACACCTGTTTGTGTGTGATGCGCTAACATCCAACACCCGTCTTTGTGATGCGCTAACATCCAACACCTGCCTGTGTGTGATGCGTTAACATCCAACACCTGTTTGTGTGTGATGCGCTAACATCGACCACCTGTCTGTGTGTGATGCTCCACCATCCAACACCTGTCTGTATGATGCGTTAACATCCAACACCTGTTTGTGTTTGATGCGCTAACATCCAACACCTGTCTGTGTGTGATGCGCTAACATCCAACACCTGTCTGTGTGTGATGCGCTAACTTCCAACACCTGTGTTTGTCATGCGCTAACTTCCAACACCTGTGTTTGTCATGCGCTAACTTCCAACACCTGTGTTTGTCATGCGCTTACACCCAGCACCTGTGTTTGTCATGCGCTAACACCCAACACCTGTGTTTGTCATGCGCTAACATCCAACACCTGTGTTTGTCATGCGCTAACACCCAACACCTGTGTTTGTCATGCGCTAACTTCCAACACCTGTTTGTCATGCGCTAACTTCCAACACCTGTATTTGTCATGCGCTAACTTCCAACACCTGTGTTTGTCATGCGCTTACACCCATCACCTGTTTGTCATGCGCTAACATCCAACACCTGTGTTTGTCATGCGCTAACTTCCAACACCTGTGTTTGTCATGCGCTAACTTCCAACACCTGTGTTTGTCATGCGCTAACACCCAACACCTGTGTTTGTCATGCGCTAACTTCCAACACCTGTGTTTGTCATGCGCTTACACCCAGCACCTGTGTTTGTCATGCGCTAACACCCAACACCTGTGTTTGTCATGCGCTAACATCCAACACCTGTGTTTGTCATGCGCTAACACCCAACACCTGTGTTTGTCATGCGCTAACTTCCAACACCTGTTTGTCATGCGCTAACTTCCAACACCTGTGTTTGTCATGCGCTAACACCCAACACCTGTGTTTGTCATGCGCTAACATCCAACACCTGTGTTTGTCATGCGCTAACTTCCAACATCTGTGTTTGTCATGCGCTAACATCCAACACCTGTCTGTGTGATGCGCTAACATCCAACACCTGTCTGTGTGATGCGCTAACATCCAACACCCGTCTGTGTGATGCGCTAACATCCAACACCTGTTTGTGTGTGATGCGCCAACATCCAACACCTGTCTGTGTGATGCGCTAACATCCAACACCCGTCTGTGTGATGCGTTTACATCAATCACCTGTCTGTGTGTGATGCGCTAACATCCAACACCTGTTTGTGTGTGATGCGCTAACATCCATCACCTGTTTGTGTGTGATGCTCTAACATCCATCACCTGTTTGTGTGTGATGCGCTAACATCCAACATCTGTGTTTGTCATGCGCTAACATCCAACACCTGTGTTTGTCATGCGCTAACACCCAACACCTGTTTGTGTGTGATGCTCTAACATCCATCACCTGTTTGTGTGTGATGCTCTAACATCCATCACCTGTTTGTGTGTGATGCTCTAACATCCATCACCTGTTTGTGTGTGATGCGCTAACATCCATCACCTGTTTGTGTGTGATGCGCTAACATCAATCACCTGTTTGTGTGTGATGCTCTAACATTCAACACCTGTTTGTGTGTGATGCGCTAACATCCATCACCTGTTTGTGTGTGATGCTCTAACATCCATCACCTGTTTGTGTGTGATGCGCTAACATCCATCACCTGTTTGTGTGTGATGCGCTAACATCCATCGCCTGACTGTGTATGATGCGCTAACATCCATCGCCTGTTTCTGTGTGATGCGTTTGTAGTCTGCACCTGCAAGAGCTTATAAAACTGTCAACCATGCTATATTTATTACATAAATACAAACGTCGGTACCAGAGTACAAATAATCTAGCTTGTCTAGAATATATGCCGAAACCAGATTCCATTGGACGTAAAAGGAAAAACAGTGCAAATTATATGAATGGATCACCGAAAATCAGTGATGACACCAGGTGTTCGCGAAAAGGCCCATCATATCCTGCTCTACCACTGTCGCCCGCAACTCACACACTTTGCTTAAAAAAAAAGTGAAGTAACATGAATAATATTTGAAGCAAGGAATGCAGACCATAAACGCATCGCTCCGACATTTTGCAATCGTTACCTTATTATGGCAGGTCTGTGTCGATTCCAAGTGTCACACACGGTTAATAACATTGCGCGATACTCTTCCGAGAACATTTATGTCAGATTTAGATTCTACAAATAGACACCAACATGGATTAATTTGCGATAACGTAATACTGAGCCAAACACGGGGATACCAATGACACTTTGGTCAGAATTCGTTTTTACAAACTCTTTATGATTTAATTATGGTTTTGTTTTAGTAACAGGTAGCTTTAGATAAATCATTTTTATTTGAAGGTAGCTGTTCTTAACGCTTCCAAACAAAGCCTTGCAAGGGTGGCGACCACAACACAAAGAGAAAGTAGTTGCAGAAATCACTTCCAGGCTTCCAGACATCTGTCCGACAGGTAGCTCAATTAGGACTGGAGGTCTCACATTATGAAGTTCCTAGATGCCGACAGAGACAGCGATGGAGAGGCTAATTTGATCAACCTTTCTGGAATTTCCTCATGCAAATTCTGAAGATGATATTGTTCGTTACAGTCTGAGTTTTGTGATAACGTGACAAACAGGTTTAAAGTGGTGACAATGGGTCGCGTGACATTTCCAGACTGGTCCTGCTGTGTGATGATCCCATACTGACCTTTAGCTACAAAAGCCGTGTTTATACATTTTCCTTGTTTTGTTTTGGATCAGTTGACTAATTCTTTCCTAACGGATGTTTATGATATATATGCTCGAGACTTCCTCTGTGGTCTACTGGGTAGAGCGTTTGCCGGAGAGGGGAAAATCCGTGGTTCGATCCCATGGCCGTGTTATACCAGTGACGTAAATGATGGTACTTGTTGTTACCCTGCCTGGCGCTCGGCATTAAGGGGCTAAAATAAGAACTGGTCGGCTCGGAGTCAGTAGACTGTGTATAAATATGGTATCCAATTTAAACTGAAGCATTGTATCTCAGTGGGATAATACTATAAAATGGCATTAGTCCGGACTAATACAAACAGGGACATACACACAGGCATACACGTCGCCATATAAGTGTAATAGTCTGGAAAGTGATCTTATAACCTCATATCACCTCACCCCACCTCACCTCACCTCACCTCACCTCATAAATGACGTACACCACCCCCTTTCTGTATGAGCAAGTCGGTGCGGGTGACTGGAAACTTCTGAATCTACCTATGGAGGACTGTGTTGATGGTGTTGCTTGCTGTTGTTTCCGCAAAAAAGATTTGGAAAAAATCTGTCGGTGCCCAGTTGACGGTGCACATGCTCTGCAACTCCTGTAGTCGACCGAAATCGTCACGTTGAAATCCACGTTGTTAACGAACCGGATGTCACGTTCGTAACGTGATTTTGATTGGACTATGCATAGACTCGTTAGTCCAGCCAAAACGTAACTCCAGATTTCTAGGCTAGTTCCCTAAGGGTGGAAACTGGACTTTTATGGTCAGTTTACTCCCTTTGCCTCGGGGAGGTGTGAAAATGTGACGGTGCCAAATTTGGTGAGGATATGCAATGAGTTGAAAGCAACAGTCATGCGTTGCAACCGTCGCAGCAACAGGTGTACAGGGGTATTGTCCTGGCTGGACACCACATCGTTGGTGAGTTTTCTAAGGGCTTCAGCCTTGAGGGGGCACGGGTGGCCCAGTCGTCTAAGGTGCCGCGATTCGCTGTGCAGAGTTGCGTCCCTTGGGCACGCCATACCCGTGCTCGTTGGTTTCTCCGAAGCGGTAAACGTAGACCTGCATCACTTCAGGCTTTCCTCCAATATTAAGCTGACACGCCGCGATAGAACTGGAATACTGTTAAAAGCGGCGTTAACCAAACTCACACACTCACTCACTTTAGCCTTGTTATTCTCATGCAGTCGCGGAAGTAGATTCACATAAAATTGGCAATTAATCGTCTAATATTTCGTGAGGATGTCCACCAGTAGGATTCCCTTGGAATCCCAGAAAACCGAAACCATTACCTTGCCAGCTGATGGAACAGACCTTGATGAGGAGACTTCTTTGACTGTGTTTTAGTCTCTGGCTGGTAGAAGGTGAACCCATGGCTACAAATCGCTTGACAAAGTGAGCTGGGCCTGCTTAAAAACAACGTAAATTCTCACAGGATATGATGGCCCTGGAGCGTTCCTGATCAGGAGTCAGAAGTCAAGAAACCCAGCGTTCTCAAACCCTGGACATGTCCATTTGATTCCTCCGAATGTTCTCAACTCTCTCATGAGAGGGGGCGGTCGGGTAGCCTAGTGGTTAAAGCGTTCGCTCGTCACGCCGAAGACCCGGGTTCGAATCCCGACATGGGTACAATGTGTGAAGCCCATTTCTGGTGTCCCCCGCCGTGATATTGCTGGAATATTGCTAAAAGCGGCGTAAAACCGTACTCACTCACTCACTCTCATGAGAGATGCTGTGCTGTGACGTGTGGTGAGTCCATCATCCATAATCATATATATTTTTATCCACAGTTTTCTCAGTAGTGGCCGTTAAAGGCTTTCCTGATTATACTCGAGGTTCTTTCCGCTGCCCATCTCTTAACATAGGAAAGAGCATCACCCCCTTAAGGAAACACCATGTCCGCATTGATAGCCTCTTTTGGTTGGACATCCTTCATGAAACAATTTTGTCAATGTTCAATAACAGGAAAAACCTGGTCACTGTGGTGACTGCAGTAATATTTGGTTCGAATGCAGCCCGTAAGCATGACGCGTGTACTTAAGCCATGTATACTGTTATTAGTGCACTGTACAGCCTTTGTTGTTAGGCTCAGGGTTTTATCTTCTCCTCGTCCTGCTTCTTTCATCTCCGCAACATTGGAAGCTTTCGACATCTACAAAGAAGCTGCACACAAATGATCAACTCCACAGGCTCCAACGTGTACAAAATACAGCAGCACATATTGTCAAGAAGACATCAAACATACATTATGGACTCCAGTAACACCTGCTCTGGTGTCGCTGTACTGGTTACCACTCAAAGCCAGAACTGAATTCAAAATTCTAACCCTGGCCTACAAATGCGACATGGAAACAGCCCTATTATATCTCACCGAACTACTGCCTAAATACAAGCCTTCCAGATCTCTACGTTCTCAGAATAACCACCTGTTACAAGTCCCGGAAACCCGCCTCAAACCCTTTGGTCAGAGATCTTTCCAGTTCTGCGCTACCTCGCTATGGAACAAACTACAATCTGATCCTAATCTGTCGCCATCGCTTTCATCCTTTAAGACTCATCTGAAACACGCCTTTTCAGACAACATTATCAACTCTACTCCCCTTTCATTAGCATTATTTAATAAAACTATGTAGCGCCATGAGCATTAACTCGGTGAATGGAATCTGGCGCAGCGTAAATGGACTTATCAAAATTAATAGTAACAATTCAATCCGGGCAATATTTCCACGTCGTGGGGGGTTAAATCCCACACTCCGACACATTAGCTTCCACTGTTCTACCCTTAACCATTCATCATCTACCCTCTCCACCGTAAAATCTACCTTTAAAAGCCCATCACACTATAAACACCTCTGTGCCGCCTTCCCTATATACCCAACATCTCCCCTATTGGTCGCTTATCCTCTACGCTTTATCATATATACTCTAACCTTAATCTCCATCCCCATCCCTTTATCAGCTTCCCTTTATCACTTATTTCCTTCACTTTTCATTTATCTTCTTCTCGTTATCACTTATCCTCTACCCGTTATCACTTGTCCTCAACCCGTTATCACTTATTCTCTACCCGTTATCACTTGTCCTCAACCCGTTATCACTTATTCTCTACCCGTTATCACTTATCCTCTACCCGTTATCACTTATCCTCTCCCCGTTATCACTTATCCTCTACCCGTTATCACTTATCCTCTACCCGTTATCACTTATCCTCTACCCGTTATCACTTATCCTCAACCCATTATCACTTATCCTCTACCCGTTATCACTTATCCTCTACCCGTTATCACTTATCCTCTACCCGTTATCACTTATCCTCTACCCGTTATCACTTATAATCTACGCCTTTCATACAATGAAGAATTGAATTGAATTGAATGCCACACCCTGTATCACCTTGCCGCTACCCTTTATCGCCTATCAGTCTTCCCCGTATCGCATCTCCTCTACCCCTTATCGCCTTTAAGTCTAACCTTTATCGCTATCAGTCCACCCTTTACTGCCTCACCTGTACCCCTTATAGCCTCTCCTGTACCCCTTATCGCCTATCCTGTACCCTTTCTCGCCATCCCCTACCATTTACCGCCTATCCTCTACCCTTTCTCGCCATCACATACCCTTTACCGCCCACCCTCTAACCTTTCTCGCCATCACCTACCATTTACCGCCTATCCTCTACCCTTCCTCGCCATCACCTACCATTTACCGCCTATCTTCTATCCTTTCTCGCCATCACCTACCCTTTACCGCCCACCCTCTATCCTTTCTCGCTATCCCCTACCATTTACCGCCTATCCTCTACCCTTTCTCGCTATCCCCTACCATTTGCCGCTTATACTCTACCCTTTCCCGCCATCACATACCCTTTACCGCCCACCCTCTACCCTTTCCCGACATCACTTACCATTTACCGCCTATCCTCTACCCTTTCTCGCCATCACGTACAATTTACCGCTTATCCTCTACCCTTAACTCCAATCACCTACCATTTACCGCTTATTCTCTACCCTTTCTCGCCATCACCTACCATTTACCGCTTATCCTCTACCCTTAACTCCAATCACCTACCATTTACCGCTTACCCTCTACCCTTTCTCGCCATCACCTACCATTTACCGCCTATCCTCTACCCTTTCTCGCCATCACCTACCATTTACTGCCTATCCTCTACCCTTTCTCGCCATCACCTACCATTTACGGCCTATCCTACATTTTTTAACATCCTATCCTCTACCCTGTACCGCCTTCCTTCTCTTTCTTGCCACGTCCTCTAAAATGTACACCCGCGAACCCTTCTGTCGTCCCTGTGTTTATGCAGGTTACTGGAAGATGACACCGGAAGATGACACAGCTGTACAGAAGCTGCCGGGGTCAGTCTGGCCAGACAGGGTTGTGGCTCTCCCACACAACCTCGGCGAGGTGAGAATCACAAACATATGTCAGTTACAGCAGACTTGAAATTATTCACCTTCTAGTTGAGGATCCCTAACACAGAGGATCCTGCAGTGAAGCGTTATCAGGTTTACACGACGTCGGTCACTACTGATGATTCACGGCATCCTCCGATATGTATCACATACCATCACTTGCTTGTAGCCAGTGGTGTACCGGGGCCTCCCCTCTATATTTGTACCAGTGATAAACGAGGTGACCACAATGTCGACGATTTTGATATGATGCTGTCATTGTGCTGATACTGACGACGATGTTGTTGCTGGGTAGATGGTGTTGATAGCGTTCACATTTTGATCGTGTTGATGTGTTCATAGTGTCCACGTGTTGATCGTGTTGATAGTGTCCACGTGTTGATCGTGTTGCCGTGTTGATAGTGTCCAGGTGTTGATCGTGTTGCCGTGTTGATAGTGTCCACGTGTTAATCATATTGCCGTGTTGATAGTGTTCACGTATTGATCGTGTTGCGGTGTTGATAGTGTCCACGTGTTGATCGTGTTGCCGTGTTGATAGTGTCCACGTGTTAATCATATTGCCGTGTTGATTGTGTTCACGTGTTGATCGTGTTGCTGTGTTGATTGTGTCACGTGTTGATCGTGTTGCGGTGTTGATAGTGTCCACGTGTTGATCGTGTTGCTGTGTTGATAGTGTTCACGTGTTGATCGTGTTGATAGTGTTCACCTATTGATCTTTGGACACTGTTTCTGATATTAATACTGTTACTATTTGATAGTATTCCTGCGTTAACACTGCTGTCGTGGTGATACTGTCGCTGTTTTGATGCTGTTGTTAGGTTGATAATGTTGCTGTTCTGACACTGAGATTCTTCGTCTCTTGTATGTTCTGATGATGATGATGGAGACGACGAGGACGACGACAATGATGATGACATTGATGAAACATGCAATTACCCAATTGGGATACCTTGTTGATTGGGATTATCCGAGAGCCCCTTATGTCCGACTAGCTGCTTTTTCACTTAGCTCTATTGACCAGCATGAGATCAGTTGGAATAATAAAGTGATATGGCCAGTTTATGAACTGATCTGTCCTTCGTGCGGTGGAACAGATGTGGCCACTCTGACCACTGGGCGATGATATGTCGGTCACCTTTCAACGATGTGCGGTCGCATGGCAATGAAGATGTGACTCCCTTAATTAACTTTTGGTTATTGTGTAACGGCACACTCAGCAGTATTCCTACTGAATGACGGCGGCTTATATATAATCGAGTCTGGACCAGACAATCCCGTGATTCATTTTGTGAGCAACGACGGTTGAGGTCGTCAGAGTTCGGTGACAAGGAATCAACCACTTAGTCGCCATTACGACAGGCATAGGAAAGCAGACACCCATTTTTGATAGGGGCTAAACATGTTAAAAGGAAGTGAGTGAGTGAGTGAGTTGGGTTTAACGCCGCTTTTAACAGTATTACAGTTATATCACAGTGTGTCAGCTTAATGTGGGAGGAAAGCCCGAAGTGATGCAGGTCTCAGACGTTTACCACTTCGGTGAAACCCACGAGCACGGGTATGGTGCTGACAAACCTAGAAACATAATCGGGGCGAACCTGGATTCGAACCCAAAATCATAAGTTTCTGGCGTGCCCAAGGGACGCAACTCTGCACAGCGAATCGCGGCGCCTTAGACGACTGGGCCACCCGTGCCCCCTTAAAAGGAAGAAATGGTTATTGGATGGCGATGTTTTTGACAGGCGGGCTGAAATTAGCAGCGGGTTCGTTATTCAATGAGTTATTGTGGCCGTTTAATATACAGCCTTTGAAAAACGCATCTACAGCTAGCATATTTTTCGTTATTCGAAAAATGAATAACGAAAAACTAACCCGTTGGAAATACGGTATCTTATACCAGGTGTGAATAGCAAACCTTATGCTGATTAGTTATTTATTATGCAAAAGTATTGAATAACTACACATTTGTTGAGAGATAGACTATCTAATATTTGATATAATTGCTGGCCATAAACTGAATTACTAATCCGGTCCTTGCTTGTTTTTCGTTATTAAAAACAACTGAATAACTGATCAGTTTTGGGGCAATGGTACATCTTTAAGACAAACCTGCTCTCGTTATTAACCCGAGTTTCAGTTTATTTGAACACAATATTATAGTTGTTTATTAAACACCCTTTGAAAAACGGGTCTTCAGCAACCCATGCTTGCCATACAAGGCGACTATACTAGTCGTAAGGGGCGACTAACGGGATCGGGTGGTCAGGCGCGCTGACTTGGTGGATGCATGTCATCGTATCCAACTTGCGTGGATCGATGCTCATGTTGTCAATCACTGGATTGTCTGGTCCAAACTCGATTATGTACAGACCGCCGTCATATAGCTGGACTATTGGTGAGTGCGGCGTTAAACAACAAACAAACAAACTTAAAAAAACACGAATCCTCTGCTGGCTCGATTTTCGTTATTCGCAAAACGAGTAACGAATATAGAACCCGCTGACTTCAGTCTGTTCATCCGATACGGGTATGAAAGCTATGTTTTGGACCTTACGTCTGCAGTATTTCGGCAACTATTTTCAGCCGAGCATCGTTTTGATAACGTTTGTAATTGTTTGCTCAAATCCAGTTCTCAAATGTCTAGTTTGTTTTTCCCGACAGTATATGTCAGCGTCCCAGAAATCCTGCTGTGTTTTTTTAATATATCATAGTTATGTTTTGTAGCTTGAGTTTGCAGTATTATCAGCTTATTAACGCTTGTAATTCTTTGGTCAAATCCGCTTTCCAAGTGTATACTTTCGATCGCCTCATGCCTCGTGGTATTTCCACGACAAAATGAAACCTGAACCCGGAGGATAGGGACGTAATTGAGCGACATGTTAAAATAAAACATGCTATGGTATTAAAAGTGCCCAGATGGGAAAACGTATGTTCGCGTAATAATTCAGTTATGTCGCGATAACAGTTGCGCACGACATGACTCATACAAATACGCTTTTTTCTTCCAGACGGAATGAAGTCGTAAACGTTAATAAATGTTGGGTGACAGTTATAAACGCACTGGGCTGAAAATCTGATGTATTTTCGTCAACATCAGTGATGTTAGGTTATTAAGATTTCACATTTGAATCATAAATAGCAATTGATCGCATGCTACGTGGGGACAAATTCTTAATTAAACCTTGAATCTGAATATAGATTATGACTAGAATGGTTTCATCAGACAGAGGGGCGGGCGGGTAGCCTATTGGTTCAAGCGTTCGCTCGTCACGCCGAAGACCCGGGTTCGATTCCCGACATGGGTACAATGTGTGAAGCCCATTTCTGGTGTCACCCGCCGTGAAATTGCTGGAATATTGCTAAAATCGGTGTAAAACCATACTCACTCACTCATCAAACAGAGACAAGTCAGCTGCACACTGCCAAAACCAGCCAGCAAACCTGCAGGCATTCTCTGAACCTGCAGACATTCTCTTTTGTCAACCTGCAGACATTTTCGTCTCTCAACCTCCAGAATTATTCTCCTCCTGGAGACATTCTCTCACTCAAAATACATTTTCTCACTCTGTAGACATTCTCTTACTCTGTAGACATTCTCACCCAGTAGACATTGTCCCACCCTGCAGACATTCTCTCACTCTGTAGACATTCTCACCCTGCAGACATTCTCTCACCCTGCAGACTTTCCCTCACACTGCAGACATTCTGTCAACATCCAGACATACTCTCCTCCTGGAGACATTCTCTCACTTTGTAGCCATTCTCTCACCCTGCAGACATTCTCTCACTATGTAGACATTCCCTCACTCTGCAGACATTCTCTCAACATGCAGACATACTCTCCTCCTGGAGACATTCTCTCCTCCTGAAGTCATTCTCTCACCCTGCAGACTTTCTCTCACCCTGCAAACATTCCCTCACACAGCAGACATTCTCACACAGTGTCTCACCCTGCAGACATTCTCTCAGCCTGTAGACGTTCTCTCATCTTACAGACATTCTCACATCCTGACGACATTTTCTCACTCTTCGGACAACATTCTTCTACCTTGTGGGTATTTTTTCATCCTGTTGGAATTATTCCAACCCGTGGGCATCATTCCACCCTGTGGGCATTATTCCACCCAGTGGGCATTTTTCCACCCTGTGGGCATTCTTCCACCTTGTGGGTATTTTTTCATCCTGTTGGAATTATTCCATCCCGTGGGCATCATTCCACCCTGTGGGCATAATTCCACCCTTTGGGAATTATTCCACCTTGTGGGCATTTAATCTGTGGGTATTCTTTTACCATGTGGGTGTTGTTCCACCATGTAGGCATTATTCCAACCTATGGACATTATCCCACATGTGGGCATTATTCCACCCTGTGGATATTCATTCACCCTCATGGCATTATTCAAACATGTGGGTATTCTTGCACCCTGTGGGTATTTTTTCATCCTGTTGGAATTATTCCACCCCGTGGGCATCATTCCACCCTGTGGGCATTATTCCACCCTTTGGGAATTATTCCACCCTGTGGGTATTCTTTTACCCTGTGGGCATTATTCCACCATGTAGGCATTATTCCAACCTATGGACATTATCCAACCCTGTGGACATTATTCCAACCTGTGGGTATTCTTTCACCCTGTGGGCATTATTCCACCCTGGGGGCATTATTCCATGGGCATGCTATCTCCGGACCCCATCACTTGCACATAGGGTCGCCATCATCGGGTCTTTTCAATCACCATTATCTCGAGCTGCGTCAGCGAATCAATACCTATATACAACACGAACAAGAGAATGAGTCATCGCGTCTGCACTGAACAGGGACTTGTGATAAACGTGGGGCAATGCAGGTGACGAACCGTACTTGGATATCACCCATGCAGGTTGCTGTGTAAAGAGAACCCCCTTTTATCCGCTAAACCTTCTTTCTGTACCACTGGAAACTTCCTTAAGTATTCATAATAGCTCCATTACCCACACTTTGTTAATCTGGGTATTACCTTCCGGATGCTTCTTAATCCGGACAATTTCACTTTCACGGTTCGGATTAAGGAGGTTTCACTGTAGACACACTTATTACTATATGGCAGACGACGGCATTGTCTTATTAAGTCCATAACTCTGACACCAACGATGATAAATTACAGGACTGATACCCTCTCAGCCATCTGTACGTCCCCGCGCGTCTGATGTCGGGGACGCACGTCAGGCACCATACACGTGCAGACAAACTGACCCTCATATGCTGGGATTGGAAGCTTCTCTGTCAGAAGCTTTGTGTAAAATATTCCACAAAATATGCTTGTTTTTTTTTTGTTTTTTTTCAAAAAAATCTTTATTCACATTTCAAATAAAATACAATGTGTAGCATTTCATCAATTATACATTATTCAAAAACCAATCACTTTACACAAAATATGCTTGTTGCTTAACGCCGTACTCAGCAATATTCCAACTATATCACGGCGGATGTTAAATGATCGAGTCTGGACCAGACAACCTAATGATTGATATCATGAGCATCGATCTACGCATTTGGGATACAATGACATGCATCAGCTAAGTCTAATCACCTGTTAAGGTCCTCTTGCGACTGGCCTAGGTTGCTGAAGACCGATTCTAATCCGGATCTTCACGGTTCGCCATTGATTGAATTGGGCTTATCGTTATAATAGTTCAGCTGTATCACCTCGACTTAGTTGTTGGTTGGTTGGTTTGTTGTTTAACGCCGCACTCAGCAATATTCCAGCTATATGACGGCGGTCTGTAAATAATCGAGTCTGGAACAGACAATCCAGTGATTAATATCATGAGCATCGATCCACGCAATTGGGATCGATGACATGCATCAACCAAGTCAGCGAGCCTGACCACCCGATCCCGTTAGTCGCCTTTTACAATAAGCATAGTCACCCTTTACGGCAAGCATGGGTTGCTGAAGAACTATTCTACCCCGGAATCTTCACGGGTCCTTCGACTTAGTACTGGAGTGGGACCAACATGCTTTACAAGACAAGACAGGATGGTGAAAGGCTCGGGGTATACGTAAGTGCACGTCATCGAGGTTACCGTAGATACTTGGAGTAAGTGCACGTTATCGAGGTTACCGTAAACACTTGGAGTAAGTGCACGTTATCGAGGTTACCGTAGATACTCAGAGGAAGTGCACGTTATCGAGGTTACCGTAGATACTCGGAGTAAGTGCACGTTATCGAGGTTACCGTAGATACTCGGAGTAAGTACACGTTATTGATGTTACCGTAGATACTCGGAGTAAGTGCACGTTATCGAGGTTACCGTAGATACTCGGGGTAAGTGCACGTTATCGAGGTTACCGTAGATACTCGGAGTAAGTGCACGTTATCGAGGTTACCGTAGATACTCGGAGTAAGAACACGTTATCGAGGTTACCGAAGATGCTCGGAGTAAGTGCACGTTATCGAGGTTACCGTAGATACTCGGGGTAAGTGCACGTTATCAAGGTTACCGTAGATACTCGGGGTAAGTGCACGTTATCGAGGTTACCGTAGATACTCGGGGTAAGTGCACGTTATCGAGGTTACCGTAGATACTCAGAGGAAGTGCACGTTATCGAGGTTACCGTAGATACTCGGGGTAAGTGCACGTTATCTAGGTTACCGTAGATACTCGGGGTAAGTGCACGTTATCGAGGTTACCGTAGATACTCGGGGTAAGTGCACGTTATCGAGGTTACCGTAGATACTCGGGGTAAGTGCACGTTATGGAGGTTACCGTAGATACTCGGATTAAGCAGACGTTATCGATAGTACCTATTCAGGGTAAGCACACCTACGGGGAATAAAAACACCTTCTTGGACACACACTAGGGGTAAGGAAACAGACTCAGGGTAAATGTACATACTTGAAGTAATCACAGTAACTTGGGGTAAAAGACCTACTCCGGTAAATACACCAATACCAAGGAACACCTCTCCAGTTAGACACACCTATCCGGGCCTACTAGGAGTATGCATGCCTACTCTGGTTAAGCACAACTCACGGGTAAACACAACTACGAAGAGTACGCACGTCAACTCGGGGTAAACACAACTGCTAAGAGTACGCAGTAAACATAACTGCTAAGAGTACGCACGTCTACTCGGGGTAAACATAACTACTAAGAGTACGCACGTCTACTCGGGGTAAACATAACTGCTAAGAATAAGCACGTCAACTCGGGGTAAACACAACTGCTAAGAGTACGCAGTAAACATAACTGCTAAGAGTACGCACGTCTACTCGGGGTAAACATAACTACTAAGAGTATGCACCTCTACTCGGGGTAAACATAACTCCTAAGAGTACGCACGTCTACTCGGCGTAAACACAACTACTAAGAGTACGCACGTCTACTCGGGGTAAACACAACTACTAAGAGTACGCACGTCTACTCGGGGTAAACATAACTGCTAAGAATAAGCACGTGAACTCGGGGTAAACACAAATACTAAGAGGAGGCACGTCTGCTCGGGGTAAACACAACTACTTAGAGTACGCACGTCTACTCGGGGTAAACACAACTACTAAGAGTACGCACGTCTACTCGGGGTAGACACAACTACTAAGAGTACGCACGTCTGCCCGGGGTAAACACAAATACTAAGAGTACGCACGTCTACTCGGGGTAACACAACTACTAAGAGTACGCACGTCTACTCGGGGTAAACACAACTACTAAGAGTACGCAGTAAACATAACTGCTAAGAGTACGCACGTCTACTCGGGGTAAGCACAACTACTAAGAATAAGCACGTGAACTCGGGGTAAGCACAGCTACTAAGAGTACGCACGTCTACTCGGGGTAAGCACAACTACTAAGAGTACGCACGTCTACTCGGGGGTAAGCACACGTACTGTACGCACGTAGGTAAGGTTTCAAGGTACATTTAGCAATATTGGCCAGACACTGTGTACGCATAGGTGGAATGGAAACCCGGTTCGTTTTTGGCAAACGCCTGCCCCACTAGGCCACCCTACCGTCAGATAAACTGATATAAACATAGTGCTGTGTCTCCCAAGCACAGTACATACCCCGCAGTGAGTTCATTCGATTAGGGGCGGTCGGGTAGCCTAGTGGTTAAAGCGTTCGCTTGTCACGCCGAAGACCCGTGTTCGATTCCCGACATGGGTACAGTGTGATAAGCCCATTTGTTGTGTCCCCCCGCCGTGATATTGCTGGAATATTGCTAAAAGCGGCGTAAAACCACACTCATTCACTCACTCATTCGATTAGGTTATTATATGAGGACATAAAATAGTACTGAGTATAGAGTGAGTGAGTGAGTTGGGTTTAACGCCGCTTTTAACATTTATTCCAGTTATATCACGGCGTGTCAGCTTAATGTGGGAGGAAAGCCCGACTTGACTGAATATAGACTTTAAAGGGTGATTAATACATTTATACATTGTTTATGTGACTGCTCTTGTGCATAACTTATACATACGAGTATAGTCTCTGTTTTAGTGAGTGAGTTGGGTTAACGCCGCTTTTAACATTATTCCAGTTATATCACGGCGTGTCAGCTTAATGTGGGAGGAAAGCCCGAAGTGATGCAGGTCTCGGGCGCTTACCACTTCGGTGAAACCCACGAGCACAGGCATGGTGCTGACAAACTTAGAAACATAATCGGGGCGAACCGGGATTCGAACTCACAATCATAGGTTCCTGGCGTGCCCAAGGGACGCAACTCCGCATAGCGAATCGCGGCGCCTTAGACGACTGGGCCACCCGTGCCCCCTTCTCTGTTTTAGGTGTTTTCACATACTGTTATAACATGAGAAATCACTACCTTTCTTTTTTATTTAGATGTCGCAATATGGGTTCCCAAAATAACATTCTTGCAAAGAATTCGTTCCAATGCACACGACACTCTCTTAAACAAGTTGGCCGATTTCTCAACATGATAAACTATCCCTAGCAGCTGGTGTCCACTGAAAGCCTCGAGTCAAGCCATGACCTTTATGACGAATAACAGAACTAAACGACTTTTTCTCTGGATAAAAACAAACCGTTGCATTTAATGCTATTACGAAGAAATGCTCATCAATAAATTAGGCTTTCAAAGCATTAGAAGGGATATGTTGTTGAAAAATCGAAGAGCTTTGGGAACAGAATTGATTCTCCAAAAAGCAAAACGACGGAAGTTTGTAATCTGGTTGAAAACGACAACGGGCGTTCATCACTGGAAGAAGGCAGATCTCTGAGTGGCTACTTAGTGGTGGAGGACGCGAGTTACAGTGAACAGCAGTGTTTTGTTTCTTGAAAGAATGTTACAAAGTAGTTAGGATTACGTATTTTATTCCGAATGAAACTAGGAGTGGAATTCATTTTGAAAAAAGAAAAGTTTTACGGACTGCGGCAAGGTTGAATGTGTTGTCACTATGACAACGCTTGTTGCATGTGATTTTGAAGGATGACGAGAGCTGTTTGGGACGTCACGAATAAAATATTGTAAATATTGTACCACAGCTCACAGGGTAATAGGGATTTACGCATTGTGTTTCATTATTCTTTAAACGCTTGTTGCATTAGGATGGCACACAAAATATTGTAAATATTGTACGACAGGCTACCTAGTAATAGGTATTTACGCATTGTGTTTCATCATTCTTTAACGCTTGTTGCATTAGGATGGCACAAAATATTGTAGATATTGTACGACAGGCTACCTAGTAATAGGTATTTACGCATTGTGTTTCATCATTCTTTAACGCTTGTTGCATTAGGATGGCACAAAATATTGTAGATATTGTACGACAGGCTACCTAGTAATAGGTATTTACGCATTGTGTTTCATCATTCTTTAACGCTTGTTGCATTAGGATGGCACAAAATATTGTAGATATTGTACGACAGGCTACCTAGTAATAGGTATTTACGCATTGTGTTTCATCATTCTTTAACGCTTGTTGCATTAGGATGGCACAAAATATTGTAGATATTGTACGACAGGCTACCTAGTAATAGGTATTTACGCATTGTGTTTCATCATTCTTTAACGCTTGTTGCATTAGGATGGCACAAAATATTGTAGATATTGTACGACAGGCTACCTAGTAATAGGTATTTACGCATTGTGTTTCATCATTCTTTAACGCTTGTTGCATTAGGATGGCACAAAATATTGTAGATATTGTACGACAGGCTACCTAGTAATAGGTATTTACGCATTGTGTTTCATCATTCTTTAACCAATTGTTGCATTAGGATGGCACAAATAATATTGTAAATATTGTACGACAGGCAACCTAGTATTAGGGATTTACGCATTGTGCTTCGTTATTCTTTAAACACTTGTTGCATTAGGATGGCACAAATAATATTGTAAATATTGAACGACAGGTTACCTACTAATAAGGATTTTTATTACGCATTGTGCTTCATTATTCTTTAAACACTTGTTGCATTAGGATGGCACAAAATATATTGTAAATATTGTACGACAGGCTACCAAGTAATAGGGATTAACGCATTGTGTTTCATTATTCTTTAACGCTTGTTGCATTAGGATGGCACAAATAATATTGTAAATATTGTACGACAGGTTACCTAGTAATAGGGATTTTTATTACGCATTGTGCTTCATTGTTCTTTAAGTGCTTGTTACATCAGGATGGCTCAATTCTTTTGTTGTAAATGTTGTACTTCAGCTCACATGGTCATATTCATTTGATTTTAATTCTTCTAAACATGTTAAAAACTTAAACATGGTAGAGTTACAACTTTTTAAACATGTTTGGAATTTAATCATGTTTAAATAGAGTGAATAGCATTGGGCATTAAGTCAAATATGGATGACATGTATATGAATAACATGCTCACACGCACACACACGCACGCACACGCACACGCACACACACACACACACACACACACACATATATATATATATACAAAAATGAGGTAAATGTTCACTCGTTGTACATGATATATATAATAAAATAATAAAGTCCACGTTAGTCCATCATCTTCTTTATATCAGTTTCATAAATAGTACTTTCGCTGTCTCATGACACAGCGAAAGTACTATGTATGAAACTGATATAAAGAAGATGATGGACTAACGTGGACTTTAATCTTATTATATATATATATATATATATATATATATATATATATATATATATATATATATATATATATATATATATATATATAACTATATATATATATATATATATATTAATTACAACGAACGTGGTCAATATTACCATAAAAATTTACAAATTAACCAAGTTGATGGTGACAAGGAAAATTCACATTTCAGACGACAACAGTCACGGTAATGCGGGCGGCAGCGTGGTCTACAATGAAGAGATTGCGGATTTGTGTCCCGACGATGTTTTGTGTTGTGTTCATACCAGTGTTGTCGGTGTAGGTGTACCGGTATTTCTACCAATCAGGAACCGGGGGCTGGCACGTTATATCTGATTCCTGCAACAGCTCTTAACTTCTTAAAGTTACCCCCATGCTTCTGTATACATATGAGACCCGTGAAGATCCCGGGTAGAATAGGTCCTCAGCAACCCATGCTTGCCGTAAAAGGCGACTATGCTTATCGTAAGAGGCCAGACTCGCAGGCTCGCTGACTTGGTTGGTCATCGATCCCAATTGCGTGGATCGATGCTCATGATATCAATCACTGGATTGTCTGAGTGCTGCGTTAAACAACAAACCAACCAACTACGTCCATATTAAACACTAAAAAGGCAATAGAGATAGAGCCACTGTTTTAAATTACGAACAATGAAATCCAAGGGTATTTCCCACATTTAGACTCTAAACACGTTTAGCTCCTTAACATGTTCAGACCGTAAACGCGTCAAAATCATGGGACAAGGAAAGTGTTTACGTTTGTGTTTAGGATCTAAAAGAAATCTTACAGTGTGTATATTAAAGAAGTTGTTATCCACAACACTCCTTGTCGGGATTACATCCAACTTTTAAATACCAATAAAGACTCTCCAGAACGCTGGATTATAGCGTTGTGTTCAAATAATTAGTTGTGAGGGTAATAGCATCTAGCAAACTGGAACCGGAAGTCGAAATAATAGGTCATTAAAAAGATTGAAGCATGTTTTGTACTGTGCAGCGTTGAATCCCAAATTTGACAATACAATCACTGCAAATCCTATGGTAGAATAATCGAAGAATCCGATAGGGATGGCTATAAGTAAAGCCATGTATATTCCTGGCTACATAAAAAAGCCTACGGGACAGGTATGCAATAAGTCAACATCAGTGACCATTTTGGTTGGACATACATTTCCTAAAACAGATGGACGAAAGAAACATTCATATTACATGCTTCATAATTTCCTAATGTGATTAGCTGAAGTAATTTGCCTTCCTATGAAATTGGCAATTCGTCACCATGTCCTGGAATAAATCTCCTTGTTCGCTTTTTCCTACGATGACTTTTACATTCATATTACTTCACAATAACACAAGTAATTTCCATTCATCATGCAAAAGAACAATAAACTAGCACTCGGGCGTAATAAAATATAGGACTGGGGCCCAGATACGAAAGTTTGCCTTAATGAAAAAAGCCGCTTTACATTAATCAATAAACGAACAGATACTATATTTTGGACTGGCG
Source organism: Haliotis rufescens (assembly GCF_023055435.1). Classification (NCBI taxonomy): domain Eukaryota; kingdom Metazoa; phylum Mollusca; class Gastropoda; order Lepetellida; family Haliotidae; genus Haliotis; species Haliotis rufescens. The sequence continues at coordinate 29,949,997 of NW_025963824.1, read as the reverse complement.
ACAAACACGAAACGAAACGAGCATGGTTGATTTAATTCACCCTGGATCAATGACTAGCACAGCGGTAAGGAGAGAAAAGGCGAACAGGAGATTTTCATATATTGCCTTTCGTTGCCAGATCCGTTGCTGCTCCTAGATACGGAGATGATTCGAATGAACACGCCGCCATTTGGAGCAGAATTAACTCATCGTGGCCATCTTGAATTAACATTATCAAAGGTCTGTGCAGGATGCTGATTTAATTTGAAAGTGATAGGGTTGCAGTAAGGACAGCATGGCACAGGCATGTAATAAGGGAATTTTTACGGCCATTACGTTGTTTTCGTGTTGTTTACAGGTGCGTCAAGGTTTTTGATTAAGTGTGTGTGCGTGCGTGCGTGCGTGCGTGCTTGGTAAAATTTTAGTTCTTGTAATGACACCAAGCAAACGAAAGGTGGAATCATAATTTTAAATGATTTTTTAATTGTCGAAACTGAGACTACAACTAACGGAAATGTAAACAATAATTGTTAAACATATCAGGCATTTTGAAGTTGGTGGGGTGGAGTAGAAAGCTAGCAGTTGTGCGGCGTGGGGTGGCGTGGCGTGTTGGAGTGGGGTTGGTATGGGTTTTGTGAGGTGGGGTGGGTGGCGTGGCGTGGCGTGGCGTGGCGTGGCGTGGCGTGGTGGTTTGGAGTGGCGTGGCGGGGCGTGGCGGGTTGAAGTGGGGTTGGTATGGGTATTGTGAGGTGGGGTGGGTGGCGTGGCGTGGCGTGGCGTGGCGTGTCCTGGCGTGGCGTGGCGTGGCGTGGCGTGGCGGGTTGGAGTGGGGTTGGTATGGGTATTGTGAGGTGGGTCGGGGTGGGGTGAAGTGGGGATGGTCTTATCATGAATCTTTGTTAGGGTTACATAGACACTCTGTTGATGATGGTAATTTCCCGACTGTTCTATGGTGATCGGACACTCCCCTGGTGTTCATCACTACGATATATATTTCAGCATATGAAGCCAATCCTGTGGACCAAACCATAAAGAATACCAAGTAACACACACACACACACACACACACACACACACACACACACACACACACACACACACACACACACACACACACACACACACACACACACACACACACACACACACACACACACACACACACACACACACACATCACTGCCAAGAAAATGTGTATGCTGCGACCTATTATTTTTTTAATGAAAGAGTTGTTACAGAACACCGTCTACGAAGATGGCCTTAATCCTGACAATGACCACTCTAATTCCCAACTAAGCCACAAGCCAACCCCAGGCAACTCTGAAGTAATCCATGCTATCGTGGACGTCCCAACCGTTTGACTTAAATTCCTTAGTATTGAAACTTAAATGTTTTTTTAACAGTTTTTAAAAGAAAAGCAATTTTCTTGGTGATCTGGCAAAGAGTACAAAACTCACGAACATCTGGACTCATTTCAGGGTTCTGAAGCAGAGATATTGACAAAGTTGATGATGGTACATGGACCTGAGACACGCATCAAGCCTTCGCCAAGCTCATCTGGCAACCATCATTGTTTTCCAGCAGGCATCGGAAACCGGATCGATGTAAACTGATTCCTTGTCATCGTGGCTCAAATATATTCAACGAGAACAGGCCATATTGTTTATTAATGAAATATTGTGTTGAATATCGTGTTGCTACAGTCACGGGCTTCACGTGGAAAAGCTGTGAGGGGGGCGAGACCGTCCTGATGACACAAGGCTCCGTCTGTGCCACCCTTCAGGATGTGGATGTAGACGTATAGGTCCCTAGGAAGGGATGTATTGTGGGCAGTAGGTTCCCCAATACTAACAATAATATGCTTTGATGTTTTTACTGATCATTACCAATCGTCAAAAGCGCCGCAATTCGTAGTGCAGAGTTGAGTCCCCAAGGCTCCAGCGCCACCACTACTACCACTACCACAACCACAACTACACCGTTTACTTCTACTACTATTACTACTACAACCACCACCACTACCACCACCACCACCACCACCACCACCACCACCACTACTACTACTACTACTACTACTACTACTACTACTACTACTACTACTACTATGTGAAGTTCCGGGGTTGAATAGGTCTTCAGCAACCCATGCTTCCTGTAAGAGGCGACTCTGCTTGTCGCATGAGGCCACTTACGGGATCGGGTAGTCAGGCTCGCTGACTTGGATGATGCATGTCATCGTATCCCAATGGCATAGATCAATGCTCATGATGTCAATCACGGGATTGTCTGTTCCAGAGTCGATTATTTACAGACCGCCATCATACAGCTAGAATATTGCTGAGTGAGGCGTCGTTAAACAACAAACAAACAAACAAACTACTACTACTGCTACTACTACTACTACTACTACTACTACTACTACTACTACTACTACTACTACTACTGCTACTACTTCCAAAGCCATATGGGCTATGGATAAAGGCAGGCGTTGAGTTTGGTGAGACGGCCTTCAGGCTGGACAATTGACATCAAATAAAAAAACCGTGTTGTTTGAATGCTTGTTTGTGATCAAACAGCATCTGATAAGTTTTAAAAAGATAATAATTTGAATCATAATATTGCGTCATTTTTTTTACCCAAAACGTTAACAGCATCTCCTGAAAAAGTGTGTTGTTGGCCCTTGACTTGAGGAGAAAATACAAGATTCAGTGACGCAATGAACACCTTACGTTTAGTGAATGAGTGAGTATGGTTTTACGCCGCTTTGAGCAATATTCCAGCAATATCACGGAGGGGGACACCAGAAATGGGCTTCACACATTGTACCCATGTCGGGAATTGAACCGCGGTCTTAGGCGTGACGAGCGAACGCTTTAACCACTAGGCTACCCGACCGCCCCCCACACCACACCTCCCACCCCCCACCCTTGCGTTTACATACATCAGAGTATTTCTGGCCCCGCCCCGCATAATTCCTGCTTTCAGTTGTAACTTCCCTTTGGTACTTATTTCACGGGCGTTGCTATTTGCAGAAATGGCATGAGGTCATATTTGTTCGTCTCGAAAATGATTGGCATTTTGACTTTTGAACCAACGCCCAGTTTTTATCAGCTTCTCCGTAATTGACCCTCCCTTCCTGGTGCCGACCTCGAAATACGTCATTAAATCCAAAATAGTAGAGTGATATTGACTTTAACAGCTTTGGGTGGAAGCCAAGAGTATAATTTTCTTTATCCGGACTTTTTCAAGAACACATAGCTCTATAGAGTTTAATAACGTAATGTGTTACATCGAAACACATGAATACAACGAGGCTGTACTGGTATAGTCAGTGTGTAAAATTGAGTGAGTTAAGAGAGGGGTTTGATGGGTGGTTTTGTGTGTGGTTGAATGAGTGGTTGAATGGGTTGTTGAATGAGTGCCCACATGCCCACATGTCTATTTTTAAAACTAAGATCACTCTCCGGTCACACTCACCCATACCGATCCCACACTGACCGATCACACCCCACCCACACACCGACCACACCCAACCCACACACCGACCACACCCAACCCACACACCGACCACACCCAACCCACACACCGACCACACCCAACCCACACACCGATCACACCCAATCCACACACCGACCACACCCAACCCACACACCGACCACACCCAACCCACACACCGACCACACCCAACCCACACACCGATCACACCCAATCCACACACCGACCACACCCAACCCACACACCGACCACACCCAACCCACACACCGACCACACCCAACCCACACACCGACCACACCCAACCCACACACCGACCACACCCAACCCACACACCGACCACACCCAACCCACACACCGATCACACCCAATCCACACACCGACCACACCCAACCCACACACCGACCACACCCAACCCACACACCGACCACACCCAACCCACACACCGACCACACCCAACCCACACACCGATCACACCCAATCCACACACCGACCACACCCAACCCACACACCGACCACACCCAACCCACACACCGACCACACCCAACCCACACACCGACCACACCCAACCCACACACCGACCACACCCAACCCACACACCGACCACACCCCACCCACACACCGACCACACCCAACCCACACACCGACCACACCCAACCCACATACCGACCACACCCAACCCACATACCGACCACACCCAACCCACACACCGACCACACCCAACCCACACACCGATATCACCCAACCCACACACCGATCACACCCAACCCACACACCGACCACACCCAACCCACACACCGATCATGCACACCCAATCCACACACCGATCACACCCAACCCACACACCGACCACACCCCACCCACACACCGACCACACCCCACCCACACACCGACCACACCCCACCCACACACCGACCACACCCCACCCACACACCGACCACACCCAACCCACACACCGACCACACCCCACCCACACACCGACCACACCCCACCCACACACCGACCACACCCCACCCACACACCGACCACACCCCACCCACACACCGACCACACCCAACCCACACACCGATCATGCACATCCATGTTGCACACCGTTGACACATGAGCTAATGTATACGCCACCCCCAAAACAACTACACACACCCAAAAATTCATCCCCACCCATATTGTACAATGAGCATAACCTTCACCTCATCAAGCCTCGTGTCCCACTATCTCTACTCTACATATCGTTTCCCACCCTTTCTCCCCCACCTCACAACCCAACCCTACTTGTACAACTTCCATCCAAGGTGAGTGAGTGAGTGAGTTGGGTTTAACGCCGCTTTTAACAGTATTCCAGTTATGTCACGGCGTGTCAATCCAAGGTGAGGCGAGGTGAAATGGGCTTTAACGACGCGTCGATGCGTATTGCACTCATATCGCGACGTGCATGCACATGTGTGTGTGTGTGTTTGTGTGTGTGTGTTGTGTGTTTTGTGGTGTGTGTGTGTCTTGTTTTAGCCCCTTAATGCCGACCGCCAGACAGGGTAACAACAAGTACCATCTCTTAACGTCTTTTTAAGTCGCTATATGGCTGAAATAATGCCGATTCGACGTTAAATTTGAACTCCCTCACTCTTAACGTCTTTTGGAATGACGCGGCCGGGGATCAAACCACTCCCAGCCGATACATTTACAACAACAACAACAACAACAACAACAACAGAGATTCCCCTCCAACTTGTTGACAGGCTTCCTGCGCCCCGTTCAACTCCCTTCCGGCCCACCTTCCAGCCCCCGTTCCATTTCCTACCCTCGCCCCACCCCCCTGCGTCTGAGCAGCACTCCTCCCTCATGACAGTGTAAATATTTTATATCGGACAGCCGCACGCATCATCAGTCACCTTGTTCGTCTCGTGTTAATCAACGATCAAGAATCTCAACCAAATTAAGTCATTATTTTGGGACGAACCCCAGCCGCGGATGGTATGGGCTATGCTGCGATTTTTTCTCATTAGCTCACAAAATCTAATTAGGCCTATCCATTATTTATTGTGAGTTGGAAACTTTAATTACATATCGAGGAAACCTGGACCCGCAACACACTTACCATAGCCGCTGCTGTGTTGACGCCAGCCATTGCTGCCGCGACGTATCGACGTACCTGCCAGAGAGTGGGGAGGAGGGGGGTGGGGGGTGGGGGGTGGGGGAGCAAGGGGGAGAGGTTGCAGGACTCCAAGCCGGACGTACGACCGTAGATTTCTCCGTGGAAACTGATTACAAACAAGTGGGTTAATTCTTGTCCTTTCAGTGGAGTTGTTTGGGTGTAGTTATTGTTTCACATGCGACTTTCCATTAAATAGAATAATATGAACCACAATACACGACAATCGACTGAACATGAAACATTTTATATGAATGAATGAATGAATCATTATGAATGAATGACTATATAAATATATTAATAAAAAGTGAATGAATGAATTAAGGATTGACTGCATTTTTTCGGTTCATTGAGGTATGAAACGAAAAACTGATGTTCAAGTTGTATGAATGCGCGTAACGCACGCACGCACGCACGCACGCACGTGACGCACGCACGCACGCACATACATACATACAAACATACATACACACACACACACATACACACACACACACACACACACACACACACACACACACACACACACACACACACACACACATACATACACCCACACACACACACACACACACACACACACACACATACATACACACATACATACATACATACATACATACATACATACATACATACATACATACATACACACACACACACATACACACACACAGACACATACATACATACATACATACATACATACATACACACACACACACACACAGACACACACACACACACACACATACATACATACATACATACATACATACATACATACATACATACATACATACATACATACATACATACATACATACAAACATACATACACACACACACACACACATACATACATACATACATACATACATACATACACACACACACATACACACACACAGACACACACACACACATACATACATACATACATACATACATACATACATACATACATACATACATACATACATACAAACATACATACACACACACACACACACACACACACACACACACACACACACACACACACACACACACACATACATACATACATACATACATACATAAAATGAAAAGGTAGATAGATAGACTCCATCACTGAATCCCAGGCACGAAATAGGCACAACATCCCGGGACCAGTTTAATACTAACTGTACTCAGACCTCAGACAGTGAGGCGGTTCCCTCCAATCAGTCATCCGGTAATGTTCCCGTAGAGCGGCATAATCCAACTACGACGTTCTACCGCACTTACGAGTCATTAATGGCGCACCGCATAAATCTGCATGCACTGTAATTAAAGAGCCTATACAGTAATTGATTTACCGTCAAGGAAAAAATGGGAAGGACGTACTGTCATTGTTTTACGTTCCAGGCCGATGTGATTTTAAAGGCTAGTTCAGACAACATTATATGGCACTATCGGTTGTGTGGGATGTTCTAGTTGACGTCATAACGTTATATCGTTTGTGTAGGATGTGGCAGGGTCTGGTTGACGTCATGACGTTATATGTCACTCTCTGTTGTGTAGGATATGGTAGTTTCTAGTTGACGTCATCACGTTATAATTTTTTAATTTGACGTTTACACGATATACGGCTTTTCCGTTGGACGAGAGGTCGGTCACATGACCGCGAAATTGACGTTCATAAGTGTATGAACGAAACAAATTTGACGTTCATACGTTTTTCACGAGACCGTGTTCTTGAAATGACGTAAACACGGACGGACTACTTCCACATTCCTGGGGAAACCCCTGGGAACGAAAACATACATAAACATTATTTCTGATCATTTAGAACCTTTAATCTTGGTCTCAGCATTTCAGTATACATTGAGAAACGTAAGAGAGCTTGACTGCATGATTGTTCACGAATTTCCTCGTTACGGCCCATCCTAATGAACAAACGAAAACATGCACATCCAAACTATCGTCAGTATCGACTCGATCTATGTCTAGGCTGACAGTGATTGTCTCCAGCAATCTACGAATTTACCTTGGTTTCTGTTTGACGCATCTTTAATCACCTTTCAATAATCGGTCAGTTGATCAATGATGACTAACACATGTAACCGCCACAGGTTCATTAACAACTTCGGAAATCCTCCCGTCACGTTTATCGTGTCGGCCATTTTGACGTCTTGTCCTTGATGTAAATGTATTACGACGCGCTGTCATTGTGACTGACTTACTGAGGTAGTTCATTACAGACCTTTCTCATCTAATGGGGATATTATATGAACACATGTGTTGCGTAAGATGTTTCTGAAGAGCAAGTTCTGCATCCATACGCTCCTTCAATCACCTCCTTTTTGGGGACCTATTTTATTCCGCGATATAGCTGGTTGTTGTTTGGCTATCAGTGTAAACATGAAGTCACACGTACTAAATAATAAAATTGTGTTTAGATCTTGGCCAAGATCCTTTGAGGTAAGAAATTGTGATAAAAAATTATAAGAATTGACTTTCACTTTGCGTGAGTTTATTGGAGTATGAACCTTCATAGAGTGAGGGCCAAACATTGTATGAACGTCGTCGCAAGCTCCGACGTTCATACAGTTTGGCCCTCACTCTATGAAGGTTCATACTCCAATGAACTCACACAAAGTGAAGGTCAATTCTTAAATATGGTCTGTTGTGTAGGATGCGGGAAGGTCTGGTTGACGTCATAACGTTATATGGTCTGTTGTGTAGGATATTGTAGTTTCTAGTTGACGTCATCACGTTATATGGTCCGTTGTGTAGGATGTGGCAGGGTCTAGTTGACGTCATCACGTTACATGGTCTGTTGTATAGGATGTGGCAAGGTCTAGTTGACGTCATAACGTTATATGACACTCTCTGTTGTGTAGGATATGGGAGTTTTTAGTTGACGTCATCACGTTATATGGTCTGTTGTGTAGGATGTGGGAAGGTCTAGTTGACGTCATAACGTTATATGGTCTGTTGTATAGGATGTGGCAAGGCCTAGTTGACGTCATGACATTGTATCATTTGTGTAGGATGTGGCAAGGTCTAGTTGATGTCATCACGTTATATGGTCTGTTGTATAGGATGTGGCAAGGTCTAGTTGACGTCATAACGTTATATGGTCTGTTGTATAGGTTATGGCAGGGTCTTGTTGACGTCATCACGTTACATGGTCTGTTGTATAGGATGTGGCAAGGTCTAGATGACGTCATAACGTTATATCGCACTATCTGTTGTTTGAGATGTGGCAGATATTCTGTACCCCGTGTAAATCCGGGTTAGAACTAGCCTTCGGCAACCAATACTTATCATAGGATGCGACTAACGGGATAGGTCGATGCATGTCATCGTATTCCAATTGCGTAGATCGTTCATTAAGTCAGTCACTGGATTATCTGGTTCAGACTCGAATATTTACAGACCACCTTCATGTAGTTGGAATATTGGTGAGTGCGGCGTTTAACAATAACATAAAGAAAAGAAAAACAACGTTAACCCTAGCTCTTATCGCAACAAAACATCAGAAATGACAGAACGGTATTAGATAAACATGGCGGTTTAATGTTGTTTGCTGCAACACATCCACTAGTTCGGCATATTCCATTAGGCAGTTACTAATTAAGGTACTTCACAACGCTGATCGATACACATCACGTCCATTATAGAAGAGAAATCAAACATGAAGAGGTGAGGTGAGGTGAGGTGAGGTGAAATGGGGTTTAATGTCGCGTCCAAGATTATTGCACTTATATAGCGACGTGGATGCACGTGTATGTGTGTGGCTGTTTGTACTAGTCCGGACGTCGACTGATGCCGATTTATATTGCTAGCTCACTGAAATACCATGCCGCAGTTTAACATGAATACCAGACTCAGACACAGTATACTGACTCCGAGCCGAACAGTCCTTGTTTTAGCCCCTTAATGCCGAGCGCCAGACAGGGTAACAACAAGTACCATCTTTTAACGTCTTTTGGTATGACGCGGTCGGGGATCGAACCCCGGACCTTCCGCTCTCCGGGCGGACGCTCTACCACTAGACCACGGTGGCGGTCCAAACATGAAGAACCATCCTGTTGTGTTATATAAATAATTTAAAGCAATGTGCCCTGTGACGTCAGAAGGGTGGCAGATAAATCTACTCGGCACCAAGGCACGGTGGTGATGCGAGTACAGTATACACAAACCACTTAACCGCAAAGACTTCACAGCACAAACTTGATAAAACAGACGCATACTGCTCCACAGCAATTATCACGTGAGTCTATTGTTAGACTAAAATTTAAAGACGAAATAAATTTCTTTATCCCCGTCTGTTATTAACGAATCGGCGCCAGCAGAGCTGCCTAGATAGCTCCCAGGATTAAGCCTCAAGTTAGGGAAACGGAGGCTGCGAGATAAAAGCGGTTATTACCGACCGTCAACTGTCAAAGAAAACGGGCATTATCTCCCTTTGCTTTTCTAAATGACTGTATTTTCTGAGACGAAATACGGACGAGAATACGGTGCAAATACGAATCGATAACAATAATAGATAGTCTGAGGTTTCAGTGTATTGTATGTGACTTGAAGCTATCATGGTTATGGCCCGACAACTGACAGGTCACGCCACATCTCACGTCTCACCGCGAGACATCAGCACGAGATTTTGTCGTTACTTTGAGTAGATACTTCAACAATTCTGTAGCAGCTCTGTAGATGTGTAATTTGCTGATATAGATCAAGCCTTAATTAGCTTGTAAACATCGTCGCGGCCTACGCCTTGCTCTTTGTGTTGGATACAACATGTCTGCTCGAATACAGTCAAACCCCTACAGTCCGGAAACTCTGAATTACGGAAGAGTGTTATTGGCAATTTAATGTCCATCAAGCTCCTCACAGCGATATCTAGTTCGCGGAGCTCTCTATACTATCGCTGCCACCAGGCAAAACTCCCCACAATGATAGATGACCACAACCATGCATGGAGTTGAACTCGCAGCCGATTGAACGTTATGTTAACAAACAAGTGACGACTGTCGTGACCCCGAATACACTTACCCGTGCTAAATTGCTTTCTTTGTTTGTCATTTTGAATTTCTATTTCATTAAAACTATCATGTAATTGATAAAGTTAGAATGTAAGGGACAAGTTGGTTGATTTTCCGTGAGTCTGCAATCTCGAACCAATCTGATTATACAAACAACAAAATAATTTCATCTGGAAAACATGGTCAGTCGTAAACCTTTTCAAAATGAACTATGATGGCATTCCCAAAGACATAAACAAAAGTATAAACGTTACTACATATGGGGTAAGAGGGCAAATTTCAAGATTGTTGACATTCATCACCACTCGTCCCCCTATCGATGAATGTAATGTGTGAAAATACGACAAACCAATCAGAATGCGCGTATGATTTCAAGTTCTTCGTCAAAGAATCACTCAGAAATAATTTTTGATTTTACCTATGTCTTGCATCTAAAAATATACCAAAGACACAGTTAAATGTGTTCAATCCTACTGTATAATTCCGCACGTTCCGATGTGCTTTAAATTGCATCTGAAATTTATATAATATATGGGGAAAATGTGTGAACCATTACGCAACGAGTTGACGATTGTTTTAGGTATGCCCGTTTGCGCTAAGACGGAACCCGGTCGCAAAAATGGCCACGAGAGGGGCACGAGTCGCTATTCGGCTTGTCCCGGAATATCACGAGTTGGTCACGAATGGATTGTTGACTGTCTATAAGATAAGGGACACAACTCCGTACCTGTGTTGAGCTGAACTTGACTGAGCTTCTGTCTGTGGCTGTCATTGGACGACGCTAAACGTAACTATCATTGGTCCTCGGTATCAAATGAAAACAACGAGCGAACATTGTGAAGTAAAAATGTTTAAGCAAAAATAACCTCAGCAGAGCAAACTGTTGTTATTTCTATCTCCCTAAACATATTTCGAGGTATGGACATGTCACCATGTTTATTTAAATTCGTATTCAATTACGCCACGCATGCGCACCTATAACCGGATATGGTACAGTTTTATATCAGAGTTTTGGGCTGCCGCATATTTGCTAAAATCTGCAAAGCTTGCTGCGCGAACCAACAGTAGACGTTAAGCTGGAAAAGTGTTGATCCGGACGAATTTACGGCGAAACCTACAAGGCAGATTAACGACAATACTGAAAGTACCATAAACTGGTTCCCTGTCCTTGTTTCGCACGCACGCGAATACGACATAAAACATAAGTGAGCTAACGTCAATGATATTAAACCTGTAAGGAGATACCAAGTCTTACAATCGGCAACTCAACGCGGGCCTTCGGTACGACGAGCTGACGCCTTAACCACTTTGCAACCCCATCACCTATTAGTGAGTGAGTGAGTTTAACTTTTGCGTGGGATGGTGGTAATACATGAGTGTGCAGAAACTAGTTCTTTATAAAATAACTATAATGAGTGAGTGAGTTAGGTTTAACGCCGCCTTTAACAGTATCCCGATTATCAAGAATATGATCGCAAAGTCACCAGGGCCTATGTTACACTATGTTGACCCAAAGAGTGAGTGAGTGAGTGAGTTGGGTTTAACACCGTTTTTAACAGTATTCCAGTTATATCACGGCGTGTCAGCTTAATGTGGGAGGAAAGCCCGAAGTGATGCAGGTCTTAGACGTTTACCACTTCGGTGAAACCCACGAGCACGGGTATGGCGCTGACAAACCTAGAACCACAATCGGGGCGAAACGGGATTAGAACTCACGATGATAGGTTTCTGGCGTGCCCAAGGGACGCAATTCTGCACAGCGAATTGCGGCGCCTTAGATGACTTGGCCACGCGAAATCGCTTAAGGCAATGAACACACATATAATTCACAGGGCAATAATTCCCGGTTCGCTATGATTATGTTTCTGCGTTTGTCAGCACTTAACCCTTGATCGTGGGTTGCACCAAAGTGGTTAACGGCTAAGATTTCTATCCCCCCATGCACGGAGTTCCTCCCCCGGGCTCGAATAACAACACAAGTGACTGTATTGGGGTAGAACATGTCTTCAAGATCCCATGCTTTTCGTAAGAGGCGACTAACGGGATCGGGTAGTCAGGCTCGCTGGCTCGAAATTGGCCGTTCCATGCACGGATTTCCTCCCCCGGGCTTGAATAACAACACAAGTGATTGTATTTTACATCCAACCGAAGCAACGAGGCAGAGTAGCTCTCGCGTAACACAAACCATTTGTTGATTATTTTATTTTCCTTGCAACATAATTCAGTTTACCCCGAATTAGACCGCTTGCGGTGATATTGGACAAACGTGGTCTCGCTAACAGCAGTGAGATATGTGTTCGTCCACCAGTTGTATGTCTGATGTTTATACTTCCTGTGTACTTCTCACGGTTAAGTCTGTTGAAGTATTCACAGACCGCCGTCATATAGCTGGAATATTGCTGAATGCTGCGTTAAACCACAAACAAACAAACAAAACTGTTTTTAACGCCGCACTCAGCAATAGTCCAGCTATATGACAGCGGTCTGTCAATAATCCAGTCTGGACCAAACAATTCAGCATTTGACATCATGAGCATGGCTCTACGCATTGGGATACAATGACATGCATCAACCAAGTCAGCGAGCGTGACCACCCGATCCCGTTAGTCGCCTCTAACGACAAGCATAGTCGCCTTTTACGGCAAGTATGGGTTGCTGAAGACCTATTCTTCCCCGCATCTTCGGTGAGTGAGTGAGTTTGATTTTACGCCGCTTTTAGCTATATGCCAGTAATATCACGGCGGGGGACACCAGAAATGGGCTTCACGCAGTGTACCCATGTCGGGAATCGAACCCGGGTCTTCGGCGTGACGAGCTAACGCTTTAACCACTGGGCTACCCGACCGCCGACACCCCCCCCCCCCCCCCCCGTGAAGATTCGGGAGAGAGTTGGTCTTCAGCAACCCATGCTTGCCGTAAAAGGCGACTAACGGGATCGGGTGGTCAGGCACGCTGACTTGGTTGATGCATGTCATCGTATCCCAATTGAGTGGGTCGATGCTTATGACATCAATCACTCGATTGTCTGGCCAAGACCCGATTATTTACAGACCGCCACCATATAGCTGGACTATTGCTGAGTGTGGCGTCAAACAAAGTACAGATGGAAGCACAATTACGTAACTGTAGATCGGTTATTACAATTCTCACAAAACTTTTCTGTAAACTTCCAGTTTCGTCTGCCATAAGAAGACGTGGATGAATGACGTAAAACTCGTGAATAAATCATCGTTAGAGGTCTGACGAAGTACCACATTGCTTCCCCACTCAATTACTTTACTTTCCGGGGCCACGTGTTCATTTTTCCCGCGAAATGCTGTCGTCCGTCAGGCCCTGCAGCCAGTCCAGCCTAGCCGCACCAGACGCGCCATGGCGGGATCTCGACCAGCACGGAGAGGCATTAATACTGGATGAATTAATCTTTCCTTATTGTCTTTACCCTGCAAACTTAATTACACTCACTAGAAAGCTGATTGCCTCCACATCGATCTCCCAAAAGAGGCACGATGCACGCGTGCAGAAGTGGCACGCCATCTCGCATGTATGGAACACTGTTTGGGACACAATATACGATAATACTTCATGGTAAAGTTAATTTAGTTGTTTATTCTTACGTGAGCATGCACATGTTTTAACAATGACGAACACAATATTTCGAAAGCTTAGTTCACGTATTACTCTTGTCTCAATTACTAATGTTCGACTGGTATAGGAATGAAAAGATCCCTCTGTGTAACTGGTTGCAGTGACGAACTTCTTATCTCATCAAAGGAGGAATCAGTTCCATGACAAGAACAGCCCACCGTAGCTATAAAAAGGTCACAATGCGTGAGACTGTCTTCGGCCGATATCATAGGAAATGAAATGAATTTCAAACAATAATACAGCTACAAAAAGTGTATCGATGTCAAGGTGTAACGTATCAGCTGATTTATTTACCACCAATTAACGGTTTCTCAAGATAGACAAAAATGAAAATACGACTATTTGAAAAATACACTTATGATAAGTATAATTCATATATGTATTTTACCCGCATCTTGACAAGAGGGACACGGAGTGTTATGTTTCTGATCAGCTAAACAGTGTTATACACTAATAAAAATGGGACGGTTGTCTAAGGCGACGCAATTCGCTGTGCAGAGTTGCGTCCCTTGGGCACGCCAGAAACCTGTGATCCGGGGCTCCAATCCCGGTTCGCCCCGATGATGTTTCTAGGTTTGTTAGCACCATACCCGTGCTCGAGGGTTTCACCAAAGTGGTAAACGTCTGAGACCTGCATCACTTCGGGCTTTCCTCCCACACTAAGCTGTCACATCGTGATATAACTGGAATACTGTTAAAAGCGGCGTTAAACTCAACTCACTCACTCACGAATTAAAAATAATTGATAATTTCACATGGTAAGGGAGTACTGGCTAGAACATTAAATCGCCTCATGCGACAAGCCTCTTGCAGGAAACATAGGCTGCTGAAGACCTATCCTACCCCGGAACTTCACGTAGTAGTAGTAGTAGTAGTAGTAGTAGTAGTAGTAGTAGTAGTAGTAGTGACAGTAGTAGTAGTAGTAGGTATGTTGCTTTCATAACCTTATTATGTAAACACCCCTCTGAAGATGGGGGGTAGAATAGATGTGTATGTCTTAAGCAACCAATACTTGTTGTAAAAGGCGACTATGCTTGTCGTAAGAGGCGACCAACGGGATCGGGTGGGTAGGCTCGCTGATTTGGTTGATGCATGTCATTGTATCCCAATTGCGTAGATCCATGCTCATGATGTCAAATGCTGAATTGTCTGGTCCAGACTCGTTTATTGACAGACCGCTGTCATATAGCTGGACTATTGCTGAGTGCGGCGTTAAAAACAGTTTTGTTTGTTTGTTTGTGGTTTAACGCAGCATTCAGCAATATTCCAGCTATATGACGGCGGTCTGTGAATACTTCAACAGACTTAACCGTGAGAAGTACACAGGAAGTATAAACATCAGACATACAACTGGTGGACGAACACATATCTCACTGCTGTTAGCGAGACCACGTTTGTCCAATATCACCGCAAGCGGTCTAATTCGGGGTAAACTGAATTATGTTGCAAGGAAAATAAAATAATCAACAAATGGTTTGTGTTACGTGAGAGCTTCCTGCCTCGTTGCTTCGGTTGGATGTAAAATACAATCACTTGTGTTGTTATTCGAGCCCGAGGGAGGAACACCGTGCATGGAACGGCCCGCGAGCCTGACCACCCGATCCCGTTAGTCGCCTCTTACGAAAAGCATGGGATCTTGAAGACATGTTCTACCCCAGATCATCACGTGTCAGTAACGTGTGCGTTATCCTTAACATACTGCTGGGGATTATATTTTCACGTGTGGCGATATTTTGTAATTTGAGATCTGTTCAATTTGTTTACTATATTATTAAACGGCCAGTCATTGTTTCATTTTCAACCCATATTTATCATAAGTTCAAAACACAGCTGCTGAAATATGTCGTGCCAAACATATTTTTCAACCATTCTTTTGCGCATTTAAGAACAGCATTGAAGATGAGACATACATGGGCGGATACAGAGGGGGGTGGGGTTGTGTGTGGGGGGGTTGGGGCGGGGTGGGGTGGGGTGGGGATGCGCACCCCCCCCCCCCCCCCCCCCCCTTTTATTTCGAAAATAAATCTTTATTTCTGTATAAATTACCACCAAAGACAATAGATAGATCTTAATTGTGCACCCCCCTTTTCAAAAAAGCTGTATCCGCCCATGACATATATGCACCTTGCTATACAAAACATATTCCTTACGGGGAGTAATGCGGCCTATCATGTAGAGTCTTATCGCTGTGACGTATATAATTTGAAAGTCTCTTGTAAACACGTGCATAAAGAACAAAAGCTATAGACACAAATTGATATATCAAACTAACTTTACGTGATGTAACAACCACATTTCCGATCCCTCTCAAGTTAAAGACTTCTGATCACCGATACCCCGTGCGCATAAGCTATTAAGCCATGGCATTAATTAGTCGCTATTTGGGCGTTCCCCATTCATCTCAACGACAAAGTTCTTCGTAAGGAAAATAGCATCTTTACAGCGTTCTTTGCTTGCTATCATATTTCAAAGCACTAGATTAACGTGTCTCCTCAGAGATGTGCATTATTCAATGATTAGGTTGAAAGTAAAACAGGCTTTTAATGTCCGAGGATCCTATACAAGGCTTAATGACTTCCTTGTGTGTCCAGCTCTGTAGAAAGCCAAGATAAACGAGTTTTACAAGAACAAAAGACATGTCTTGTTGCGCTCATAGTGCAAGACCCCACAGACCAGACTGGGAGACTGTCTTACTTGTTGCGGTTTGGCCAAGAGTATAATTCCAGTTTTCGGTCTTCCTCTTGTCCCGTGGTAACCTTTATCGTGATAGCTTCAGGGATAAACAGATTGAGTGCAGTAAACTACGGTTATAACGAACTCAAAGGGACTACTAATTTTAGTTCGTTATAACCGTAGTTCGTTATAAGCATATATACAGCATAACTACAGCAAATAGTCAGGACCAAAAAGTAAGTTCGTTATATCCGTCAGTTCGTTATAAGCGTGTTCGTTTTAACCGTAGTCTACTGTATTTGTTCACATATAGGCGCCCCCCTGTTGTTGCCCCTTATATTAGATAAGGGTTTTCTGAAACACGCCAGTTTAAAAAGCTGTGGAATTACTTTTTTGTCTTAAACGTTTTAGGGGTCTGCGGGGTTGAGTGGTATAAGACACAACAATTCTCAGATTTGCACCCCTTAACTGGACCAGGATCCGCTAATCGGGGTTCCAATCTGAGATGATGATCACCGATCTGGCATCTGTTTCCACCTTGTCACAAGACTGACGCCAGGGTGTATGTAGATTTCACTCAGCAACAGAAACATTTGAAATCTTGATAAAAATCCGTGTAAAACCAGCCCCTTGGCCTTGATTTTGTTGGAAATCCAAAGAATTAATAATTGTGTTACAAACCGTTTTGAAAGAGCAAAACACATGTAGAAAAATAATGAAATATGTCAATACATTTTATTTGTTTCATAATCGTAACTCGCAGGAAAACGAAACCAGAGACCTCATTGACCGGGACTTCCCCTGTAAGTTGAACAATATTCTAGCTGCTCCCGCCTTTGACGTCTACATTTCACATTTGTCCAGGTAAAATAGGGGCGGTCGGGTAGCCTAGTGGTTAAAGCGTTAGCTCGTCATGCCGAAGACCCGGGTTCGATTCCCGACATTGGTACAATGTGTGAAGCCCATTTCTGGTGTCCCCCGCCGTGATATTGCTGGAATATTGCCAAAAGCGGCGTAAAACCATACTCACTCACTCACTCACTCAGGTATAATACACACCACTCTAGCTCAAAGGGGGTTTGATCAAGGTTACAACAAGGCCTCAGTAAAAGTTTCAAAACCTTTTGCTGTAGACATGTGGAGGAAATTTCGAAATTTGAGGCATAAGTGACAAAATTGATGTTCGATCCTCTTCCATATTCTGATTTGTCCTAAATGTTCCCGTGTTGTTTTTTTCAGGTGAACAGTTGCCGTGAATTGCATGTGTTTGTGACGCGTGCTACAACCAGGTCGGAATCGTACAACCAGTTCTGCTTTCAGCAGATTGTTCACGTGGCTATTGAAAGGGCCCTGTCGCTTATATTTTAATCAAACTCACTCTCCCACACAAGAAAGATGTGCGGCATTTAATATTTTAAATATTTTATGATCAAAGATCCCCGTGAGCACTCATCACTTCGGGCTTTCCTCCCACATTAAGCTGACACGCCGCGATATAACTGGAATACTGTTAAAAGCGGCGTTAAACCCAACTCACTCCCTCACTCCCTCACTCACTCTTCGACACAAGCATGTGCTTGGAAATGTCAACGGAGGTTTCATTTAACGTTTGACACACCTTGATTAAACACATGATGGCAGCTAGCGTTCTTGTTGAAACAGACAATGTAACGAGATTTTCAGGAAGTCAAATTTCCCGGCAATATAAACAACTCCTCCAAGAGATGAAAATATATAAACAATATCAAACTATATCGAACCCCATGATACCTTTCATTGAATAGTTTTCTAACTTGCACAATGAAAATTTAATGTTTCTTAAGTAAGTATGAAAATAATAAGGTTACATGACCCCAGTAACTGTAAGGTGTAAGCGCTGAGGCATGGTGGAAGTTCAGACTAACACATATATACCCCCTGAAATAAAGTAAAATATATAAATAATGTTTACATAATATTTTTGTTTTCCTATTAAATATAGTTCTATATAATTCATCTTGCAGGAACTTTCATTTTAGTTAAGCCATCTTAACAAAACCTAACACGTTTAGATTTACTTTTGTTTTTCTATTATATACAAACGAACGAACGAACGAACGAACGAACGAACGACAGACAGACAAATAAGGGAACTCTTTAGTATGAAGGCACCAAAACCTGGACCTGAGAATGGGATGAGTATCGGCTCCTAGACCTGAGAATAGGATGGGTATAGGCTGCAAGAGCTGAGGAAGGTTGAGTACAGGCTGATAGAGCTGAGAAAGGGTGAGTACAGGATGATAGAGCTGAGAAAGGGTGAGTACAGGATGATAGAGCTGAGAAAGGGTGAGTACAGGATGACAGAGCTGAGAAAGGGTGAGTACAGGATGATAGAGCTCAGAAAGGGTGTGTACAGGATGACAGAGCTGAGAAAGGGTGAGTACAGGATGATAGACCTGAGGAGGGGTGAGTACAGACCGTCAGAGCTGAGAAAGGGTGAGTACAGGATGACAGAGTTGAGACAGGGGGAGTACAGGATGACAGAGCTGAGAAAGGGTGAGTACAGGATGACAGAGCTGAGAAAGGGTGAGTACAGGATGACAGAGCTGAGAAAGGGTGAGTACAGGATGACAGAGCTGAGAAAGGGTGAGTACGGGATGACAGAGCTGAGAAAGGGTGAGTACAGGATGACAGAGCTGAGAAAGGGGGAGTACAGGATGACAGAGCTGAGGAGGGGTGAGTACAGGATGACGGAGCTGAGGAGGGGTGAGTACAGGCTGATAGAGATGAGGAGGGGTGAGTACAGGATGACAGAGATGAGGAGGGGTGAGTACAGGCTGATAGAGCTGAGGAGGGGTGAGAACAGGATGACAGAGTTGAGGAGGGATGAGTACAGGATGATAGAGATGAGGAGGGGTGAGTACAGGCTGATAGAGCTGAGGAGGGGTGAGTACAGGATGACAGAGCTGAGGAGGTGTGAGTACAGGATGATAGAGATGAGGAGGGATGAGTACAGGATGATAGAGATGAGGAGGGGTGAGTACAGGCTGATAGAGCTGAGAAAGGGTGAGTACAGGATGACAGAGCTGAGAAAGGGTGAGTACAGGATGACAGAGCTGAGAAAGGGTGAGTACAGGATGACAGAGCTGAGGAGGGGTGAGTACAGGATGACGGAGCTGAGGAGGGATGAGTACAGGATGATAGAGCTGAGAAAGGGTGAGTACAGGATGACAGAGCTGAGAAAGGGTGAGTACAGGATGACAGAGCTGAGAAAGGGTGAGTACAGGATGACAGAGCTGAGAAAGGGTGAGTACAGGATGACAGAGCTGAGAAAGGGTGAGTACAGGATGACAGAGCTGAGAAAGGGTGAGTACAGGATGACAGAGCTGAGAAAGGGTTTGTACAGGATGACGGAGCTGAGGAGGGGTGAGTACAGGATGACGGAGCTGAGGAGGGGTGAGTACAGGATGACAGAGTTGAGGAGGGGTGAGTACAGGCTGATAGAGCTGAGGAGGGGTGAGAACAGGATGACAGAGTTGAGGAGGGATGAGTACAGGATGATAGAGATGAGGAGGGGTGAGTACAGGCTGATAGAGCTGAGGAGGGGTGAGTACAGGATGACAGAGCTGAGGAGGTGTGAGTACAGGATGATAGAGATGAGGAGGGGTGAGTACAGGCTGATAGAGATGAGGAGGGGTGAGTACAGGCTGACGGAGCTGAGGAGGGATGAGTACAGGCTGATAGAGCTGAGGAGGGGTGAGTACAGGCTGATAGAGCTGAGAAGGGTGAGTACAGGTTGATAGAGCTGAGGAGGGATGAGTACAGGATGACAGAGCTGAGGAGGGGTGAGTACAGGATGATAGAGATGAGGAGGGATGAGTACAGGTTGACAGAGCTGAGGAGGGGTGACTACAGGCTGATAGAGATGAGGAGGGATGAGTACAGGCTGATAGAGCTGAGAAAGGGTGAGTACAGGATGATAGAGCTGAGGAGGGGAGAGTACAGGCTGATAGAGCTGAGGAGGGATGAGTACAGGATGATAGAGATGAGGAGGGATGAGTACAGAATGACAGAGCTGAGGAGGGATGAGTACAGGCTGATAGAGCTGAGGAGGGATGAGTACAGGCTGATAGAGCTGAGGAGGGGTGAGTACAGGATGATAGAGCTGAGAAAGGGTGAGTACAGGATGACAGAGCTGAGAAAGGGTGAGTACAGGATGACGGAGCTGAGAAAGGGTGTGTACAGGATGACAGAGCTGAGAAAGGGTGAGTACAGGATGACAGAGCTGAGAAAGGGTGAGTACAGGATGACAGAGCTGAGAAAGGGTGAGTACAGGATGACGGAGCTGAGAAAGGGTGTGTACAGGATGACAGAGCTGAGAAAGGGGGAGTACAGGATGACAGAGCTGAGAAAGGGTGAGTACAGGATGACAGAGCTGAGAAAGGGTGAGTACAGGATGACAGAGCTGAGAAAGGGTGAGTACAGGATGACAGAGCTGAGAAAGGGTGTGTACAGGATGACAGAGCTGAGAAAGGGTGAGTACGGGATGACAGAGCTGAGAAAGGGTGTGTACAGGATGACAGAGCTGAGAAAGGGGGAGTACAGGATGACAGAGCTGAGAAAGGGTGTGTACAGGATGACGGAGCTGAGGAGGGATGAGTACAGGATGATAGAGATGAGGAGGGATGAGTACAGGATGATAGAGATGAGGAGGGATGAGTACAGAATGACAGAGCTGAGGAGGGATGAGTACAGGATGATAGAGCTGAGGAGGGGTGAGTACAGGTTGATATAGCTGAGGAGGAGTGAGTACAGGATGATAGAGCTGAGGAGGGGAGAGTACAGGCTGATAGAGCTGAGGAGGGGTGAGTACAGGCTGATAGAGCTGAGGAGGGGTGAGTACAGGCTGATAGAGCTGAGGAGGGATGTGTACAGGTTGATAGAGCTGAGGAGGGGTGAGTACAGGCTGATAGAGCTGAGGAGGGGAGAGCACAGGCTGATAGAGCTGAGGAGGGGAGAGTACAGGATGACAGAGCTGAGGAGGGGTGAGTATAAGCAGATGGAAGTGAGAATTGAACGGTATGCAATGGGGTTGCTTTGTTAAATATATGCTGTGGGATGTGAAGGAGGGACTGGGAGATACATTATTGGGGGAAAGGGACAAGTGGCGGGGGTTACTATTATCCTGTTGGCCGGCAATAAATCTCGATTACCATGAGAAACGGAACTGACGAACGATATGCAGTTGTTTCTGATTTCCATTTCTGATGCTTGATTCGAATACGGCCGCTGTGATATGGGCGGGAAATTACTGGCCACTGCGTTCCACTCACGCAGACACACGCATCCACGCATGAAGGCCCAAACTTATTCAATCGTGCGCTCGATACATGGACGCCCCGAACGAACGAACGAACGAACGAACGAACGATAGATAGATAGTGAGTGAGTGAGTGAGTTTGATTTTACGCCGCTTTTAGCAATATTCCAGCAATATCACGGCGGGGGACACCAGAAATGGGCTTCACACATTGTACCCATGTCGGGAATCGAACCCGGGTCTTCTGCGTGACGAGCGAACGCTTTAACCACTAGGCTACCCGACCGCCAGGATAGATAGATAGAATGGGGTGGGTATTGGCTGATAGAGCTAAGAAGGGTGAGTACAGGCTGATAGAGCTGAGAAGGGTTTGTACAGGCTGATAGAGCTTAGAAGGGTGAGTACAGGCTGATAGAGCTGAGAAGGGTTTGTACAGGCTGATAGAGCTTAGAAGGGTGAGTACAGGCTGATAGAGCTGAGAAGGGTTTGTACAGGCTGATAGAGCTGGGAAGGGTGAGTACAGGCTGATAGAGCTGAGAAGGGTTTGTACAGGCTGATAGAGCTGGGAAGGGTGAGTACAGGCTGATAGAGCTGGGAAGGGTGAGTACAGGCTGATAGGGTATAGGCTGATAGAGCTGGGAAGGGTGAGTACAGGCTGATAGAGCTGAGAAGGGTTTGTACAGGCTGATAGAGCTGGGAAGGGTGAGTACAGGCTGATAGAGCTGGGAAGGGTGAGTACAGGCTGATAGAGCTGGGAAGGGTGAGTACAGGCTGATAGAGCTGAGAAGGGTGAGTACAGGCTGATAGAGCTGGGAAGGGTGAGTACAGGCTGATAGAGCTGGGAAGGGTGAGTACAGGCTGATAGAGCTGGGAAGGGTGAGTACAGGCTGATAGAGCTGGGAAGGGTGAGTACAGGCTGATAGAGCTGAGAAGGGTTTGTACAGGCTGATAGAGCTGGGAAGGGTGAGTACAGGCTGATAGAGCTGGGAAGGGTGAGTACAGGCTGATAGAGCTGAGGAAGGGTGAGTACAGGCTGATAGAGCTGGGAAGGGTGAGTACAGGCTGATAGAGCTGGGAAGGGTGAGTACAGGCTGATAGAGCTGGGAAGGGTGAGTACAGGCCGATAGAGCTTAGAAGGGTGAGTACAGGCTGATAGAGCTGGGAAGGGTGAGTACAGGCTGATAGAGCTTGTGTCCTGGCGTGTAAACCCCCTGTTTGTGAGCCAGGTCTAAACAGTATTCTCTTGTACCAAACGGCATCAGTAACCACGTTAGCAAACGTCTTTAACTGATGCGGTCGCCCTGGGCGCCGTGTCCCATATCCGGGCTAGTAATTGTAGCCTTGCATCTGTGATGCATTGAACACGAGTATGTACATCTAAATACAATGGAAATTGGTAGCCTGATATTCTGACCAGTAGCAACGTACATCGCAAAACATGACCCCAGCTATTGTGAAGGTCAACTGAAATCCAGGAACATATCTTTGACACGTGATCTCCCACAATTATTTTCGACCACGATAAAGGGTTACTCACAATTTATGGGCCAGAGTTATAACATTGTGTCACATGAGACACACATACGTCGTGGCGTCATAAAAGTCACCTCAACTGTTGGTTGGTTACACTGCTGGTCAAAACAACTTCCTCTCGATCTCGACTGAACATACATTCCGGTTAATTTAGGAATAAATAAATTGCTAGATAGCCCATGGCTTTTAACACATTTGACACATCAGAGACAAAAATGATGTCCGATGCAATTCATTATTTTGACTTCTACCATATGTTCCCGTGGTTTTTCAGGTTAAGAATTGACTTGTCTTTGCATGTGTTTGTGACGGGTGCCACCGGTGGGGCAGGATATGCACACTTTATCGCGAACACCTGATATCATTACTATTTGATATTGATTCATAAACACATGCTCATGATGTAGTCGGAATCGTACAGTCGACTCTACTTTATGCGTGGATTTCTATTTGAAATGAAAAGGGTTTTGTCGCTATAATTTTTTCAACAACAAATAGAGAGACATAAACAGAGAAATACTTACAATACGTCCACAATCAGAATGTGATTGTCTGATAAGAGAATGTAAGTAAGGATAAGAATTTATGGATGAACAACTTCTTTATTACAATTAAGCGACGTTTCAGTGTAGGTTCAAACACCGTTATCAAGCAAGTGATATACAGAGGGTATATCATCACCAAGAAATCTCAGAAATCCCCACGCCAACAGTCTGCACCCTTTGTGATAAGCCTCCCCTACTCTTGAACAGTTAGCCACAAAATCCAGAGACTCTTAAAGCAACAGGCCAAAATTGATGTAGTTTTCAAGAGAAGTCATACCATTCAGAACATAATTAAAGCCACAGGGAAACCACCATCCAGCCACAAGCTAGAACCATCAGGAGCAGTGTACCACATTCCGTGCAACTGTGGACAAGCTTACATAGAAGAAACATCTAGGCCCCTCAAAACCCGAATAAAAGAACATCAAAGCTCAGTCTCCAAAGATGACTCTAAATCAGCTCTTTCAGATCACACAGCATGCAGTGGGAGAAAGTCACAGCTCTCATCACCAACCTCAAAGACTTCAAGATCAGGAAACTACAAGAAGCCATCAACATCAAAAGACTCCAACCGTCAATCAACCGTGACCAAGGCTATTACATACCCCCGGCGTACCATCAACTCATCAAAGACCCCAATCAGCCATAATCCCATTGTTTTTATTACTGGCTTCATCCTTTGTTTAAGGTACTGACTTCACTGATGATTGTCATCACTGCCCTTGTGTATACATAACAGGCTTCTCTACTCCAGTATAACAATATCTACTCTACTGTATAAACATTGCCTCCTACTTGTATATATATTTATCAACCACACCCTGTATATCACTTGCTTGATAACGGTGTTAGAACCTACACCGAAACGTCGCTCTTAATTGTAATAAAGAAGTTGTTCAACCATAAATTCGTATCCTTACTTAGTACTCCAACTTCTAAATGCCTATCAAAGAAGTGATAAAAGAATGGTCAGGGCTTGTGTCGCATTATCGCGCTGAACAATGTCACTGGTTTCTATAGGTTTTTAGTGTTAATGATTAAATAAGCAGTCTGTGAAGTTTCTGTTGTTTATTTGTGATAATTGCCATATTGCATTTATGGCTTATTATTTTTGAATTACATACATATAATTAATTATGCATAAACTGTCAATGCAACCAGTCTGGAGTGCCCGCAAAAGCAGATTCCTTTCAGAGCAAAGGGCAAACTCGATGTGAAAATTATATGAATGGACCACTGAGAATCAGTCATGACACCCGGTGTTCATGAATAGGGAAGCATCTCCGGTCAGAAGTCCCAGCTATGTTTCTATGACAACGAAAACGAGCGAGATGCGTTCTGAAATACAATCGTTGTAAGAAGGGATCGAGTGCAGTAGCGTGTTATTGTTCACTTAATTTGTGCATAAGATCTAATTCAGCGTTAAAACATGGGGTCGTTAAAGTAAGGATGGCGTATGAATTCACCATCAAGTAAGAAACACGAGTATTGAACGGAAAATATGGCCTCGTAATCGACAACGCAGAGTTGGCGAGTGGAGCCGGGGATACGATCGAGTTCATGTGACGTAGACTAAATGATTTTACATTTTATGAAATATTTGTTGCAATAACCGTTAATCAACTTCAGTGATGGAAAAGAAAAGATTCACGACATTCGGGATTGCATCGGGTGACGTAAATGAGAACTATATTTCCTTTTTCGCGACCTTCTCGGTCGAGGGGACGTATATTTTACACGGTAGGGTTGTATGGAAATGCTCAACTCTGTCCTTTAAAAGTTTCAATATGCAGTCTCCACTTACGGAACACACCGAATCGGAGTGAAATCAAGGTATGGACATTAATGAATAACTGATTATATCGAAGTCGTACCAGAATTCAACATGACAGATAAACCAACACTCTACACATCATGAAAGAAAAGCACTCGCGTCGTACCAACATTCCATATAACGTGAAACCAAAGCACTGACGCCGTACCAACATTCTTTATATCAAGAAACAAAAGCACTCACGTCGTACCAACATTCTACATATCATGAAACAATGGCACTCACGTCGTATCAAGATTCTATACATCAAGAAACAACAATATACACGCCGTGCCAACATTCTATACATCAAGAAACAACAATACTCACGCCGTGCCAACATTCTACATATCATGAAACAACAGTACTCACGTCGTACCAACATTCTATACATCAAGAAACAACAATACTCACGTCGTATCAAGATTCTACACGTCATGAAACAACAGTACTCACGTCGTACCAACATTCTATACATCAAGAAACAACAATACTCACGCCGTGCCAACATTCTACATATCATGAAACAACAGTACTCACGTCGTACCAACATTCTATACATCAAGAAACAACAATACTCACGCCGAGCCAACATTCTACATATCATGAAACAACAGTACTCACGTCGTACCAACATTCTATACATCAAGAAACAACAATACTCACGTCGTATCAAGATTCTACACGTCATGGAACAACAGTACTCACGTCGTATCAAGATTCTACACGTCAAGGAACAACAATACTCACGTCGTACCAACATTCTACATATCAAGAAACAACAATACTCACGTCGTATCAAGATTCTACACACCATGAAACAACAATACTCACGTCGTACCAACATTCTATACATCAAGAAACAACAATACTCACGTCGTATCAAGATTCTACACGTCATGAAACAACAGTATACACGCCGTGCCAACATTCTACATATCATGAAACAATGGCACTCACGTCGTACCAACATTCTATATATCATGAAACAACAGTACTCACGCCGTGCCAACATTCTACATATCATGAAACAATGGCACTCACGTCGTACCAACATTCTACACATCATGAAACAACAGCGCTAACGTCGTACCAACATTCTACACATCATGAAGCAAAAGAACTGACGCCGTAACAACATTCTGTATATCATGAAACAAAAACACTCACGTCGTACCAACATTCTACTTAAACAACAGCACTCACGTCGTACCAACATTCTATATATCATGAAACAACAGCACACCCGTACAAACATTCTATTTGTCGTAAAACAACAGCACAGACGTTGTACAAACATCATATATATATACGATTCGTAAAACAACGGCCCTCACGTCGTACAAACATTCTATATATCAAGAAACAACAGCACTCACGCTGTACAAACATTCTATATATCAAGAAACAACAGCTCTCACGCCGTACAAACATTCTATATATCGTGAAACAACAGCTCTCACGCCGTACAAACATTCTATATATCACGAAACAACAGCCCTCACGCCGTACAAACATTCTATATATCAAGAAACAACAGCCCTCACGCCGTACAAACATTCTGTATATCAAGAAACAACAGCTCTCACGCCGTACAAACATTCTATATATCAAGAAACAACAGCACGCACGCCGTACAAACATTCTATATATCAAGAAACAACAGCACGCACGCCGTACAAACATTCTGTATATCAAGAAACAACAGCTCTCACGCCGTACAAACATTCTATATATCAAGAAACAACAGCACTCACGCCGTACAAACATTCTTGATATCAGGAGAGGCGGTGGGGTAGCCTAGTGGTTAAAGTTTTCGCTCGTTCCAACAAAGGCCCAGGTTCCATTCCCCACTCTATAAAATATGTGAAGCCCATTTCTGGTGTTCCCCACAGCAATCTCATTAAAATCAGATCTTCTTAAAAGTGACAGTCGGAATGTCTTTTCTGATCATGCAACCTCGAAAATGTCCACACGGGGTATTCCGAACGACAGTTCCCAGTACGTGGGAAGCACTGCCATACAATCTAAACCATATATCAAACATTCCGGAATGTTAGTTTGTTCAGTTTTCAAAATTTTAATCGACAACGATGTCAACATATCTTTCAAGCGTGAGACGTCAGGTTGTAACGAGTGCCGTAGAGCTCGATTAAGCTGCTTTCTAATTGAATGATGTCGACTTCTTGTTAGTCGTTTCGGCGGTCGGTCAAAGTTCGCGAAAGGTCGTTTTGACGTGATCCGTGATGGGATGTCCTCAGATCTTTGTTTAGCGATAGCGAGAAATAAGATCTGGTTTGAATGAGATTGTCCCCATCGTGACATTGCTGCAACATTGCTGCAAGCAGTGTAAAAACACACTCACTCACCCATTGTCTCTACATTTATTGAAACAACAACCCTCACGTCGTACCAACATTCTATATATCGTGAAACAACAGAACTCACGTCGTACCAACATTCTATATATCGTGAAACAACAGAGCTCACGTCGTACCAACATTCTATATATCATGAAACAACAGATCTCACGTCGTACCAACATTCTATATATCATGAAACAACAGAGCTCACGTCGTACCAACATTCTATATATCGTGAAACAACAGAACTCACGTCGTACCAACATTCTATATATCGTGAAACAACAGAGCTCACGTCGTACCAACATTCTATATATCGTGAAACAATAGAACTCACGTCGTACCAACATTCTATATTTCGTGAAACAACAGCACTCACGTCTTACCAACATTCTATATTTCGTGAAACAACAGCACTCACGTCGTACCGACATTCTATATATCGTGAAACAACAGCACTCACGTCGTACCGACATTCTATATATCATGAAACCAAAACATTGACAACATACCAACATTCTATATTTCGTGAAACAACAGAGCTCACGTCGTACCAACATTCTATATATCATGAGTTAAAAGCATTGACGCCGTACCAACATTGTATCTATGATGAAACAGCAGCACTGACACCCTACCAACATTCTATATATCGTAAAATAACAACACAGATGTGACTCCAACATTGTATATATGGTGAAACAACAGCATTCACGCCGTACCTGAAACACGATGATTTGTGTGGGCATTAAACTTGGATTTGGCCTTTAATGACGTAGGTGTAGTGGGAATGAACAACCTCCATAACAATGTCTAATTTGGCGATATGACCGTAGACAATAGGGGCAACAGCATCATCATTATCGTCATGGTCGCGACACCTTCAACATCGTCGACTACGTCCACGCGCCGCGGCGTCGCCAGATTCCAAATGCCACTCTCTTCGTAACACCGACGTGATGTAGGTATCAAACCTCAGCCATTAAATAGATTATCCATCTGAAAACAAATCAATATTTGATATATCTCTTACAGCTTGTCACTGACTGGGAACACTGTCTTTAGGATTCGCCACATCGACGCCCTAACAGCAAGGAGATGACACTACAGAACTCCTCACACGGTTGTTGACGTGATAGGAGCTCTGTCTTGCTATTGTTTCTGAACATTCGCAGATCAGGTGCAGGTATGGCTATTTCTGGTACGTGAAGTGTACGGTCTGTGGAACATGTCTCATCTTGTGTACACGAGGTGGACGAATCAATGGACAACGTTCACGAGGCAACATGCATGGATGGCGGCACTTCCAGCAGGTTGGAGTGAGATAATGAGTGAACCATTCTCACCTGTATGGCGACTTTCTACATGTAGTCTCCGTCTTGTAATAAACCCGACGCCATCATTCCCAAATCTGTCTTCATCATTGAGCTATCTTTCAGCATCAGTCCCTTGAAGTTCAACTTTCACCACCATTTCCCAATCCGTGTCATTGAGCTATCTTTCAGCATCGCTCCCTTGTGTTAAAAGCTTCACCGCTATTTCCCCTTGGCTGTCTCGACCCTTGAGCTATCTTTCAGTATCGCCCATTTTAAAGTGAGCCCTTCACGAATACTTCTGAAAAAGTGCCTCGAACTTTGAGCTCCCTTCCAGTATTTCCCATCTTGAAGTAAACCCCACACCGCAATTTCCCATGGGTGTCATTAACCTTGAGCTTTCTTCCAGTGCTTCCCATCTTGAAGTAAACACCACCATCATTTCCACAAGTGTGTCATTAACCTTGGTGTTACTTCCAGTATTTCCCATCTTGAAGTAAACCCTACACCAACATTTCCACATGGGTGTCATAAACCTTGAGCTTTAAAATTCTTCCAGTATTTTCCATCTTGAAGTAAACCCCACACCGTAATTTTCCCATGGGTGTCATTAACCTTGATCTTTCTTCCAGTATTTCCAATCTTGAAGTAAACCCCACACCGCAATTTCCACATGGGTGTCATTAACCTTGAGGTTTCTTCCAGTATTTCCCATCTTGAAGTAAACCCCACACCGCAATTTCCACATGGGTACGTTGTCATTAACCGTGAGGTTTCTTCCAGTATTTACCATCTTGAAGTAAACCCCACACCGCAATTTCCACATGGGTACGTTGTCATTAACCTTGAGGTTTCTTCAAGTATTTCCCATCTTGAAGTAAACCCCACACCGCAATTTTCACCTGGGTGTCATAAACCTGGCGGTTTCTTCCAGTATTTCCCATCTTGAAGTAAACACCACCACCATTTCCACATGGGTGTCATTAACCTTGAGGTTTCTTCCAGTATTTCCCATCTTGAAGTAAACACCACCACCATTTCCACAAGGGTGTCATTAACCTTGAGGTTTCTTCAAGTATTTCCCATCTTGAAGTAAACCCCACACCGCAATTTTCACCTGGGTGTCATAAACCTGGCGGTTTCTTCCAGTATTTCCCATCTTGAAGTAAACACCACCACCATTTCCACATGGGTGTCTCGAACCTTGAGCTATGTTCCAGTACTATACATGTATAGAGAATGTCACACTCATTCTCATTAGATACCATTTGTACGAAACGAGTGGACTTTCTATGGCATCTTGCCGAGAGAAAGATCACGAGTTTCGTAAAAAATGGTATCTAACGAGAACAAGTGTGGTATTTTATTTATTACCCACGTTAAATATATTTTAAGTGTAAGACCAAACCTTAACCAGTTGCAAAATCGGGTTGCGCATGAATATTTTTATGTGCCCAAATATGGGCATTGTTGACATTTCTATGCATATGCAGTAACAACATGCGCCTGCAGTTATGTTTGCAAACAAAACAGCACCGACGCTCAAGATCCTTTTTGGATAATATCTTCAACCTATGGCAATTCAAGTGCATTGTTGTTAGTCTGCGGGACACCTTAAAGAAAATTTGAAAAGTCACATCAGCGCCGCGCTTTGAATATCGGACCAATGGTCGGTCACTGCCGGGACCCCGTGTTTTCAATCAAAAAGGTTCGGTTTCTTTTATCTATCAGCTGAATTTATATCATGTCCGTACCATTTTGGAAGAGGGAAATCAGAGTGTTTGCAAAAGACATTCATGTTAACTGTACGACCCTACACTGAAGACGTGAAAATCAACAAACTCAAGTCTGCATGCATGTCAGTGACAGCTACGAACGAAGGGCAAGGTCACCACCGGAATAAGAAAAGACAACCGTGATCTACTCACAGCGTTTTACGCTAGAGATAGGGGATGTTACTGTTCACATTTGGGATATTTTGGGCCACATAATCAGAAGTCAGGCACACTTCTACGGAGTTTTCGAATGATTTGTTTCGGAACTGTTCACTTCGAGTGATCCTGTCGTGCAGTCGTGAACAAACAACTCCCGAAACAGCGCCACAAAATACGCTTCGAAGGGGACATTGATGGCACAACCGGATCATCCCAAGTAAGTCTAGATTCTGTCTAAACTGACTTCATTTCGACCCGCTTATCCTTTTACGTTAAATCAAATTGAAAGTTGCAAAGTGGTCGGGTGCGTCACGCTCATGGGGACGAGTTATTGATCGGTAGCGATACATTGTAAATGGATATAGCTCGATTATATAATGTCTGCAGACGTTGATGCGTGTGACTATCTTGTTTGGTTTAGTAAAGTGTTTGTAAATATCTCTCGCTCTCGTGAGATTGCTTCACTTCTGCCTTGTAGTTGCAAAATTAATGATGTCTCGCGACTTTTTATAAATGAAAAATAAGTCCCGATGTGACAGAGGTCACGGTTATCCAATCAAAACGAATAAAACGAGGTCAACATTGCACGACAAACCTGTGACGTACGGATTTAGTATTTTACCACCTGTATCTTCACCACGTGGGTAATAGAGAAGTTTATCCCACCACCATTTCCACATGGGTGTCTCGATCCTTGAGCTATGTTCCAGTATTTCCTATCTTGAGGTTTATCCCACACCACCATTTCCACATGGGTGTCTCGATCCTTGAGCTATGTTCCAGTATTTCCTATCTTGAGGTTTATCCCACACCACCATTTCCACATGGGTGTCTCGATCCTTGAGCTATGTTCCAGTATTTCCTATCTTGAGGTTTATCCCACACCACCATTTCCACATGGGTGTCTCGATCCTTGAGCTATGTTCCAGTATTTCCTATCTTGAGGTTTATCCCACACCACCATTTCCACATGGGTGTCTCGATCCTTGAGCTATGTTCCAGTATTTCCTATCTTGAGGTTTATCCCACACCACCATTTCCACATGGGTGTCTCGAACCTTGAGCTATGTTCCAGTATTGCCTATATTGGAATTACCCGTGAAGATCCGGAGTAGAATAGATTTTCAGCAACCCATGCTTGCTGTAAAAGGCGACTATGCCTGCCGTAAGAGGCGACTAACGGGATCGTGTGGTTAACGGAAGGCGGGATGTTGATTCTAGAAGAAAGCGGGATGTTGATGGATTCTAGAAGAAAGCGAAATGTTGATGGATTCTAACGGAAGGCAGGATGTTGATGGATTCTATTAGAAGGCATGATGTTGATGGATGCTAGCAGGAGGCAGGATGTTGATGGATTCTATCAGAAGGCGGGATGTTGAAGGATTCTAGAAGAAGGCAGGATGTTGATGGGTTCTAGCAGAAGGTTGGATGTTGATGGATTCTAGCAGAAGGCGGGATTGTTGATGAGTTCTAGCAGAAGGCGGGATGTTGATGGATTCTAGAAGAAGATGGGATGTTGATGGATGCTAGCAGAAGGCGGGATGTTGATGGATTCTAGAAGAAGGCGGGATGTTGATGGGTTCTAGAAGAAGGCAGGATGTTGATGGGTTCTAGCAGAAGGCGGGATGTTGATGGATTCTAGAAGAAGGCGGGATGTTGATGGATTCTAGAAAAAAGCGGGATGTTGATGGATTCTAGCAGAAGGCGGGATGTTGATGGATTCTAGAAGAAGGCAGGATGTTGATGGATGCTAGCAGAAGGCGGGATGTTGATGGATTCTTGCAGAAGGCAGGATGTTGATGGATTCTAGAAGAAGGCAGGATGTTAATGGATTCTAGCAGAAGGCGGGATGTTGATGGATTCTAGCAGAAGGCGGGATGTTGATGGATTCTAGCAGAAGGCAGGATGTTGATGGATGCTAGCGGAAGGCAGGATGTTGATGGATTCTAGAAAAAAGCGGGATGTTGATGGATGCTAGCAGAAAGCGGGATGTTGATGGATTCTAGCAGTCTTGATATAATCATACATTTCGATAAATAAAATTGGTTCGATCAGTCGATAATTAAATGACAACGATGATTCTGAAGTGATGAATTATTTGTTGTTGTGAGCAAAATTCATTATATCCAGATGTGAAGTATTTGGAAATGACTGTCATTTTAACATATTCCGAAAAGATTTGTTAAGATGTTACAAATTAGTGAAGGATATCAAGTCACATATTGCAAAAAACTGTTCTTGATGTCAATTAATAAAAAAATTATATTTACTTATAACATGGAACAAACATCCCCTGTTACACCTGTCCACGTGGTACTGTACAGTGAAAACCGGCGTCTGTAACTACACTACAAAATGCTTAAAGCAAAGCCTGGAAATTGCCTGCGCCTAATGGCAGCTGGGCGACGACCTATGGAACATTCCACTCCATCGTCCCTGCAAGTGGAAACAATTACTGCAGCAATGTCTCCCGTGACCTCGGGGCAAAAGACAATAAATACTCATCTTTCGTTACAGTTTCCACACAGGCGAGCACTACATGGAGACCAACGGGGTGGTTGAAGATGCTGATGTCCCCGAAGTACAGTACAGTAAACTACGGTTATAACGAACACGCTTATAACGAACTGACGGATATAACGAACTAACTTTTTAGTCCCGATTATTTGCTGTAGTTATGCTGTATATATGCTTATAGCGAACTACGGTTATAACGAACTAAAAATAGTAGTACCTTTGAGTTCGTTATAACCGTAGTTTACTGTATTCCAATATAACCGCAATGCAGCACACGTATCGTGAAACAACAACATCCATTTCTCTAACTTGGTGACACGCTGATGTCATGTCATAGTGAGTGAGTGAGTTGGTTTTTACGCCGTTTTTAACAGTATTCCAGTTATATCACGGCGTGTCAGCTTATTGTTGGAGGAAAGCCCAAAGTAATGCAGGTCTCAGACGTTTACGTGAAACCCACGAGCACGGGTATGGTGTTGACAAACCTAGAAACATAATCGGGGCGAACCGGGATTCGAAGCCACAATCATAGGTTTCTGGCGTGCCCAAGGGACGCAACTCTGCACAGCGAATCGCGGCGCCTTAGACGACTGGGCCATCCGTGACCCCCTGTGATGTCATAGCATTCAGTACGATATACACTGAAGAAACAAGGATACTGTTGTTTTTGTTTCTGGAGTCCATTTAAAGAATGTGACAACGTGATATGTTCTTTAACAACGTGATATGGACCCGTGAAGATCCGGGTTAGACAAGGTCTCCACAACCCATGCTTGCTGTGAAAGGCGACTATGCTTGTCGTTAGAGGCGACTAACGGGATCGGGGTGTCAAACCCGCTGACTTGGTTGTTGCATGTCATCGTAACCCAATTGTGTGGATCGATGCTTATGATGTCAATCACTTGATTGTCTTGTCCAGACTCGATTATGTACAGACCACCGTCATACAGCTGGAATATTGCAGAGGGCGGCGTATACAAACAAACAAACAAACTTATAACTCCCTTGGGGATCGTTCAAACTATATTGACATTTAAGCTCAAATATCGTCGATTTACACGGGAGTCGAAGTTTGGTCATCAAAGGTTAGTTACCGATATATTTTCAACGCATTCGACGAAAATGTTATATTGACATCAGTATAGAACATACATACATATTGAACTTAATCCAACAGAACTATTTTGCAATGGTGTCTCGAACCTTGAACAGTCTTCCAGTGCGGCGTTAAACAACAAACAAACAAACAAACAAACAATGACAGCGTGATTTGTGTGCTCTACCCAAGTGGTAGGGAGTTTACAGCCGCTTTGAATAGTATTTCAGTTATATGGCGGCCCCACAGCGACGTGTGGGAGGAAATCACCAGGATGCCAGTACGTACATGTTTGCAGGTGAAATCCAGAGTGACAGTGAATCAAAATTCGAGCAAATTTGCGATTCGACACCACGACCAGCAAAGCCTGGCACGGTTTAGGGACATAGCTATGTATAGTTAGGGACCATTGAACCACAAGGCCGTAAAAACCAATTCCCCCTCCCCTGCTCCTTCCCCCACCCCAGCACACACCAACCGCTGAGTGACAGGGAGAGAAAGAGGCTGGTTCTCGCAAACACTTCCGTGTTTAAGATTAACCTGGACATTAAAAAAGACTCTCCTTCCAATGTAAACCCTTTGGTGAATATAAGCTGGAGAACTTCCTGCTACCCCCCGACG
Source organism: Haliotis rufescens (assembly GCF_023055435.1). Lineage (NCBI taxonomy): Eukaryota > Metazoa > Mollusca > Gastropoda > Lepetellida > Haliotidae > Haliotis > Haliotis rufescens. The sequence continues at coordinate 29,914,016 of NW_025963824.1, read as the reverse complement.
TAAATCAGCAATGATTGTGTTGGGTAATACGGTTGTATGACGCTGTTGCGCAATACACCTATATCCGCGTTCAGTTCCCAAGAGGAATACTTTCCTGGTGCTCCACGGGGTAATACTACTTGAACATTTCATACTGTCGACGTACCATATGCTATATTTATTAATTGTCACTGTACAGTACTTCCCTGTAGGGCGGTCGGGTAGCCTAGTGGTTAAAGCGTTCGCTCGTCACGCCGAAGACCCGGGTTCGATTCCCGACATGGGTACAATGTGTGAAGCCCATTTCTGGTGTCCCCCGCCGCGATATTGCTGGAATATTGCTAAAACCATACTCACTCACTGTTTAACACCGCAAAAAGCAATATTTCTGCTTTATGACGTCCGTCTGCAAATAATCGAGTAAATAATCGAGACTTCCCCGTGACGGCCAAAGCTTTACGGCGGCATCGCGGATTGATCCTGTGTACCGACATGCATGCCACGTCACTTATGCTGTTTGGGGGACAGTTTGCCCGATGGTCTAAACCGCCGCTGTTCTTTTTGCAGAGTTGTCTCCCTTGGGCGTACCAGGATCCTCTGATCGTTAGCTAACGAAAGTAGCAAACTTCTCCGACCTGTGATACTTTTGGATTTCCTCCCACATAACACTGAAACGTTGTGTTAGGACTCGAATACTGGTTAAAGCGACGTCAACAAATTTCACATAGCTCATAACCTAACACTGTGACCAATCCGCAATGCAAATAGGACACCAAATCACATGTTATTGAGGAGCGTTGGGGTAGTTTTGTGATTCATCGTTCGCTCGTCACGCCCGGGTTCGATTCTCTCCAGGGGTATTATATACTGTTCAATGATTGATATGGATATACAGTGACACAGCCGACTGATTCTCTATACCATGCATGCACAGTATGTGTAAGGGAATAGTGTTAAAAGAGTAAGTCACGTTCCTGGAGCCAATCTTCACTGTAATTAGTGTCCTGAAAAACTTGAGACATTGCGTGCGTCCGTGCGTGCGTGCGTGAGTGAGTGTGCGTGCATCTGTGTGCGTGTGTGTGTTAAAAGGCGGCTTCAGAATGACATACTTGATGTCGGGTCTTGCTAATCACCATGGATATAACTGGAGAAGGATAATATATATATATATATATATGTATACTTCTCAAAAGAAGAGGGGGCACGGGTGGCCCAGTCGTCTAAGGCGCCGCAATTCGCTGTGCAGGGTTGCGTCCCTTGGACACGCCAGAAACCTATGATTGTGGGATCGGGTCCCGGTTCGCCTCAATTATGTTTCTGGGTGTTTCAGCACCATACCACCGAAGTGGTAAACGTCCGAGACCTTCATCACTTCGGGCTTTCCTCCCACAATAAGCTGACACGCCGTGATATAACTGGAATACTGTTAAAAGCGGCGTTAAACCCAACTCACTCACTCACTCACTCTCTAAAGAAGAGTGTACTTCAACGACGGTGCGTTTATAGCAAAGGGGAAAAACATGAATTGAAAGGAAGCTGTCGACGGTTAGTAAAATTCTAAATACGTCATGGACTTCACTTTATGCGCATGACGTCAGTTTTCAACTAACAGTCAGGACTTATGTGAAGAAAATTCATGTAACTCTTAAATCTAAAAATAGCACCATAATATTACATGAAACGTCAAGGCCAGAGAACAGCCAGTTTCGATTATCCGACGCAACAGGGCGCGGTCGGGTAGCCTAGTGGTTAAAGCGTTCGCTCGTCAGGCCGAAGACCCGGGTTCGATTCCCGACATGGGTACAATGTGTGAAGCCCATTTCTGGTGTCCCCCGCCGTGATATTGCTGGAATATTGCTAAAAGCGGCGTAAAACCATACTCACTCACTCACTCACCAACGCAACAGAGTCCACAGGGCGCAAAGGGTATAACAGCGGTGGTTATTCTATTATATACGTACATATAAGTGTGAAAGACTGACTTTCTGAAGTTAAGAAAAGTGATAATTTCATTGCAGTGAACATAACAATTGATATTTCACAGCAGTGGACATAAACACTCGATATTTCACTGCTGTAAAAATAACACTTTGACGGAACTATTATCATTCGAGAGTAACCTCCCCTCAAATTGTCCCTTGTCCAGCCCGTACAAATTTTTAAAAACTGTTGACTTCCTTTTGAAGTACTTTCCACATTGACATGTCAAAATAATGACAGATGGTCTTTAATGGAGTAAATATCGCTTCAGGCTGTTTGCTATTCTCTTCAAAATGATTTCCTTATACACTGTAAATTTCTCACTTAACTCGTCAGTCGAGGCTGTTCGTTTCGCGAAGCGCCATTTTTGTTACTTGACCAGCGTGTATCCTTTCGCTTCCAACAGCGGTTTGGTAATTGTCAAGCATATGTTTTTGTTAAAGTTGATTTTGTATATATTAATCATATCTGTTTGCATGAAACATAATTTTCGTAGCCCTAAATAATTTTTCTTACTTTTGTTTATATTTTGTAAAGATTTTGCAAACGCGAACTACTTTTTTAGTCGCAAATACAAGGGATAGTGAACCGTTCTTGTGTGTAAAGTAGGGAGAATTTACGTTTCAAGGTTTTACATTTGTAATGAAATGATAAAACTACACAACAAGTATATAATAAATAGGATATTCCATGTGTCTCGTGAAATATCATGTTTCTCTCATCTCGTGACGGGTGAAAACGACAAAGTAGACACAATTAATTGATAACACCATCTTTAATACTGTAAAGGCGACGTTTGTATTCCGCGTGAAAAAGAGAAATTTATAAAATATTTATAAAATATCTCCTTCAACCCCCGATGAGGGAAACATGATATTTCACTCGACACATGAGTGAATGAGTGAGTAAGTATGGTTTACGTCGCTTTTAGCAATATTCCAGCAGTTTCACGCCGTGGACACCAGAAATGGTCTCCACACATTCTACCCATGTCGGGAATCGAACCCTGGTCTTCGGCGTGACGAGCGAACGCTTTAACCACTAGGCTACCCGACCGCCCCTCACACATGAAATATCCTGTATATATGAATAGGTCACTGACAACATGTGTAAGCGTCTCCTCACCTACCCGTAGCAACCGCCATTCACACACTTTACAAAAATAGTGACCCGTGAAGATTCCGGGGTAGAATAGGTCTTCAGCAACCCATGCTTGCCGTAGAAGGCGACTATGCTTGTCGTAAAAGGCGACTAACGGGAACGGGTGGTCAGGCTCGCTGACTTGGTTGATGCATGTCATTGATCCCAATCACTGGATTGTTTGGTCCAGGCTCGATTATTTACAGACCGCCGTCATATAGCTGGAATATTGCTGAGCGCGGCGTTAAACAACAAACCAACCAACCAACCAACACAAATAGTAACCCTCGTTTTGAGAATAACCAGCGCTTGGAATAGACACTTGATGATAACCTTGAATCTGAGCAGTGTTTATGTACATCTACAGTTATTAGATCTCGAAGGAAGGCTATTTTCGGACAACTTTAACACAAGATACACAATAATGTTTATTGCATTCGCTAAAACCATATTATCCAAGGCTGGACAGCAACAGACGTGAGCAGATCACATCTATCGTTAATACTCCTAACAACGTTAGCAAAAACTTTTATTTGACACTCTGGAAAAGATCAGCTAAAATTCAGCAGATATTATACATCGGCTGTGTTTCTTATAACACCCCAACATTTCCCAAACGCAATTTAGCTGAAAGCTCTTCCCATATGGTACTGAACGTGTAAACAAGATGGAGCCCGGAAGTAGTGAACCAGATTATGGCATGTCGAAATGATGCCATTAAGTGATGTGTCTAAACTAAACGGTAATTCTTGTTCAGCCGGCCTCACATGTTCATTTGAGTGTAAACAAGTTGGCGTCAACTGTAAACACGGTTTTTGCGACTTTTATCAACAAACGTCGGCTGTTAGTGGATGAAAGACGATTGTTGTCGTGAAACATGCCGTTCTTTTACAGGCTCTTCCAATCTGTCATTTACTGATTAAACTGTGATATTATGAATTATTGTTTGACAAAAAATAACAAACTCAATTTTAGCAAATTATCTAAATGTGTACTGCGTTTATCATACCGTTAAAGTAACGGAGAACACTACAAGTGTATATTACGTGAGTGTGATATATCGTTATACCATGACAATGCTTTATTGCAAAGGGAATAAAAATCAATGCAGCTTATGGCTATAAATTCCTCGAAGCCTGTTTAAGGAGATTAACCGTCGAATTTTATAGGCGTCGAGAAGTGCCATAGATTATATTTTTCTAATAAACCAATGTCTTTGGACATCCCAGAACTGATTCACCCAAGCGCCTTGTTGAAGAGAGTTATTAGTTTTGAAAGAAACAGACAGGACATGCCTAAAACCCTAGTGCATCGTCACATATCGACTTGGTTGCTATGGGTTACCGTTATCAGGTACTCCCGGACAACGGGTAATTTGTAGAAACATCACCGATTATCATGACAATATTTGATTTCCATTCTTCCGCGAAGCTCATTTGTCGTACAGACATGACTTAAGGCTAACGGAAGGGTCGAAGAAAAAAAATGAGAACTTGAATTATTCCATGTTCCTTGAAATTGAACACGAACAGCAAGACAGGGTATTTTCTGTTAAAAAGGGACACAACCTCTATTGGCATGAAACAATTATTGAAGAAACATACACGCACCGGAAGACGAATTCGTATGTATCGATAGTCTGTTTACGTTTAGAGATTTGAGCTATTCATAGTACAGTCCTCGGGAGTCTCTCACGTAATTACTGTCGGTAATTTGCGCAAGCAATAATTATTGGTGTCCTGTCATTAGTGACAGTGGCTCACGTGCATCACGTCCAGCACGAGAACTGCTTTGTATACACCCGTTTGTCGTTGTTGTTTTGTTTGTTGTTTAACGTCGCACTCAGCAATATTCCAACTATATGACGGCGGTCTGTTATAATCGAGTCTTGCCTTAAAAGGCGACTTACGGGATGAGGTGGTCAGGCTTGCTGACTTGGTTGATGCATGTAATCGTATCCCACACTTTACAAAAATAGTGACCCGTGAAGATTCCGGGGTAGAATAGGTCTTCAGCAACCCGTGCTTGTCGTAAAAGGCGACTAACGGGAACGGGTGGTCAGGCTTGCTGACTTGGTTGATGCATGTCATCGTATCCCAATTGCGTGGATCGATGCTCATGATATCAATCACTGGATTGTCTGGTCCAGACTCGATTATTTACAGACGGCCGTCACATAGCTGGAATGTTGCTGAGGCAACAAACAAACAACGAACAGAGTACCAATCAAAACTTACAATATACCAATCTCATGAGATAATATAATAATTCAGAAGTCGTAACATCCATGCATTTATATTGTAACTGTTTAACGCGCATGGTCCATCTGTAAATGAAGACATCAGCTCTAGAAAAAAAGGTTCCCGTCTAGCGATGCCGCTGGTCGCAATGGCTGAAACCAACGGCGCTAAAATCGACGCGCTTTCTTCTGCCAATCCCGTGACACCCCTAGAAACATTCTGCCATGTCGGGCAACAGTTCACTGGCAGCAAATCTAATTAAGACCAAGGGAATTTGTGTTTAACAATTCATGTTTTGCCCCGGGTTTCAAAGCCGAGAAATCATCAATATTTGAAAGCATTTGGCTTCGCAGAACTAATAAGGAAAGTCGTGTCCAATGCGCTGTGGATAATTACCCCATCCCTTCTGCTATCTCACCCAAAACGGGCCCCTCTGGTGTTTGGGATTTTTAAGACTGGGACACCTTCTACAGATAATAATTGAAACAACGGGTTGGCAGGCGATATACTAATTTGCCAGAGAGGAAATTAAATTTAGATAAATTGGGGTGTTGGTAAAAATAGAGCTGCTCTCCACGTGGAAGATTCCTCCATTGTTCGGGAGGCTGGACTTGATTCCTCACGTTTGGGCTCCATTACCTCTGAAAGGATTCGGAGCAAGAATAGTTCCACTCTTGCAATACTTCTAGGCATATATGACTTATATGTGGGTGAAGGAACACGAAATAAATATGAAAATATTTTTAGTTATGTTGTAAACCTTTCCATAATACAATATGTATTAACCTGTGAAAATCGGTTTAACTAATACATTAAATATTTTAATGTAAAAATCGGTACACGTTAACGAATTTTATTCTGAGAGGTGTGACCAGAATGTTTTTTGTAATCTAGCTTGACGTCCATGTGGCCTAAGAAGAAATTGCTGAAACACCCACAACAATTTATCACCAGGGGAACATGTGCACCACCTCCAATTATGAAAATACGTAAAATACAACACCTGGCGTGAATAAAAAAAAGCCAAAAAACTTGGAGGAAAAAACTATCTGTGAAACATCATGCTCACTGTGAAGGAATTACATCGCCACAGACACGTTTCTGGCATGTGAGCTGGCCAGATGTCAAACTGGACGGCAAGCCATTGATGAGAGAGTGTGGCGCACCATCTCACTCTACACTGTGCGGCCAGGGGTCCCAGGGGGCTGTGTGTGCGAAGGGGGGGGGGGGGGGGGGGGGAGGCCTGCGTGTGAGTTTCTTGTTGAAGTCAGTAAAAAGGCTGTCACTTTTTCATATATCTTTATCATGTATCGAGGGAATCGTTATGAGCCACGATTTGGAATATTTAGAACAAATATGCACAACAACATTTATAACATGTTCGTTCGTCACATCTTTTGTTATTGTTGTTGTTGTTGTTGTTGTTGTTTAACGTCGCACTCAGCAATATTCCAGCTATAGGTCGGCGGTCTGTAAGAAATCGAGTCGGGACCAGACAATCCAGTGATTGGCACCATTATGAGCATCAATCCACGCAATTGGGATACGATGACATGCATCAGCCAAGTCAGCGAGCCTGACCACCAGATCCCGTTAGTCTCCTCTCACAAGCACAGTCGCCTTTTACGGCAGACACCTTTAACAGAATTGAATCAATCACTATGAGTAATTTCTTTGATCGCGTACATACGCTGCTTAGTGTGCAGCCCATATAGTGCGTACACAATTGCATTAGCATTAGAAAATACATATAACAGGTGCTTTGTCATACTTTGACTGGTCGTTGCTGTTTATTCGTTGTTTAACACCGGGAGCGGTCGGGTAGCCTAGTGGTTAAAGCGTTCGCTCGTCACGCCAAGGATCCAGATTCGACTCCCGACATGGGTACAATGTGTGAAGCCCATTTATAGTGTCCCCGACCGTGATATTGCTGGAATATTGCTAAAAGCGGCGTAAAACCACACTCACTCACTGTTTAACACCGCACAAAGCAATATTGCTGCTTTATGAAGTCTGTCTGCAAATAATCGAGTCTGGACCAGACAACCCAGTGATTGATATCATGAGCATCGATCCACGCCCGTTAGTCGCCTCTTACGACAAGCAAAGTCGCCTTTTACGACAAGCATGGGTTGCTGAAGACCTATTCTACCCCGAATCTTCACGGGCATTCGGATCCCATCGGTCGGGCAGAGTACGTTAACTTTTTGGCAACCACTCTGTCTCAACACAGTTTGATACTGTTTAATAAACACATGCGTTAAACAACAAACCAACCAACCAACCAGCTTCCAATGCCTCGGTTAGATTAACCCTATGTGTAAAACCCAAGAGTGAAGCCCACTTCTGGTGTCACAGGGGTATTATGCTGGATAAACAACCCAGTGATTAATACAATGAACATCGGTCCACGCAATTGAGTTCAAATGTCAAGGGGTAAATCTTGATCAGTGGTCCAAGCATATTGCATACTCCAGGAATCGTATTCTAACAATAATCCCAGTTAAAAAAAATGTATATTTTGTGGAATAAGCTTATGATATAAAAACCAAAAAAATATAAGTCTTTTGAGGTTGATTTTTTTTTAGAAAGTGCTGGACTGTTAATGTACCACGTGGACAGAGCACGCCGTGATTTTCGCACGGCGACGTCTATAGAACGCAGGATTTGCACGTGCAACCTCTGGTTATAGTACTGTTCAATATTACATTTAGCTGTCAATCACGTTGAAGGTGTCACGCCGTTGATGACTCTCTTGCGCGTGATGCAGGAGGACCAGAAGACATTAAAGCTTTATCGGTGGAATTTGACGGGAGAGGTTGTCAATTAAAGAAAATGTATTGTATCACAGTCCGTGCAGCACGAGGACTGGGGAATATTTGTCATTTATACTCCGTCACACGGTGTGATATGACGTCATACACAGACACGATGGGTTGGGGGTTCAACATTCAACTCGCATTGGAAGTTTGTGCACCTGAGGTGTTTCTTTTGCTGATATTAAGTGTAATTGAGTTTTATTTGTTTGTTTGTTTGTTTATTTGTTGTTTAACGCCGCTCTCAGATATATTCCAGCTGTATGACGGCGGTCTGTAAATAATCGAATCTGGACCAGACAATCCAGTGATTGACATCACGAGCATCAATCAACGCAATTTGGATAATATTACGGTGACATGCATCAACCAAGTCAGCGAGCCTGATCAACCGATTCCGTCAGTTGCTTCTTACGATAAGCATAGGTTGCTTAAGACCAATACCAACCCGCAATCTTCGCGGGGCAGTGGCGAGGTGAGGTGAAATGGGGTTTAACGTCGCGTCCAAGATTATTGCACTTATATAGCGACGTGTGTGTGTTTGTGTGGCTGCTTGTACTAGTCCGGACTGATGCCGATTTATAGTGCTAACTCACTGAGATACCATGCCGCAGTTTAACATGAATACTCCACTCGGACACAGTATGCTGACTCCGAACCGACCAGTCCTTGTTTTAGCCCCTTAATGCCGAGCGCCAGACAGGGTAACAACAAGTACCATCTTTTAACGTCTTTTGGTATGACGCGGCCGGGGATCGAACCCCGGACCTTCCGCTCTCCGGGCGGACGCTCTACCACAAGACCACGGAGGCGGTCGCGGGGCAGTGGAATTGAGTAAAATAAATATAAGAGCCCAGGTGAAAATAGTTCTTTTGATTCAGTGTGTAATTGAATCTTGACTTCTCAGACTTAGAGTCAACGACAAAAACCTTTTAGACACTGACAGACATGACCCCGCCCTATATGTCCAGGTTCCTGTGTCAATGTTTTATGTAGGGCTTTTAACGCCAAATTGTCGCTAGTTCCATTAACAGGCAGATACTGTGACACTGTCATTTCCCACTTGATAAATCACCAGCGTCCAAACAAATTTGTCACGACCGAGCTTCCGTACATTCTGTCCACAACACTGTTTTATTTCAATTCAGTAACATGTGTGTCGCTGGGTCTAGGGATAAGCTGCCCTACAGACATCCGGTGAAGTCTGCGCGTGCTCTGCGCGTGCCAAGGGAAATAAATCTTCTGGATCGTTTCGCGATGACCGATTGTGTGCCAGGTGTCTGTTGACCTGCCTGTCGCACTGTGCAACACTTCAAACATCTCTCACATTGAAATGTCCACTGATTTACCCACATTAGGGGTGGGACGGGCAACTCAGCTACCCGGGTCGGGTGGGTACTGAGTAGGACCCGGGTACCCACAGGACTACCCGGATCCGTGGTTAGTCACGTGATATATTGTTTAATGACAAAAATTATCTAGAACTCTATGGTTACACTACAAGTCACTAATGTTCGCATTTCTTTCTGACTATGCACCCATTCCTTCTGATTTTTCATGTGGTTGAATAAAGATTTAACTCAATTCAGCTTTAGTGTATGAATGACCAGATTGTTAAATACATGTATCTAAATACATTTTGCCAGGGCCAGGCTAAAAATGTTCCCAATCGGACATTTTGAGACATCTCCCGAGACCTACAGTGGGTAACCGGGTTGGGTCGGGTAATAGGGGGGTGGGTACCCGGGTAGTAAATTTGGACTCGTCCAAGCCCCATGCAGTACACATACAAAACCTCTCGTCTCTTTTGGTGGTGTTTACCTGCTAAAAACTGCTTTTTGTTTTCATTATTAAACATATGTTCTCGGACTCGGTTTTCCGGTTTAATAGTGAGTGAGTGAGTATGGTTTAACGCCGCTTTTAGCAATATTCCAGCAATATAACGGCGGGGGACACCAGAAATGGGCTTCACACATTGTACCCATGTCGGGAATCGAACCCGGGTCTTCGGCGTGACGAGCGAACGCTTTAACCACTAGGCTACCCGACCGCCCTTTCCGGTTTAATAAACGTCAACCATTAACAGCAACGAAACGCTGTAATGAGCTTGTAGGTTGAGTTCATCTTCGCTCTGGGTATTATCTCCATTCGGATGCTTTGTTTGTCGTTTGTTGTTTGACGCCGCACTCAGCAATATTCCAGCTATATGACGGCGATCTGTAAATAATCGAGTCTGGACCAGACAATCCAGGGATTGATACCATGAGCATCTGAAGTTGTATGACTGAAACATATTACCGTCATAAATAAACCATGAAGGCTCACATAATACAATTTGTAATTCTAACTTATGATATTTACGATACGAAGGCGAACATAATGCCCATTTTCTATTCCAAATAGAGGCGCGTGGGTAGCCAAGTGGTTGTAGCGTTCGCTCTTCACGCCGAAGACCCGGGTTCGATTCCCCACATAGGTTCAAATTATGAAGCCCAATTTTGGTGTCCCCCGTCGTGATATTGCTGGAATATTGTTAAAATTGCCGTTAAACCATATGCTCACTCACTCACTCACTCACTCACTCACTCATTAGTCCTAATATATGATATTTACGATACAGAAATACACTCAGCGAATAATCTGTGTTTAGGTGACGTGTCTACAGCACGAAAACATCTGCAATCTCTACACTATGTAAAGCACGTTCACAATCTCATTAAAATCAGATCTAAGTTCTCGCTACCACTAAACAAAGATCTGAAGACATCCCTTTAGGGGTCACGTCAGAACTACCTTTCATCCGACCAATCGGAGCGTCGCTTACCAGATCATGAAAGTGACAGTCGGAAAGTGTTTTCTATACACGGGGTATTCCGAACGATAGTTACGGGCTTAATGACTGTATCCATACAATTAGCCATTCCAGAATGTTCTTTTGTTTAGGTTTCAAATGTTAATTGAGAATTTGTCAAAATATGTTTTGAAGCGTAGTCGCCTATTTGAAATTTGTGCCGTAGAGCACGAGAAAGCTGCCTTCTGATTGGCTAATGTCGATTTCTTGTCAGTCATTCCATTGGTCTGTCAAGTTCAAGTTCGCGCATGGTCGTTCTGACGTGACCCGCAATGGTGTCCCCAGATCTTTATTTAGCGGTAGCAAGAACCTAGATCTGATTTTGATTAGACTGAGCACGTGAATTACATGTACATTGTGTTTGTGTTGTGATTTTAGCCAGTGGAGATTATATTAAGATAATGCCGCGTCCCCCACACAGACTCCCTACCCAAACCGCCCCACCCCCTCACCTTGGCTCACTTTTGCACTATGCACTCCCAGGCAGGCAACGTGTGCAGCGTTGAACGACGGAAGGGACCTCACTCTGTTAGCCTTCCTCTACAAGGTGCATTTTCTATTCTCAAACGTAACAATATCAGTTCAAACCCCATCATGAAATAGGGTAACTGTATTTTGTATCAATGTCATATATCAGTATGTCTTATTTTCGTTTCAAAAATGTTACTAATAATAAATCAATTGTTTTCCTATAGTTTCTGAATGAACTTTAAACATAACATTCTTTGATGTTGCCAAAGGCTTAAGAACTTGCCGACATTACTGGATCTTTATGTGTCACCGCAATCTGTTACTGATAACAAGCTGTTTTCGTTTTATCTAGAGGTCAGAGATCACACCTGAAGCTGCAGCCAGCTGTCAACCCCAACAGGAACTGTCAGAAGCGGCGTAAAATCCAAAAAGTCTTGCTTGCCGGTGGAAGGGAGGTAACCCTTGAGGCGGTTTCAAGCGTTTTGTTGGACGCAAATCTTGCGACCCAAGCACGCCCTCAATCCAAATCCAACTGCAACTCAGCGTTATGATTGAGGCAGATACCGATCACACGTCATGTCTTTATCATATTCGAAATACATTTCCCTCGCATCCGTTAAATACTGAGAATATCTTCCTACGTTGAGAAATTTTGATTTGAACATATTTTAATCACAAAAAGAGAATGGGATTGGGTACAAGTTCTCCAACTTAGGACACCTTCTCTCAAATCAAGAAATTGTATTTCTGTTTGCCTTGGCAAACTGGGTCAGAATAGGTCCCCTGAAGGTGAGATGGGGTTTGATGTCGCTGTATTTCGGGTCAGAATAGGTCCCCTGAAGGTGAGATGGGGTTTAATGTCGGTGTATTCCGGGTCAGAATAGGTCCCCTGAAGGTGAGGTCGGGTTTAATGTTGCTGTATTCCGGATCAGAATAGTTCAGCTCTTTAGGTTGAAAGTCTGAGTGTAATACGATACCGATGCACACAAAGCGATTCTCAATGGTGATTGGTCTGTTGAAGCGATAAGAGGTCATATTGCGTCTTTTGAGAACAAAACTTTGTCACGTTTCAAATTGCTAAAATTATCTGAACAGGCTACAGTTTCTTTTCTCAAGGCCATCTAATGCTATTTTGTTCGTGATCTTTCTTAAAAAGGGTAATAAATAGAACAACTTACACGAAACTCGGAACTACGGATTTCCTGCTACAAGCCTATGTTCGGTGCTTACATCATTCCTTCCTTCGAGTTGTCACTGCCCGCTATAAATTTCATTTCATTTTGAACAGTACTAATCTGTTTTGAATCTGTGTGTAAATATATTTCAGATCTCTGAATGATATATCGGGTGTAAATCTACACCAAGATCTCTGAATGATATATCGGGTGTAAATATATAGTATAACCCAGATCTCTGAATGATATATCGAGTGTAAATATATTCCCAGATCTCTGAATGATATATCGGGTGTAAATATATATCCCGATCTCTGAACGACATATCGTTTGTAAATCTATACCCAAATCACTGAATGATATATCGTGTATAAATATATACCCAGATTTCTGAATAATATATCGTGTGTAAATCTATACACAGATCTCCGAATGATATATTGTGTGTAAATCTATACCCAGATCTCTGAATGATATATCGTGTGTAAATCTATACCCAGATCTCCGAATGATATATTGTGTATAAATCTATACCCAGATCTCTGAGTGATATATCGTGTACAAATGTACATCCGAGGTACATACATATCCATAGATCCAGGAATATACAACAAATAGGCATTATATCATGCCCGATTGCCACTTAGACTTTATAGACCAAGATAAACCACATTGGTAGGCATTCTGTCAGCTGCTCGGACTATTTGAAGAATGTTTTATCTGAGGTAATGTCCTACCCCTTTTCAAAACTCTACGGGGGCGGTGGGGTAGCCTAGTGGTTAAAGCGTTCGCTCGTCACGCCGAAGACCCGGGTTCGATTCCCGAAATGGGTACAACGTGTGAAGCCCATTTCTGGTGTCCTCCGCCGTGATATTGCTAGAATATTGCTAAAAGCGGCGTAAAACCATACTCACTCACTCAAAACTCTACGGAGCAAACAAACGCCACACCTGCTTGAATCAGTTTTGTTTTTAGTTGTTTGACGATGAAGTAAAAAATATTCTTCCTATTTCACGACTTTCAACTCCAGCATGTGCGTGAGGCTAGCCAGAGGACGATAGCCTTTCCGACAATCTCGTCTCTTTCCGCCACTCTCCGTAATCGCGAAGAAGACTCGGCTGTGAGTGTAGGAAATGAAGCAGCTTCTGCCCAAACAGTAAAGAGCCTTCCGCCTTAACACGATCAATTCTTGCGCGCTACCGTTTTATCAGCGTTTAATGTTCGTTATTCTTACATATACTTAGCTATTTATCTAGGTTAGGTTATTTGTTGCTTAACGCCGCACTCAGCCATATTCCAGCTTTATGACATCGGTCTGTAAATAGTCGAGTCTGGAACAGACAATCCAGTGATTGACATCATGAGCATCGATCCACGCAATTGGGATACGATGACATGCAGCAACAAAGTCTGCGAGGCTGACCACCCAATCTCGTTAGTCGCCTCTTTCGACAAGCATAGTCGCCTTTTACGGCAAGCATGGGTTGCTGAAGACCTATTGTACCACAACAAATAACTCTCGTAATCGTAAGATCAGTCACATAACTTATGCAAACGGCCGCTTTTGCCACATCAGAAGCCATTCCAGAAGCCATTCCTTACTGTTGCCTGGACGCTGGGACGTGTACATCACGTGACGGTCATGTGGTCAAATATAGTCCCTGCTTATAGTCAGTTAGCCGAGTGCGCGTGCACAACGTGTACGCCATGCGTTTGCAGTCGGAAAGCGCACGTAAAATCCCCAACCTCAGTCAGTCGGTTAGTCAGGGGTGAAAAACATGTCCGTTGTATGGAGGAGAAATCTGTACACAATGTTCAATTGGTAGTAAGCTTGCAAGCGTGTGCGTGAATTTTCAGGGGGTCAAAATAGCATAAATTGAAGGGAAATTGAATAATTTGACAAAACAATGTTATACTCTGTAAAAGATCTTTGATTTTGAAAACAGGTCATAGAAAAACTTCAAACATCATTTTTCTTTATTATTGTACTGTTTTGGTGTTTTTAAGCATTTTTGCAAGTATCCCACTCATCAACTACATTAACATAATCTACCACCATATTTCAAAAAGTAAGTTTCGTCAAAATTGCTTTTTAGGGGGTGGGGCAATATTCTAGACAATATCTGAGCCCCTATGTAATATATTTTTATTTTAATACATTTTAATACACAGTTATAGTGCTTTTATTGTCACAATTCAATGGAATTAGTGTTTTACCTACTCACAAGAATTCAAAATGAAGTAAAAACATATTAATTTATCAATGTTTTCACTGGGAATTAGAATAACAGTTAAATAAAACAGAATGTTGTCAAATTCAGATAACCGAACATATTATCTGCAATCAAAGACATAATTTAGATAGTTTAATAAAGATGTTACAGTCAATTTTTCCTTCAAATTTTGATCCACTGAAAAATTCACGCACACACTTGCAAGCTTATTACCCATTGGAAATCGTATGCAGATCCCTCCTTGATGCAAGAGAAAAAGTTTTAGGTATACAGGAAAAAGTGGGAAAAAAATCTTAACTGAGCCTCTTTTTCTCTGGTGGCAAACTGACTAATACAATGGCTGCCAGTCACCTCAGAGCAATATTTTCACCGGAAATAGCCGATCGTGGCAGGGTGACAGGATGGACATCGCCCTATCCCGCCAGGATACGATGACACGTCGTCAACCATTACCCGATCCTCATTATATAGTCTGTGTTTGTGTGTGTGTGTGTGTTTGTGTGAGTGTGTGTGTGTGTGTGTGTGTGTGTGTGTGTGTGTGTGTGTGTGTGTGTGTGTGTGTGTTTGTGTTTGTGTGTTTGTGTGCGTGTGTTTGTGTGTGTGTGTGTGAAAATCAGTGCTATACACTCACTCACTCATTCACTCACCCACCCACCCACCCACCCACTCACTCACTCACTTACTCGCCCGCCCACCCACCCATTCACTCACTCACTCACTCACTCACTCACTCACTCACTCACTCACTCACTCACTCACTCACCCAATCCACTCACTCACTCACTCACTCACTCACTCACTCATATTCAAATATTTACCAAAGCATGAGTAAGTCTGTAAACATCCTGGCCAAAGACACAGAAACTTACACACAAACTATTATGCGTGATTTATTTTATTGAGTGAAACTAGTATTTAGACTTGACACCTTCAATCCAGCTTAGAAATGAAGACACACGCGTGTAGACACCGGGTGTTGCTTTGTCACCACATCCGTAACCCCAGGAAACAATACCCGCCAGTTTCCACACACTACCAGTTTTACACACCAGGGGGCCGCCGGAGTCTCCCTACAAAAAAATATTAATGAGGGATTTACAGTAAGCAGAAATAGGTTCATAAAGTAAAAACAAATACAAAACAATATATCTGAGATTTTTAATATATAATATATATTTTCTTGCCATGCTTGTCAAACGTCAATAACAGATGAAAGTAAGCAGATCGATATGGGAACCCGTTTGTCACTAAATGTAACTTTTCTGTGATACGTCTAGTTATTTTACTGTCCGTTGTTGACAGGTTTTTATTGTTTACATGTCTCTATTATATATAACCTTTGAAAGTCACGATATGGCTGAAATATTGCTGATGTGACTTTAAATTTTAACTCACTCACTCACAAAATGTAACACTCAAACCGTTAGCACTTTCTATTTCAATTTTAAAATTATTTCCTGTTCACAACCCTTTAAATGAAAATTTTAAAATATGATTGAACTTTTATATTTTATAATAAAAATTATCATTATTTTATTATTAACTGCGACAATGCTATAAAATACGGTGAAGTGTACTAAAGCACAAAGGTATTTTCTGTTTCTGATTGTCTACCGTGAACAACTGTTTGGAAGCCGGTGCATCAGAACAATACAAGCTCATCACTCAGCTTTGTAATCAGCTCACCTGGAATAAGATCCTCACCTAGTTTTATAATCAGCTCACCTGGAATAAGATCCTCACCTAGTTTTGTAATCAGCTCACATGGGATAAGATCCTCACCTAGTTTTATAATCAGCTCACCTGGAATAAGATCCTCACCTAGTTTTGTAATCAGCTCACATGGGATAGGATCCTCACCTAATTTTATAATCAGCTCACCTGGAATAAGATCCTCACCTAGTTTTGTAATCAGCTCACATGGGATAAGATCCTCACCTAGTTTTATAATCAGCTCACCTGGGATAAGATCCTCACCTAGTTTTATTATCAGCTCACCTGGGATAAGATCCTCATCTAGTTTTATAATCAGCTCACCTGGGATAAGATCCTCATCTAGTTTTGTAATCAGCTCACCTGGGATAAGATCCTCACCTAGTTTTATAATCAGCTCCCCTGGGATAAGATCCTCACCTAGTTTTATAATCAGCTCACCTGGGATAAGATCCTCACCTAGTTTTATAATGAGCTAACCTGGGATAAGATCCTCACCTAGTTTTGTAATCAGCTCACCTGGGATAAGATCCTCACCTAGTTTTATAATGAGCTAACCTGGGATAAGATCCTCACCTAGTTTTGTAATCAGCTCACATGGGATAAGATCCTCACCTAGTTTTATAATGAGCTAACCTGAGATAAGATCCTCACCTAGTTTTGTAATCAGCTCACCTAGGATAAGATCATCACCTAGTTTCGTTTTTATCTCACCTGGGATAAGATCCTCACCTAGTTATGTAATCAGCTCACCTGGTATAAGAGCCTCACCTACGTTTGTAATCAGCTAACATGGGATAAAATCCTCACCTAGTTTTGTGATCAGCTCACCTGGGATAAGATCCTCACCTAGTTTTGTAATCAGCTCACATGGGATTAGATCCTCACCTAGTTTTGTAATCAGCTCACATGGGATAAGATCCTCACCTAGTTTTGTAATCAGCTCACCTGGGATAAGATCCTCACCTAGTTTTATAATCAGCTCACATGGGATAAGATCCTCACCTAGTTTTATAATAAGCTCACCTGGGATAAGATCCTCATTTAGTTTTATAGTAATTAACTCACCTGACAAGCATCCTTTCCTCCTGATGTCAGACCAGCGCAGACGTTGTGGTCGAAGACGACGTTGCCGAGGTAGTATTTACACATGCTGTTTGTGATGACGGGAACGTTTACCTTCTCGAGATAACGCGTGCCTTGTCCATCTGGATGTGTGGAAAACAGCAATAACGTCATGACATATGCACGTCGAGGAACTAGCTGTCCATAAACGTCACGCCAAGCGTGTCTGTACGTCGTCGTTGTTATTAACTCCCCTATTTAACTATATGGATACAATTTGGAGATTATAAAACGAATGTGTGTGTCCTTCTGATTTTCTAAAAGTGTGCCAGGATAACTGGCATCTTCTGGGTTAAAAGTGTATTTCTGCTTATGATCCAAAAATGATGCCACACAGTTTGCATGCTTACGAAGGGTGATTGAAAGTGCAGAGCCTCAAACAGATGACAAGACGTGAAGACATTTAAATTATTATCTTAAGCATAACACACTTCTACAATGATACACTTTTGCCAACGATTTGGACCCGTGAAGATCCGGGGTCTTCAGCAACCCATAGGCGACTATTCTTGTCGTAAGAGGCGACTGACGGGATCGGGTGTTCAGGCTCGCTGACTTGGTTGATGCATGACATCGATCCCAATGTGTGGATCGATGCTCATTATATCAATCACTGGATTGTCTGGTCCAGACTCGATTATTTACAGACAGCCGTCACATAGCTGGAATATTGCTGAGTGCGGCGCAAATCAACAAACCAACCAACCAAGCCAACGATTTGAAGGGATTTTATCCCAGTTTCGTTGATTTCCTTCACTTGGCTGTCCGAAAACATTCTCCAAGACAGCCATGAAATTGGTTCCGACTGAAGCTTTCTTCATATTTGGGAAGCTTGAGATGAGGCGTATAAGGTGGAGGCTGAAGGAGTTCAAAGCCATACTTGTGGATTGTGACCATGTCAAGGACTGATTGGTGCACTGACGCATTGTCCGGATGAGAGAGCACATCATTTCGCAGCAAAAAACGTTTCTTAGTCTTAATGCCATTCCGTAAATGCCCCAAAAGTCACCATAATGTGCTCTCTTTTGTGTCAGTCATTTTGGAAGATAGTCCGCTATGAGGACAAGCTCGGCATCCACAAACACAAAGCCCATAACCACTCCAGGTGAGGGTCAGTCTTTGCCTTCTTTGGTGGTGGTGGTGGTGGTGGTGTCTGGTGATTGAACAGTCTTTTCCTTCTTTGGTGGTGGTGGTAGTGTCAGGTTATTTGACAGTCTTTGCCTTCTTTGGTGGTGTTGGTGGTGGTGATGGTGTCAGGTGATGGGACAGTCTTTGCCTTCTTTGGTGGTGGTGATGGTGTCAGGTGATGAGACAGTCTCTGCCTTCTTTGGTGGTGGTGGTGGTGGTGGTGGTGGTGGTGGTGGTGGTGGTGGTGGTGGTGTCAGGTGATTGGACAGTCTCTGCCTTCTTTGGTGGTGGTGATGGTGTCAGGTGATGGGACAGTCTCTGCCTTCTTTGGTGGTGGTGATGGTGTCAGGTGATGGGACAGTCTCTGCCTTCTTTGGTGGTGGTGGTGGTGGTGTCAGGTGATTGGACAGTCTCTGCCTTCTTTGGTGGTGGTGGTGGTGGTGGTGGTGTCAGGTGATTGGACAGTCTCTGCCTTCTTTGGTGGTGGTGATGGTGTCAGGTGATGGGACAGTCTTTGCCTTCGTTGGTGGTGTTGATGGTGTCAGGTGATTGGACAGTCTTTGCCTTCTTTGGTGATGGTGGTGGTGATGGTGTCAGGTGATTGGACAGTCTTTTCCTTCTTTGGTGGTGGTGATGGTGTCAGGTGATGGGACAGTCTTTGCCTTCTTTGGTGGTGGTGGTGGTGGTGGTGTCAGGTTATTTGACAGTCTTTGCCTTCTTTGGTGGTGGTGATGGTGTCAGGTGATGAGACAGTCTCTGCCTTCTTTGGTGGTGGTGGTGGTGTCAGGTGATTGGACAGTCTTTTCCTTCTTTGGTGGTGGTGGTGGTGTCAGGTGATTGGACAGTCTTTGCCTTCTTTGGTGGTGGTGGTGGTGTCTGGTGATTGGACAGTCTTTTCCTTCTTTGGTGGTGGTGGTGGTGTCAGGTGATTGGACAGTCTTTTCCTTCTTTGGTGGTGGTGGTGGTGTCAGGTGATTGGACAGTCTCTGCCTTCTTTGGTGGTGGTGATGGTGTCAGGTGATGGGACAGTCTTTGCCTTCTTTGGTGGTGGTGATGGTGTCAGGTGATGGGACAGTCTCTGCCTTCTTTGGTGGTGGTGGTGGTGTCAGGTGATGGGACAGTCTTTGCCTTCGTTGGTGGTGTTGATGTTGTCAGGTGATGGGACAGTCTCTGCCTTCTTTGGTGGTGGTGATGGTGTCAGGTGATTGGACAGTCTTTGCCTTCTTTGGTGTTGGTGGGGATATCAAATGCTCCCTGTGTTTATGTTGTTGGGCTCAGAGTGGTGAACCAAAGTATCATCCTTAGTCAAAAATCTAAACTTACTGAATCGATATCCTTTCTGGATTAGCTTCAAATGGAGCCAGATTATCACAAGACATATGCTTGATGCGTTTTTTGTCTGATTTCAGAAGCTTTGGAACCTAAAACTCTGATACTTCATTTGCAAAGTTTCTGTGGTAACGGAGTAGTTTTGCTTCTGGGAAATGCCAACTGAACGAGCAAAATGGTTCGCCGATTGGTCGACATATCGTTGATTCTCGGGATCATTTAATGGTGTTGCTGACGTGACAGGCTTTCCAGGACAGGGTCATTTTGAAGGCTCCCACTTCCTTATGGTGGTATCCTTCCCAAGTGTTGTACGTATATCTTCATGGACGTCCATTGTTTCAACTGACTCAAAGTGTTGGTGGCCACACCCCTGTGACGTCTTGTAACGCCCACAATAACAGATTGTACCATTACACAATTCCTTCTATTGAGGCACAGACCTTCAATCAACTCTCTAAAATATGATCAACCTTGAAATATAACCGCCACAGCAACCATTTTTAAAATGTAAGTTTAGTTTTCGGTGAATCACTGATTGTGTTTGATCATACAATGAATATGTATAGCCTGTGTATATAGTAACGTTCTCCGACCTTATCCGACGTTCTGATTTTTGTAATTCGCATATTTCTTTTCCTAAACTTCGAAAAATGTAAAAATACAACATACCATGTTTTCGTAAAATATCTGATTGATAATTTTGATTTTATAAGTGTCTGATAATAAATAAATAATACTCCTAACAAAAGGGCAGTAACTCCAATTAATTTTTAGGAATTAAGTCATATGGCCTTACACCAAGACAAAAGTGTACGAGTATCGCAAAAATCATTTTACATTAAATAAATAAATAATGTATGTAGAGTATAAAATTTGTGTTTGTAAAATCAAATCAGTTCTCGGTTACCCACGTAGTTGTCTTTGAAATACTGTACAATAGATGCGACGAAGACTCAATACTGACTGAAATGAGTGGCTCCCCATCCGGTGACAGTGCACACCACGTTGTCGAAGTTCTCCCCTGAAGCAGGCAGGCATGCTGGCTTGAGCATCCTTCCCTCGGCGATTGGCTGTGAGAGTTTCACCAAGGCGATGTCGTGAGCGTTGGTTTTGCTGTTGAAGCTGGCGTGCCTGATGATGTGGGCGATTTTGTGCACCTGTTTCTGGTAAACGTGGTAGTTGTCAATGCCTCCCATCACGACGTCCCAGTTACCCAAATTAGTGCTGTGAGGAAATAAAGCGAGTTAATGGCGAGTCTGCGCATCACGTGATCGAATATGGACCCATCAACCAACTTGGCTATCTTAAAATAGCTACAGACGTTAAATTGAAAGATTTTTGGGTTTTTTGTAGGGCTTCTGTGTCACGCAATTACTTGAAGATAGGCAGTTGAGAGTTGTCTCCCCTGACTTAGTTATTCCAAGCAACTGACAGTTGTCTCCTTTTGCAGATATCCTCCTGAATAGCTGAGTATCGTCTACCAAGATACCGGGCTGTTGAGAGTTGTCTTCCCATATCAACTCTGCCAAAGCAGCTGAGGGTTATCTCCCCTGTCATCCTGAGATGTTGCCTCCCTTGTTTTATTATGTAAAACAGTCAAGTAGTTTTCAATTACCCAAAGACAATGTCTAAGGTTCTCTCATTGCGCTAACTGGTATGTGTGGACACAGACTTAAGACCCCTGAAGACCTGGGGAAGAATAGGTCTTCAGCAACCCATGCTTGCCGTAAAAGCCGAATATGATTGTCGTAATAGGCGACTAACGGGCTCGGGTGGTCAGACACGCTGACTTGGTTGATGCATGTAATCGTACCCCAATTGAGTGGGTCGATGCTCATGACATCAATCACTGGATTGTCTGGCCCAGACTCTATTCTAAACAGACCGCCGTCATATAGCTGGAATATCGCCGAGTGCGGCGTAAACAACAAACAAGCCAACACAGACTTAAATTGGGCTCGATATCGTGGTTCACATTCCCTCTATGATTGGGGTAGCTGTTAGTTAAGCCCTCTGACAAACACAGTTGTGTCAGCATATTAATCGTATATAATAGGACAACGATAAAGTAATCATACTCTTCGAAGCAGTGAGCTGCAGTGGCAATCCATTGGTCGTCAATCAGGGTACCTCCACACATGTGTCCCTGGTTGTACTGCAGGGAGACCTGGATTAACATCAGGAGTGAGTGAGTGAGTGAGTGAGTGAGTGAGTGAGTGAGTGAGTGAGTGAGTGAGTGGGTGGGTGGGTGGGTGAGTGAGTGAGTGAGTCGATGGGTGGATGAGTGAGTGAGTGAGTGAGTGAGTGAGTGGATGAGTGAGTGAGTGAGTGAGTGGGTGAGTGGATGAGTGAGTGAGTGAGTGAGTGGGTGAGTGAGTGAGTGAGTGAGTGAGTGAGTGAGTGAGTGAGTGAGTGAGTGAGTGAGTGAGTGGGTGGGTGGGTGGGTGGGTGGGTGGGTGGGTGAGTGAGTGAGTGAGTGAGTGAGTGAGTGAGTGAGTGAGTGAGTGAGTGGGTGGGTGGGTGGGTGGATGAGTGAGTGAGTGAGTGAGTGAGTGAGTGGATTAGTGGGTGGATTAGATGTTTGGGTTTCTGTGTGAATGATGGCCGTTGTAAGTATTGAGATTGTTATTGGTAGTTGCTGCATGGTTGTCAAGACCTTGTGATGCTGGTATTGTGCTGGCGTTTTTGTGCTGGTGTTTGGATGATGTTGTGATGGTGCTCTAGCGATGTTGTGATGGTGGTGTTGTGTGATGGTGTTGTGATCTTGGTGTGTCGTACCTGCCATGGGAACTCCCCTGCTACAGCTGTCGATCCCCCAACTATCCGGCTCACCTCGGGAACGCCACAATGACCTGTTAACACGCCGACATGCACGTACATAGCAGTTATGACAAACAAAAAGGAAAACAACTCCACTCGTACACACATCCACACAAAGTCTGATACTGCATTCAAAGCACACAAAATGAAGTTTGTATATATGAACTATATTCTTTAACGCACATATTTCTGGGTTAACTTATTGTTTCAAATTGGGAATCGACACGTAACACCAAGTACGTAAACACATAACATCATATATATAGCAACTTGTTTGTCATGCCCGACTCAAGAGTACCCGGATGCAACGTTAGCTCCTTACCATTCCCGTGCGAGACATGTCCGGGCGCCTGTGTGGCATGCGCAGTGCTGGGGTCCGGGTAACAACAGAAGTTGAGGAAGCCGCAGTGACTGAGTGTCTGGAGTTCCCCGGGGTTACACGACGACCCGAAAAGACTACGGCAGTGGCCGCCATATTGAGACTCACATTCTGGAACAACAGGAGATTGTCAACTATGTCCTGTCGTCTTAAAACTACCCTGTGCAGGAATGCATGACTCCCTTCAACAGGAAACAGGTAAGGAGTCTTTCAATGTATCTTGCGACATCTCTTATACACTACTGCTCTGATACGGATCCAGCAACCCATGCTTGTCGTAACGAACCAACGAACTTGATGATCATTCTTTGTCAAATATTTAAATAGTTTGTAAGATGACATGAATGTATTCTAATCAAACTTATTGCATTGAAAATGTTGTAAAAATTAATTTTTAAAATCTTTTAGACGAATTTCTGTGTAGTCATCACATGTCGAGAAGATGAAGATGAAGCCATCGTCATTTGATCATCAGACATCCTAGTGAGAGAGTGGATGTTTTATGCCAATCAGCAATACACCAGTTGAATTAGTTGATTCTGGACCGGACAAACCAGGGATTGATATAATGAGCATCATCCCATACCGTCGGGTCATGAAAAAAACTCAATCACTAAGCATGACTACCCGTGAAGGTCAGGGTTATAATAGGTCTTCCAGGGAGCAATCCATGCTCGCCGCACAATGGAAACTGTGCTTGTCGTCATGCCCCCCTTTCACTACGACCACGAATGTCCCGAATCACCCCGAATCGGAAACTTTCGAAATTCGTGATGATTCGGCCAATGATGCAAACTTTCGTGGCTAATCGGGTTGAAAAATATGAAGAATGCCAGGAATGGGTTAAGAAACATGTACGAATTATAATATTCATGTACGGATCATGCACGAATTGTAAGAATCACCTACGACTAAGTTACGAATATGCCGAATGTTGTTACTTAATTCTTACATGATTCATAGTTGACTCGGGACATTCGTGGCTGTTTCGGGATGTTTTCGGGTAGACGACAAGAAATTCTAGGAGCCACGAATCGCTCAGAATAGCCAAGAATGCAAAAGAATCTATAACGAAGCTGTTACGGAACATAAGAATTAATTACGAATGGATTACGATACAGCCACGAAATTGCAATTCGGGGACCCTTCCACGAAAGGTTTTGACAAATAAAAACTTTCTCGCCGATTCGAACTGTACGAATGTAACTCCCACACTTTAAGAAAGACTTACGATAGTCGCAGAGCTACGATCGCTTTGTGAAAGCCAGGAAACACAGAAGAAGCTGCCGAGCTGTGTGGCCTCTAATGTATTCATACGCACTTTACTCTCAATATCAGGACTCGTCGACATGACGCAATATATTCATAGATGATTATCGTTGCTACTAAGTAGGATATAAAATTCGTTTCTATTTGATATCAAATTTATGTCCTCTCAAAAAATATCAAATACAAAATATTGCGCTGGGGACATATAAGTGATGTGCTATATTTATAGCCTATACTAATATAATGTCCAGGCAATAATTTTGATGACCCTGCAAGATTTCTGCTGACATCATCAATCCAGCTTCCACACAAAAATATGTATAAATTCACCAAAACAACTAAACAGAGGCGCAAAAGAAAATATACCTCTCATCTGACTTTACCATTTTTTTTAATTTTCAAATAAAAAATATCTTAAGTTAGCGATAACATATACATAAGACGCTCCAAACGAATACTTCATGTTTTCTTTTTTAAAATATAATTTGATTTAAAACTTTTAAAACGTTAAAAAAAAGGATTCGCACAATTAGCAACTGCTGACATCTTATCTTTGAAATCCAATCAATTTGCTTTTTCGGCGCAAATGTATAACTGTTACATTAATTTTCAAACATGCAA
The DNA here is from genome assembly GCF_023055435.1 of Haliotis rufescens. Classification (NCBI taxonomy): domain Eukaryota; kingdom Metazoa; phylum Mollusca; class Gastropoda; order Lepetellida; family Haliotidae; genus Haliotis; species Haliotis rufescens. The sequence goes on along the minus strand of NW_025963824.1, from coordinate 29,888,746 downwards.
GGTAGTGGCTATGTTGTTTGCAAATTTATTTCTTACCCTGGTCTGCATTGAACCAGTTAATTTATAAACACAAAAAAAAAACACAACAAAAACCAACAAGCAATGAGTGATGGTTAAATATATATTATAAAAGTTAACAACAGTTCTTTTAATTTTCATGAAAAAACAATCGAGCCCAGAAATGAGCCTTAAGCCCCTACTCTTACATACACGATTTAAGATTCGTGCTCGATCTTGTGGTTTAAGCAAATTCCTTAACCAAACACGACCCTCATACGACCAAAAACGACCCTCATACGACCCTCATACGATCTTCATACGACTGAACACGACACTCATACGATCGTCATAAGATATTCATACGATACAACACGATTTAACCTCATTTAACACGACCCCAATACGACTGTCATACGACCAAACACGACTGTCATACGATGCCCATACGACTTAACACGAATCAACACGACCGCCATACGATTAAACCCGAATCATTACGATGTCCATACGACTACAAAAATAAAAACGATCTCCATACGACTGGGGAAGACCTTCATACGACATATTTTTGTTTATTTTGGTCACGTGGGTCAGTAGTATATATAAGCTGCATTGCAACAGCATTTCTGTGTCAGTCTTCACCATGTTCAACAACGAACAAGACCCGCAAGAAGCAGCTTTGGAGGAGGAGGATGTTTCCCTTTCGAAGGTTTTGCTTGGAGGAGCTTCCGTTTCGCATGGAGTTTGGCATGGCTGTAGAATGAGCTTTCACTTTCAGGGGCTTTCCCACGTTCTCACTCAGTCACGTGATGGGCTCTTCCGGTCGTATGACAAACGTACGGATTTCGTGTTCAGGCGTATGGGAGGCGTATGAAAGGCATATGAAAGTCGTGTTGAATCGTGTTAAAACGTTAGAAGGTCGTATGAGTTTCTTCCCACGCTCCCCAACACGACTGAACGCGACTGAAAACGATCTTCATACGCTTGTACACGACTGTCATACGACCATCATACAACCTTCATACGACTGAACACGACTTTTCAGCTAGGCTTAATTCGTGTAATAAATTTTTGCATTGCTAAAAATTATAACACGATTTAAGCCGAGCTGCGACGTCCATACGACCGCGCGCGACCGACCACGACTTAAAACGAATGAACACGAATGAGTGCGCGACCTTCATACGTTCTACCACGATTTAAGGAAAAACGTTAAATCGTGTTCATTCGTGTTCAGATTCGTGAAGGGGGGTCGGGTAGCCTAGTGGTTAAAGCGTTCGCTCGTCACGCCTAAGACCCGGGTTTGATTCCCGACATGGGTACAACGTGTGAAGCCCATTTCTGGTGTCCCCCGCCGTGATATTGCTGGAATATTGCTAAAAGCGGCGTAAAACCGTATTCACTCACTCACTCACTCACTCAGATTCGTGAATGTGAGATAGGGGCTTACACATTGTACCAATGTTGGGAAAACAGTCCGGATCCTTGGCGTGACAAGCGGACGTTTTAACCACAAGCTCACGCCTACCCACAATGTAAAGAAAAAACAACGTTGAGGCAGATATTCAAATAACTGGAGGTGACGTTATTATGAGGTTTATAAACACATTACGCAGGCTTTCCCGGCGAACGGGTACCCGTTAGTATGGGATAGCAATAAAATAAAGACCCTTCTGGAACCTTACAGATAGCTTGGGTTGTATGCTCCCTAGGGAGATGAAAATTGAACAAATGGTATGTACAACAATGCTTTACCTGCAATATGGGCAAAAGACCTGTGGTCCGGGTTCGATTCCACACATGTGTGAAGCCAATTTCTGGTGTCCTCCCGCCGTCATAAATTGCTGGAATATCGCTATAAGCGGGCAAAACCATACTTACTCACTCATTTAGTAAAATAAAAAACGACATCAATTGGGGATTATAGGGTCTTACCTGTTTGTTGGAGACTGCCCCGTATGAGACAGGCGAGTACCAGGAGGGCTAGGGAAGACAACATTATAGCAAGACGACCAACAGGACTGCTGAGGCGGCACCTAGCACCGGGCAAGTAGAGGAGCTATCTTGAATAAAGATAAGTCATGTGACATACGCATGAAAAACAATGTCACTTTGGTCACTTGGTTATCTTTGATAACTTCTTTTCTATTTATATTGTAAAACAAATAGTATTACATACTGCCCCCATTATCTCCCTGTGCCAGTGCCCAACACGATGTACTAAATTTAACCCTCCAAGTTGAAAGTTTCAGTGTAATATGATACCGATGTGCACGAGATTCTTCATGTTGGCTGGTCTGTTCTAGCAATATGAAGTTATATTGCGTCTTTTGAAAACAAAACTTTATTAAGTTACAAATTGCTAAATTTATGTGAACAGGCTACAGTTTCTTTTCTGAAGGCCATCTTATGCTATTTGTTTGTGAAAAGTTCTTAAAAAGGGAAATAAATAGAACAACCTACACGAAACTCGGAACTAGCAATATGACGTTATATTGCGTCTTTTGAGAACAAAACGATATGACGTTACAAATATATACAAAAAGTTTCTTCTCTGTAGGGTTGCCATCTTAAACAGTAAATTCTCCCTACCTAACACGTTTCAACACCCCTTGTAATTGCGACTTGAAAAGTAGTTCCGTGAATAAATGTAAAGCCTTGACCTCTGAGTGATGAAACGTGCATAAAAGTATATCCCAGGTCTCTGAATGAACTGTTATGTATAAATGTATATCTCAGGTCTCTGAATGAACTGTTATGTATAAATGTATATCTCAGGTCTCTGAATGAACTGTTACGTATAAATGTATATCACAGGTCTCTGAATGAACTGTTATGTATAAAAGTATATCACAGGTCTCTGAATGAACTGTTATGTATAAATGTATATCACAGGTCTCTGAATGAACTGTTATGTATAAAAGTATATCCCAGGTCTCTGAATGAACTGTTATGTATAAATGTATATCACAGGTCTCTGAATGAACTGTTATGTATAAAAGTATATCACAGGTCTCTGAATGAACTGTTATGTATAAAAGTATATCCAAGGTCTCTAAATGAACTGTTATGTATAAATGTATATCCCAGGTCTCTGAATGAACTGTTATGTATAAATGTATATCCCAGGTCTCTGAATGAACTGTTATGTATAAATGTATATCACAGATCTCTGAATGAACTGTTATGTATAAATGTATATCCCAGATCTCTGAATGAACTGTTATGTATAAATGTATATCCCAGGTCTCTGAATGAACTGTTATGTATAAATGTATATCCCAGGTCTCTGAATGAACTGTTATGTATAAATGTATATCACAGATCTCTGAATGAACTGTTATGTATAAATGTATATCCCAGATCTCTGAATGAACTGTTATGTATAAATGTATATCCCAGATCTCTGAATGAACTGTTATGTGTAAATGTATATCCCAGATGTCTGAATGAACTGTTATGTATAAAAGTATATCCCAGATCTCTGAATGAACTGTTATGTATAAATGTATATCTCAGGTCTCTGAATGAACTGTTATGTATAAATGTATATCCCAGATCTCTGAATGAACTGTTATTTATAAATGTATATCCCAGATCTCTGAATGAACTGTTATGTATAAATGTATATCCCAGATATCTGAATGAACTGTTATGTATAAAAGTATATCCCGGATCTCTGAATGAACTGTTATGTATAAATGTATATCCCAGATCTCTGAATGAACTGTTATGTATAAATGTATATCCCAGGTCTCTGAATAATGTATAGTGTGTAAGTGTATGTCCCAGGTTTCTGAATGGTGTATCGTGTATAAATATATATCTCAGATGTCTGAATGATATATCGTGTATAAATGTATATCCGCGATTTCTGAATAATATAAAGGGTATAAGTGTATATCCCGAATCTCCGAATGAACTGTTATGTATAAATGTATATCCCAGATCTCTGAATAATGTATAGTGTGTAAGTGTATGTCCCAGGTTTCTGAATGGTGTATCGTGTATAAATATATATCTCAGATGTCTGAATGATATATCGTGCCTAAATGTATATCCACGATTTCTGAATAATGTACCAAATCTCCGAATGAACTGTTATGTATAAATGTATATCCCAGATTTCTGAATAATGTATAGGGTGTAAGTGTATATCCCAGGTCTCTGAATGGTGTATCGTGAATAAATATATATTTCAGATGTCTGAAGGATATATCGTGTCTAAATATATATCCGCGATTTCTGAATAATGTAAAGGGTGTAAGTGTATATCCCAAATCTCCGAATGAACTGTTATGTATAAATGTATATCCCAGATTTCTGAATAATGTTAGGGTGTAAGTGTATATCCCAGGTCTCTGAATGGTGTATCGTTTATAAATATATATCTCATGATCAGATGTCTGAATGATACATGTATATCGTGTATAAATGTATATCACAGATCTCTGAATGGTGTATCGTGTATAAATATATATCCCAGATGTCTGAATGATATATCGTGTATTTTGAGGTTATCACGCGAGCGTGTTTGGGGATGGTATATCCTGTATTAGGAATAAACATTGTATTTAGCGAGCCATGGCGAGCCATGTAGATAGTGTTTCTTCCTTACACAGAGGGGCGGTCGGGTAGCCTAGTGGTTAAAGCGTTCGCTCGGCACGCCGAAGACCCGGGTTCGATTCCCGACATGGGTACATTGTATGAAGCCCATTTCTGGTGTCCCCCGCCGTGATATTGCTGGAATATTGCTAAAAGCGGCGTAAAACCATACTCACTCACTCACTCCTTACACAGAACATTTACCATCCCCAAAACACACCAGCGTGATAACGTCTTTATCATATGTCATTCTGTGTTGAATAATCTCTTCCAATCCTTCACAAATATTACCTAAACATTGCAAGTTTTTTCCTGGAATGGGCCTAATAATATATATGACGCCAGAAGGTAAGTAATGTGTCAGTCTGACAGTGGAAACAGTCAATATATTAATTTCCAAATGAAATCTGTTCCTTATACAGAGGCGTAACTACATATAGGCAAAACAACAATTCCCTACACAAATTGTTTCGACTTGCCTCTCTCGGCAATCAATCGGTCTGTCCACTAGAGTAACTGCCATTATCAAAGGGAAGCTACTCTTAACATAATCTATGAGACGTCACGTTTGATGACAAATGTCTGCCTATCCTGTCCTGATATATCGTGTGTAAATCTATACCCAGATCTCGAAATGATCTGTTGTATATAAATGTATATCCAAGACCTCTGAACGATATATCGGGTATAAATGTTTATCGTTGATCTCTGAATGATATATTTGGTATAAATGTTTATCCCAGATCTATGAATGATATATCGTGTATAAATGTACATCCAAGGTATATACTGTGCCTGATCTCTGAATGATATATCGCGTGTAAATATATATTCCAGTTTCCTTGACGATATGTCGAGTATAAATGTATATCCCAGACCTATGAATGATATATCATGTATAAATATATACCCCAGGCCTCTGAATGATTTATCGGGCATAAATGTATATCCAAGACCTCTGATTGATATATCATGTAAATCCCAGATCTCTGAATGATATATCGCGTGTAAATATATATTCCAGTTTCCTTAACGATATGTCTAGTATAAATGTATATCCCAGACCTCTGAATGATATATCGTGTGGAAATCTATACCCAGATCTCTGAATGATCTGTTGTGTATGAATGTATATCCCATACCTATGAATGATATATCATGTATACATGAATACCCCAGCCCTCTGAATAATATATCATGTATACATGTACATCCCAGACCTCTGATTGATATATCGGGCATAAATGTATACCCCAGACCTCTGAATGATATATCGGGCATAAATGTATACCCCAGACCTCTGAATGATATATCGGGTATAAATGTATATCCCAGACCTATGAATGATATATCATGTATACATGTATATCCCAGACCTCTTATTGATATATCATGTAATCATGTACATCCCAGACCTCTGATTGATATATCGGGTATAAATGTTTATCCCAGATCTTTGATTGATATATCGGGTATAAATGTTTATCCCAGACCTCTGATTGATATATCGGGTATATATGTTTATCCCACACCTCTGACTGATATATCATGTATACATGTACATCCCCGACCTCTGATTGATATATCGGGCATAAATGTATACCCCAGACCTCTGAATGATATATCGGGCATAAATGTATACCCCAGACCTCTGAATGATATATCGGGTATAAATGTATATCCCAGACCTATGGATGATATATCATGTATACATGTATATCCCAGACCTCTGATTGATATATCATGTATACATGTACATCCCAGACCTCTGATTGATATATCGGGTATAAATGTTTATCCCAGACCTATGAATGATATACCATGTATACATGTATATCCCAGACCTCTGATTGATATATCGGGTATACATGTACATCCCAGACCTCTGATTGATGTATCACATATACATGTACATCCCAGACATCTGATTGATATATCGGGTATATATGTTTATCCCAGATCTTTGATTGATATATCGGGTATAAATGTTTATCCCAGATCTTTGATTGATATATCGGGTATAAATGTTTATCCCAGATCTATGAATGATATATAGTGTGTAAATGTATATCCAAGGTATATGCAACAGACATTCATGCGATTTTCAACATGACCATACCGTGCCAGATTGCTTAATTAGGCTTAGAGACTAAGATAAACCACATTGGTATGCATTCTGTCAGCTGCTTGGTCTATTTGAAGAATGTTTTATCTGAGGTAACGCCCTACCTCTTTTCAAAACACTACGTAGCAAACGGTGTCCATCTTATCAATGACGCGTTAATCACCTAGTCCTGGCTAAAAGCCACACCTGCTTGAATCAGATTTGTTTGTTTGTTGCTTATCCCTTCAGTCAGCAATGTTCAACCCCTATCACGGCGCCCTGAAAATAATGCAGCATGCGCGAGGTTAGCCGGAGGATGATAGCATCAAAACAACTCCTCATACCGCCTGGATGCGATGACACGTAATAAACCAAGTCACCGAGCTCGCTCCCCCGATCCTCATTATATAGCCCGTTCTTAAATAACTGAATTAATAATAAAACCAATATTTGTGTGTGTGTGTGTGTGTGTGTGTGTGTGTGTGTGTGTGTGTGTGTGTGTGTGTGTGTGTGTGCGTGCGTGTCGGAACTAGTGTCAGAGCGTCACAATGACATTATGGCTTTCAGAACGGGATAATAACAGCCGCTGGAACGCTGCAAACTTAAGGTGCAAAACACAACTATGATACCCGTATGAAATGCATCACCATCGAATAACCATTTCCTGTTTGCTTCACTTTTAGCCATGCATACTTCCTTTAGCCACCGTCAAACATGGGTGTATACTTCCTTTAACCAACGTCAAACACGTGTGTTGACTTCCTTTAGCCACCGTCAAATATAGGCGTATACTTCCTTTAGCCACCGTCAAACATTGGTGTATACTTCCTTTAGCCAACGTCAAACATGGGTGTTCACTTCCTTTAGCCACCGTCAAACATGTGTGTTCACTTCCTTTAGCCACCATGGGTGTATACTTCCTTTAGCCACCATGGGTGTATACTTTCTTTATCCACCATCAAACATTGGTGTATACTTTCTTTAGCCACCGTCAAACATGGGTGTATACTTCCTTTAGCCAACGTCAAACATGGGTGTATACTTCCTTTAGCCACCATGGGTGTATACTTTCTTTAGCCACCGTCAAACATGGGTGTATGCTTCCTTTAGCCATCGTCAAACATGTGTGTATACTTCCTTTAGCCACCGTCAAACATGGGTGTATACTTCCTTTAGCCAACGTCAAACATGGGTGTATACTTCCTTTAGCCACCATGGGTGTATACTTCCTTTAGCCACCGTCAAACATGGGTGTATGCTTCCTTTAGCCATCGTCAAACATGGGTGTATACTTCCTTTAGCCAACGTCAAACATGGGTGTATACTTCCTTTAGCCACCATGGGTGTATGCTTCCTTTAGCCACCATCAAACGTGTGTTTACTTCCTTTAGCCACCATCAAACGTGTGTTTACTTCCTTTAGCCACCATCAAACGTGTGTTTACTTCCTTTAGCCACCGTCAAACATGGGTGTATGCATCTTTAGCCACCATCAAACATGGGAGTATACTTCCTTTAGCCAACGTGAAACATGTGTGTTTACTTCCTTTAGCCACCATGGGTGTATACTTCCTTTAGCCACCACCAAACATGTGTGTTCACTTCCTTTATCCACCATCAAACATGGGTGTTTACTTCCTTTAGCCACCGTCAAACATGTGTGTTCACTTCCTTTAGCCACCATCAAACATTTGTGTTCACTTCCTTTATCCACCATCAAACATGGGTGTTTACTTCCTTTAGCCACCGTCAAACATGGGTGTATGCTTCCTTTAGCCACCATCAAATATGGGTGTTTAATTCCTTTATATTAGCCACCGTCAAACATGGGTGTATACTTCCTTTAGCCACCACCAAACATGTGTGTTTACTTCCTTTAGCCACCGTCAAACATGGGTGTATGCTTCCTTTAGCCACCATCAAACATGGGTGTTCACTTCCTTTATCCACCATCAAACATGGGTGTTTACTTCCTTTAGCCACCGTCAAACATGGGTGTATGCTTCCTTTAGCCACCATCAAACATGGGTGTTTACTTCCTTTAGCCACCGTCAAACATGGCTGTATGCTTCCTTTAGCCACCATCAAACATGGGTGTATGCTTCCTTTAGCCACCGTCAAACATGTGTGTTCACTTCCTTTAGCCACCGTCAAACATGGGTGTTTACTTCCTTTAGCCACAGTCAACCATGGGTGTATACTAACTTTAGCCAACGTCAAACATGTGTGTTTACTTCCTTTTGCAACCATTGGTGTATACTTTCTTAAGCCACCATCAAACGTGTGTTTACTTCCTTTAGCCACCATGGGTGTATAGTTTCTTTAGCCACCATCAAACGTGTGTTTACTTCCTTTAGCCACCATCAAACATGGGTGTATGCTTCCTTTAGCCACCGTCAAACATGGGTGTATGCTTCCTTTAGCCACCGTCAAACATGGGTGTATACTTCCTTAAGCCAACGTCAAACATGTGTGTTCACTTCCTTTAGCCACCACCAAACATGTGTGTTCACTTCCTTTATCCACCATCAAACATGGGTGTATACTTACTTTAGCCAACGTCAAACATGGGTGTATACTTCCTTAAGCCAACGTCAAACATGTGTGTTCACTTCCTTTAGCCACCACCAAACATGTGTGTTCACTTCCTTTATCCACCATCAAACATGGGTGTATACTTACTTTAGCCAACGTCAAACATGGGTGTATGCTTCCTTTAGCCACCGTCAAACATGTGTGTATGCTTCCTTTAGCCACCATCAAACATGGGTGTATGCTTCCTTTAGCCACCGTCAAACATGGGTGTTTACTTCCTTTAGCCACAGTCAAACATGGGTGTATACTAACTTTAGCCAACGTCAAACATGTGTGTTTACTTCCTTTTGCAACCATTGGTGTATGCTTTCTTTAGCCACCATCAAACGTGTGTTTACTTCCTTTAGCCACCGTCAAACATGGGTGTATGCTTCCTTTAGCCACCATCAAACATGGGTGTATGCTTCCTTTAGCCGTTAAACATGGGTGTATGCTTCCTTTAGCCACCGTCAAACATGGGTGTATACTTCCTTAAGCCAACGTCAAACATGTGTGTTCACTTCCTTTATCCACCACCAAACATGTGTGTTCACTTCCTTTATCCACCATCAAACATTGGTATATACTTACTTTAGCCAACGTCAAACATTGGTATATACTAACTTTAGCCAACGTCAAACATGTGTGTTTACTTCCTTTTGCAACCATTGGTGTATACTTTCTTAAGCCACCATCAAACGTGTGTTTGCTTCCTTTAGCCACCATCAAACATGGGTGTATGCTTCCTTTAGCCACCGTCAAACATGGGTGTATGCTTCCTTTAGCCACCGTCAAACATGGGTGTATACTTCCTTAAGCCAACGTCAAACATGTGTGTTCACTTCCTTTAGCCACCACCAAACATGTGTGTTCACTTCCTTTATCCACCATCAAACATGGGTGTATACTTACTTTAGCCAACGTCAAACATGGGTGTATACTTCCTTAAGCCAACGTCAAACACGTGTGTTGACTTCCTTTAGCCACCACCAAACATGTGTGTTGACTTCCTTTAGCCACCACCAAACATGTGTGTTCACTTCCTTTAGCCACCACCAAACATGTGTGTTCACTTCCTTTATCCACCACCAAACATGTGTGTTCACTTCCTTTAGCCACCACTAAACATGGGTGTTCACTTCCTTCAGCCACCATCAAACATGGGTGTATACTTCCTTAAGCCAACGTCAAACATGTGTTTACTTCCTTTAGCCACCACCAAACATGTGTGTTCACTTCCTTTAGCCACCACTAAACATGTGTGTTCACTTCCTTTATCCACCATCAAACATGGGTGTATACTTCCTTAAGCCAACGTCAAACATGTGTGTTCACTTCCTTTAGCCACCACCAAACATGTGTGTTCACTTCCTTTAGCCACCATCAAACTTGTGTGTTCACTTCCTTTATCCACCACCAAACATGTGTGTTCACTTCCTTTAGGCACCACCAAACATGTGTGTTCACTCCCTTTAGCCACCACCAAACATGTGTGTTCACTTCCTTTAGCCACCACCAAACATGTGTGTTCACTTCCTTTAGCCACCACCAAACATGTGTGTTCACTTCCTTTATCCACCACCAAACATGTGTGTTCACTTCCTTTATCCACCACCAAACATGTGTGTTCACTTCCTTTATCCACCACCAAACATGTGTGTTCACTTCCTTTAGCCACCATCAAACTTGTGTGTTCACTTCCTTTATCCACCACCAAACATGTGTGTTCACTTCCTTTAGGCACCACCAAACATGTGTGTTCACTCCCTTTAGCCACCACCAAACATGTGTGTTCACTTCCTTTAGCCACCACCAAACATGTGTGTTCACTTCCTTTAGCCACCACCAAACATGTGTGTTCACTTCCTTTATCCACCACCAAACATGTGTGTTCACTTCCTTTATCCACCACCAAACATGTGTGTTCACTTCCTTTAGCCACCACCAAACATGTGTGTTCACTTCCTTTATCCACCACCAAACATGGGTGTTCACTTCCTTTAGCCACAACCAAACATGGGTGTTCACTTCCTTTAGCCACCATCAAACATGTGTGTTTACTTCCTTTATCCACCATCAAACATGGGTGTATACTTCCTTTGTCCACCGTCAAACATGGGTGTATACTTCCTTTATCCACCATCAAACATGGGTGTATACTTCCTTTGTCCACCATCAAACATGGGTGTATACTTCCTTTATCCACCATCAAACATGGGTGTATACTTCCTTTATCCACCATCAAACATGGGTGTATACTTCCTTTGTCCACCATCAAACATGGGTGTATGCTTCCTTTGTCCACCATCAAACATGGGTGTATACTTCCTTTATCCACCATCAAACATGGGTGTATACTTCCTTTGTCCACCATCAAACATGGGTGTATACTTCCTTTGTCCACCATCAAACATGGGTGTATACTTCCTTTATCCACCATCAAACATGGGTGTATGCTTCCTTTATCCACCATCAAACATGGGTGTATACTTCCTTAAGCCAACGTCAAACATATGTGTTCACTTCCTTTAGCCACCACCAAACATGTGTGTTCACTTCCTTTGTCCACCATCAAACATGGGTGTATACTTACTTTAGCCACCACCAAACATGTGTGTTCACTTCCTTTAGGCACCACCAAACATGTGTGTTCACTTCCTTCAGCCACCACCAAACATGGGTATTTTGCCCTTTTGCCCGGCAGTAGTTCTGGTATTTCTAGTCAGGTCAATGATTAATGTTCGATAATAACATTTCGTTCTGGGATTGTGTGTTTAATTGAATATAATTGTGAAGAATCGGGTGCTAAAATGATGGTTGACGGACTATAAGCTCTTTGTGTCCCGTGAAGAACCGGGTTAGAATAGAAATGTTGGTTGGTTGGTTTGTTGTTTAACGCCGCACTCAGCAATATTCCAGCTATATAACGGCGGTCTGTAAATAATCCAGTCTGGACCAGACAATCCAGTGATTAATATCATGAGCATCGCTCCACACAATTGGGATCGATGACATGCATCAACCAAGTCAGCGAGCCTGACAATCTGATCCCGTTAGTCGCCTCTTACGACAAGCATAGTCGCCTTTTACGGCAAGCATGGTCGCCTTTTACGGCAGGAATGGGTTGCTGTTAGAATAGATCTTCAATAACCCATGTTTGTCGAAAGACTTGGTTGGTAGATGTCATCGTATCCCAATTGCGTGGATCGATGCTCATGATGTCAATTACTGGATTGTCTGGCCCAGAAACGATTATGAACAGACCGCCTTCATATAGCTGGAATATTGTTGAGTGCGGCGTTAAACAACAAAAAAACAAAAGCTTGTACCAAAAGCTCGGAAATGCTAGAAAATGCTTTTTTTGGCTTCATTCATTCAGGAATATTGCTGAGTGAGGCATCAAACACCAAAGAAACTAACAAACTTTACAATGATCGTTATTTGCTTATTGATATAATTTTAGGAATCGTTTCATGACTGGCGTCTTCAGCATCAAATGCACTCGTACATGTTGTCATCCGCTTCACTGTATCCACATTACCATGAGACCCGGCGTATACATCAACATCGACGTCAAAGACTGTACAACGATGGTATATCAGGAAGTGGCACAGAGTCGTGATGACAGCAGGTTCCAGCTTGTCAGTGCAGATGGTATGGTCGGCGGGAAGACCTAACGCTTGTTATCGTGTCCAGGGGGCCGTTCTATTTGGAGGTGGCAGCGTAATGATTTGGTCTGTAATGTGTGGGCAGGATAAGACGGAAGCTTGCTGTGTTCAACTCACAGCGCAACGTAACATCGACGAAGTATTGCGTCCATTAGTGCGTCCCTCCCTCCAGCCGTCCTTTAACAGGAATAATGTTAAAAGCGGTGTTAAACTACACTCACTCACTCACACTCCCTCCCAACAATATCACATACATCACGTACCGTCCGTCACATTCCGAAGCTCAATAACGTCAACGTCTTGCCTTGACAAGTTTGCTCACGTGACATGTCGCCAAATGAGTGAGTGAGTTTGATTTAACGCCGTGTTCCATGCAGTTATATCGCGGCGTGTCAGATTAATGTGGGAGGAAATCCCGAAGTGATACAGGTCTCAGACGTTTACCACTTCGGTGAAACCCACGAGCACGGGTGTGGTGCTGACAAACCTAGAAACATAATGGGGGCGAACCGGGATTCGAACCCACAATCATAGGTGTCTGGCGTGCCCAAGGGACAGCGAAATTGCGGCGCCTTAGACGACTGGGCCACCCGTGCTAATCGAGAACACATTGTATATGTGTAACCGCAAGACTTTTCAGTTACGAAGGAAAATGCATGCTAATCACTGGATTGTGTGGTCAGGCCAGACTCGATTATTTTCAGACCGCCGTCATATATTGCTAAACTTAATATTTGAAAATCTCGCGTTGTGAGATTCAATTAATTTAGTAAACTTTTAAGGTAACCTAGGTCTACATATAAAACACAGCATGTTTATCTCCTAATTACAAGGTCAGTATGGGTGACTGTTTTTATTTTAATCACAAAAACATTGTACAAAACGGAAAGCGTACAAATGTTGCATTGATATTAGTATTTAGCCTTGACACCTTCAATCCAGCTCATGAATGAGGACACGCGCGTGTAGACACCGGGTGTCGCTTTGTCCCCACATCCGTAACCCCAGGAAACAATACCCGCCAGTTTCCACACACTACCAGTTTTACACACCAGGGGGCCGCCGGAATCTCCCTGAAATGAGAGGTTATACGTGAAGAAATCCCTCCGTGAGAGTTGGAAAGAGGTGTCGCGCGTTTTCCAAATTCAATTTGTCATACATATTGTAATCCGAAGGTTTTGATTGTTAATATCTTTTGCAAAACGTTGTTATAAAAGTAACATACATATACATGCAAAAAAGGGACCACTAATTTTAGTTCTGTTTGTTTGTTGTTTTACGCCGCACTCAGCAATATGCCAGCTATATGACGGAGGTCTGTAAAATAATCGAGTCTGGACCAGACAGTCCAGTGATTGACATCATCAGCGTCGACCCACGCATTTGGGATACGAGAACATGCATCAATCAAGTCAGCGTGTCTGACCACCTGATCCCGTTAGTCGCCTCTTACGACAAGCATAGTCGCCTTTTACGGCAAGCTTGGTTTGCTGAAGCATGATACATTTAACAGCAGTATCAGCCAGAGAGCGTCATGAGTGGCGTGACATCATACCATTCGGACGTATGTGACGACACATTTAGAATATCATATTTCCAATAGCTCCAGATATGTTTGGTGAGTCCTGTTTAATCAAATTGGTAAACATGCACGACTTTGACCGCTCCTCCCACATTAAACGGACAAGCTGTGCTTTACCTAAAGGGAGCGGTCGGGTAGCCTAATGGTTAAAGCGTTCTCTCGTCACGCCGAAGACCCGGGCTCGATTCCCGACATGGGTACAATGTGTGAAGTTCATTTCTGGTGTCCCCCGCCGTGATATTGCTCGAATATTGCTAAAAGCGGCGTAAAACCAAACTCACTCACTCACTCACGCTTTAAATAAAACATGTTAAAAGCTGATGATATGAACTCGGTGACAGTCTGCATTAGTGATCACCTGACAAGCATCCTTCCCTCCTGCTGTCAGCCCAGCGCAGATGTTGTGGTCGAAGATGACGTTGCCGAGGTAGTAGCTACACATACTGTTGGTGATGACCGGGACGTTTACCTTCTCCAGCATTCGAGTACCTTGTCCATCTGTAACAAAACAACGTTACTATAATCTACAAACAGAATAGCTTGTGAAGACAATATGGACGAAATTAAGCACCACTTACGCGCATACCATACGTCGAATATAACAGGCAAAGAAAGATTACAAAAAGAATACATGCGATTGGCACCACAAACCTATTAAGATCCGGGGTAGAATAGGTCTTCTGCAACCCATGCTTGTCGTGAGAGGCGACCAACGGGATCAGGTAGTCAGGCTCGCTGACTTGGTTGATGCATGTCAACGTATTCCAATTACGTGGAGACCCGTGAAGATCGGGGTACATGTAGAATAGGTCTTCTGCAACCCGTGCTTGTAGTAATAGGTGACTATGCTTGTCGTAAGAGGCGACCAACGGGAGCAGGTGGTCAGGCTCGCTGACTTGGTTGATGCATGTCATCGTATCCCAATTGCGTAGATCGATGCTCATGATATTAATCACTGGATTGTCTGGTCCAGACTCGATTATTTACAGACCGCCTTCATACAGCTGGATTATTGCTGATTGCGGCGTTAAACAACAAACCAACCAAACCAACAATAGTTAACTTAATGATTTGTGTATCATCCTCGCATATACATACATCAAGTCTATGGTAGAAGTACAAATAATTTTCACTCTTCAAAAACCTCAACCTTCCAATACCCATCCCGTTTCATAGCTTTTAGTTATTCCATCATGTTTCCAAGCAAGTATAATGCAGTAACGATAACAGCAATATTTTGAGACCACCCCCAACTCGGGTGGCATTTGCACCTGGGAGAATGCACGGGACGGTGTGAGGTCATCACCTCGGGACAGGCGTCAGTTGATTACCTCAGGTTACAGGCCGTTTCTTACATGCATGACAACGCACGAAGATTTTCTAAGTTTATCATCATTTTACCTGTAAAAGTACATTTTAAGGGTAATCACAATGTCAGTTAGGACAGACTAGATTAGGTCAATTCGCGTTATTTTGATATATGCTCTATTTATAGTCCTTAACTGAATGAAGCCAAAAAAAGCATTTTCTAGCATTTCCGAGCTTACAAGCTTTTGTTTTTTTGTTGTTTAACGCCGCACTCAACAATATTCCAGCTATATGAACAAACAAACAAACAAAGTTGTCTCCAGACACTATCTTTCGGGGTATTTCATTTTCCCTGAGTGGGAACCGGCACCCTACTGGTTTAAGGCGACGTAATTCACAGGGAAGACTTTTGATCCAATTGTTTGTTTGTTTGTTTATTTGTTTGTTGTTTAACACCGCACTCAGCAATATTCCAGCTATATAACGGCGGTCTGTAATTAATCGAGTCTGGACAAGACAAACCAGTGATTGACATCATGAGCATCGATCCACGCCATTGGGATACGATGACGTGTATCAACAAGGTCAGCGAGCCTGACCACTCGATCCCGTTAGTCGCCTCTTACGACAAGCATAGTCGCCTTTTACGGCAAGCATGGGTAGCTGAAGACTTATTCTACCCCGGATCTTCACGGGTCTAATTATGATCCGTGGCTTAATACCAGACACAAGACCATGTCCTCGCACAATAAATATAACTGATTAAACTGAAATACTGCAAAAAGCGGCTCTAAAGTCAACCCATTGCTATGGTACTATCGGTCACCCATTCATTTTGCCATGTGAAGAAAATCAAAGTCAGATGCACACCGTTATTGAATGCTAAAGTGTGAGTGAGTGAGTACGGCTTTACGCCGCTTTACCCAATATTCAGCTATGTCATGGGGGCGCTAGGAATGGTCTGCTCTTTCTGCGTAGTCTAGTGGATGAAGCGTCCGCTAGGATAGCAGATTGTCGGTGGTTCGATCCCCTGGCAGTGTCATACCAACATACGTTAAAAGATGGTATTTGTTGTTACCCTGCCCTGCGCTCGTCATTAGGGGACTAAAACAAGGACTGGTCGGTTCGGAGTCAGTATACTGTGTCTGAGTGAGGTACCGATGTTAAAGCTGGTAGCTCATGTGACTAGTAGAAGCAGACAAGTTGCATCTACTCTATGCCGAGCGCCGGGCAGGGTAACAACAAGTACCATCTTATAACGTCTTTTAGTATGACACGTATACCGACCTTCCCCTCACCGGTCAGAGTCTCTATCCACTAGCCCACGGAGGACGAGAGCCTGATGTTTGCACTTTGGAAGTAAAATTTTCGAGTATTTATATCGTCATTTCAATTATCTATTTTTTTCGAAATTTCAATTTTTTTTCTCGTTATTTCGCATATTTAAACAAAGAAAACAAAATTTCGAGTTTTTTCTCCGGCACTTCCATTATTGTTTTCGAAAATTAGGTTTGTTTAAATATACTTGAAATAACATGAAATTACTCGAAGTAACGAGAAGATCTTGATTTCGAAATTTTAAAATAAACTTGAAGTAACGAGAAATAATCGATATTACGAAAATATCACCGAGGTAACGAGAAAAAAATCGAAATTTCGAAAAAATAAACAAATAATTAAAATAACGAGATTTCAATGAAATAAAATTATGCTCCCGAAGTGGCACCTTCAGGCTTTCCTGACGGAATTGGTCCCATTGACCGGGAGACTTGGAGGATAATGTTTTGTGTGTTATCTCCAACGCGCCACGTGACTCATGCACTGCAGCTGTTCATATTAGGGAATTAAGTGTAAACGATCAGCTGTCTTCAACTGATCTGACATTACTGAAAGTTTAGTTTTTTTATCCCGCAGAAAATAGCTGAGTAAAAGATTTATTATTACATTATTTTATAATTGTTAACGACGTACCGAACTCTGTTGACCCCCATCCAGTCACGGTACATACAACGTTGTCAAAGTTCTCCCCCTTCGACGGCAAACAAGCAGATCCTACAAATCGAGCAGAGAGATCCACAGGCTTAGAAAGTTTCGCCATCGCAATGTCGTGAGCGTTCGTCTTGGAGTCGTAGTCGGCGTGGGACAAGATGTGGGAGACTTTATATATGTGGCTGCTCTGGACGTGGTTACTGTCAACAGCTCCTACAACCATCGTCCAGCCGCTCCTGAAGGTGCTGCAACAGATCAGAGGTCAGTGGTCACGGAAGCGCCCCATTAAGTCATCACTATCCGTCTCTATTAAGACAACCTTATGCCTCCCATTGCAATTGGACCCGTGAAGATACGGGGTAGAATGGGTCTTCAGCAACCAATGCTTGCCCTAAAAGGCGACTGTGCTTGTCGTAAGAGTCGACCAACGGGATCGGGTGGTCAGGCTTGCTGACTTGGTTGATGCATATCATCGATCCTAACATGATGTCAATCGCTGGATTGTTTGGTCCAGCCTGGATTATTTACAGACCGGCGTCATACAGCTGGAATATTGCTGAGTGCGGCGTAAAACAACCAACCAACCAACTGTAGCCTGCATCTTGGAACTTGTCGGATACCCTCATCAGTTTATACCACAAAAAAACATTAAATCTATTCAGTGTCTGAATGATGTTAATAGCTCTTCCTTTTAACTAGCCATCAATTTTAACGAGGCTTTTAATGGGTATAGAAGCGGCCATGTTGTCCTAGATTATAATTGCAATTGAAAGGAAAAGAGCATCTCGTTCTAACGAGATCGTTAAGTTCGGTAGAAAGTGCACATTTATGAATGACAAAAGTAGTTCCGCATTCCTATGAGGTCACAGAGGTCAAGGGCGTTTACCTGACCAATGAAAATCTTTATAGGGTTTATGACACATGTGCAACATATGATTTTATGTACTCGGTTATTTGCCACTACAGAGATAATAAAATTCCACCCACGGCAGATCTGAAGATCTGCAAGTGATTGAATGTGTGTATGCGTGAGTGAGTGAGTGAGTGAGATACACCCATTTCTAATGTCTACCGCCGTGATATAGCAGGCATCTCGCTAACAGCTGCGTTAACCCAAACTCACCTAACTTGGTGACAAATAACCAAATTTTGTTAATTAAAATATTTCACCAAGTGCCAGTTGCTCCTTTTTCTACCCCTAAATTCCTGAGGTAATTCCAGTCACGACCTCCAAACAACAATCTCTATTTTTTTAGATTGTTCAGATTCATTTGCCAAAGTGCAAAGCCATTTGAAATCCAAACTTACTCTTCAAAGCAATGTGCTGCCGTGACGACCCACTGGTTGTCTATCAGGGTACCCCCACACAAGTGGTCTCCATGGTAACGCATCGATACCTGTGTACAACAAATAACATCAACTGTTATTCCATCCGAAGTCGAACTTTTATCACCATGTCATATCACATACTGTTTGTTTGTTTGTTTAACGCCGCACTCAGCAATATGCCAGCTATATGACGGCGGTCTGTAAATAATCCAGGTCTGGACCAGACAATTCAGTGATTGATTTCATGAGCATCGATCTACGCATTTGGGATACGATGACATGCATCAACCAAGTCAGCGAGCCTGACCACCCGATTCCGTTAGTCGCCTCTTACGACAAGCATAGTCGCCTTTTACGGCAAGCACGGGTTCTACCCCGGATCTTTACGGGTCCTATAGCCACGTGGACATAGAAGGAGACCCGAGTAGAGAATAAGACTTCAGCAACCCATGCCTGACGTAAGAGGTAATAATTATTCGAAAACAAGATATTTCAATTATTTCCCTTTTGTTCAAGAATAGGTCTTCAGCAACCCATGCTTGTCGTAAGAGGCGACTAACGGGATCGGGTGGTCAGGCTCGCTGACTTGGTTGATGCATGTCATCGTATCAAAACTGCGTAGATCGATGCTCATGATGTCAATCACTGGATTGTCTGGTCCAGACCCGGATTATTTACTAACCACCGTCATATAGCTGGAAAATTGAGTTAAACTGTAAACAAAAAAACCCAAAAAAATCTTACAAGTCGCTCACTCATTCACTCACTCACTCACTCACTCACTCACTCACTCACTATAACCACGCAGACATACCTGCCAGGGAAACTCTCCCGCTACGGCCAGGGTGCCGCCGACAATCCTAGCTGGGTTGGACCCACCACACTGCCCTACACGAAGAGAGTATAATTAATCAGCGTCATGGTGATGGGTTGTTTGTCAAATCAGGGAAATGGCTGTTTTCACAGATGCAATGCTGAAATACTACATTTATCTGAAAATATCACTCGAGTGAAAAAACAATCTTCTTCAATGACAAGATGGTTTGCAGAGGCTATGGGTGACAGGGATGGGATTTAAAAAGAAATGTTTTCCGAAAAATCTAGGAAAAAGGACTATCATGCCTTGTGAAAATGCTCTCTGACATGCTGGATGCGCTGAACGACGATGTGTTGTAGCCTATCCCGTGACCTGAAACAGTAACACACACTAGGCTGTGGAACTAATGAGGGGGGGGGGGGGGGGGGGGGGGGATTAGCTTTGTCGGGTTACACCATCCGTTTATACTATAATTGCTAACTGTTGCATAAAACAATATTCACTCACTCGCCTAACCACTTACTAGTGAAAACATGGAATTCCTGTAGCAGCTTTAATGTTCATAGCCTTTCAAAAACAAATTGTCATTAAGTGTACGGCATTTCATAAACAAATTGTCATTAAGTGTACGGCATTTCATAAACAAAGTGTCATAATGTGTACGGCATTTCATAAACAAAGTGTCATAATGTGTACGGCATTTCAAAAACAATTGTCATAATGTGTACGGCCTTTCCTTAATAAAGTGTCATAATGTGTACGCATTTCATAAACAAAGTGTCATAATGTGTACGGCATTTCATAAACAAAGTGTTATAATGTGTACGGCATTTCATAAACAAAGTGTCATAATGTGTACGGCATTTCATAAACAAAGTGTCATAATGTGTACGGCATTTCAAAAACAATTGTCATAATGTGTACGGCATTTCATAAACAAAGTGTCATAATGTGTACGGCATTTCAAAAACAATTGTCATAATGTGTACGACATTTCATAAACAAAGTGTCATAATGTGTACGGCATTTCAAAAACAATTGTCATAATGTGTACGGCATTTCATAAACAAAGTGTCATAATGTGTACGGCATTTCAAAAACAATTGTCATAATGTGTACGGCCTTTCCTTAATAAAGTGTCATAATGTGTACGGCATTTCATAAACAAAGTGTCATAATGTGTATCACATGTCATTGCACGTTTAAGAAAAAAAGACTTTGTGGGGAATTTTATGACAGACATGGACAAAAGGAATGCATACCATTCCTTTTCGTGCAATAAAATGATTACTGTGTTCCAGCCTTAAAGTGTTTCGCAAAATGTGTTAATAATCACATAATACAAGCAACGACTCCTTTCTAGAATTAACTGAGTGTTCAATATTTCAATTGTCATCATTTGTAATTGCATTTGTTACAGTAATTAAATAGGGATTGTGTCAGTTTCTATATGTCACAAAGCACAACTAGCATCCGGGTACCCTGGTTCGGCGATCAGGGCTGAACACAGAGGTGAGGTGTAACGTCGCGTTCAATTTCATTGCACTTAAATCCGAGCGCCAGGCAGGGTAACAACACCTACTATCTTTTGGTATGACGCGGCCGGGGTCCGAACCTCCGACCGTCCGCTGTCCGGTCGTACGCTCTACCACTAGACCACGGAGGCGGTCTCCAGACAGTGAATCCAAGATGGCGGTTAACGAATCACGTCATTGAATTTAGCCGATGCGTTTCAAGTATACATCATTATTGACAAACCAGTGAAATCCCGTCAATCCCCAATGTATACATATGAACAGCCACTACATGTACACGGTGATTGTGGATGTCACGTGGTGGTTTCCATGGTTACCGGGCTAAACGGGCTGCAATAAAAGTGACAAAATCTTTTACTAAATCTCTTCTAAAAGCCCAGTCCGATCCACGATTCCGACTATATCTCAAGTATGTGCTTATGAATTACTAATATCTATTACTGATGGAACCATGTGTTCGCGAAAAGGTGAGCGTATCCTGCCCCGGCTGTGTCACAAACACATGCAAAGACAAGTCAAGTGTGCACCTGATCATTCACGGGAAACACTTTAACATAATGATATGGTACAAGTTGCTTCACTTCCCAAATTCGTAAGAGGCGACTAACGTGATCGACTCGATTATTTACAGACCGCCGTCATATAGCTGGAATATTGCTGAGTGCGGCGTTAAACAACAAATAAACAAACTAACAAACTTCCCACATTCACACCCGGTTCTTTATTGGCGGTTACGGAAAGGGCCGAGTTTGGCCGACTGAGACGAGCAGTGGATCACGGCATGCGTGTTCAGCAAAATGAAAAACAGTCGTTATACGTTTTTAAGCTGATAACAGATATCTTTAAAAGAAGAATAGTGCCACTAGGTTTACGAAACTTAACTAATGTTGTTTGAAATATAATGTTGAAATCAGGCGTCAGATATTTATATACTAATACTTCTTGATTAAATTGAGTACAGTAAGTGTCACAAATAAAATTATTTTACAATTTTTTGTCATCAGTTTTCGTTAAAAAACAAATTGAAAATCTTCAGAATGCGTTTACTGTGTAACCTATTTAGTCATGCACACTAGTCCGTGTGGCTATTCCAATGTTTACATTTGGTTGTGGGCGAGGTCTCACTGGCATTTGCTTATTCCATATCATATTGATTGTGGAAGAATGACGGATAATTATTTGCATGGACATCTTAAAACAACAGGGGGTACGGGTGGCCCAGCCGTCGAAGGCGCGGTAATTCGCGATGATGATTGTGGGTTTGAATCCCGGTTTGCCCCGATTATGTTTCTAGGTTTGTCAGCAGCACACCCGAAACCATGGGTTTCACCGGAGTGGTAAACGTCTGAGACCTGCATCACTTCGGGCTTTCCTCCCACATCAAGCTGCCACGCTTTGATATCACTGAATACTGTTCAAAGTGGCGTTAAACTCACTCACTCTTCAAAAACACCGGATATGTTTTGCAAATCTACGGAGTCCGCCATCTTCAATACTCTGTGGAGTGTTTCCAACCGTCGACCAAGAGTACACGGATGCAAAATTAGCTCCTTACCATTCCCGTGCGAGACATGTCCGGGCGCCTGTGTGACATGCGCAGTGCTGGGGTCCGGGTAACAACAGAAGTTGAGGAAGCCGCAGTGACTAAGAGTCTGGAGTTCCCCTGGGTTACACGACGACCCGAACAGACCACGGCAGTGGCCGCCATATTGAGACTCACATTCTGAAACAACAGGATCAGGGGGTATACAGAAATGGAGACTACTGCTGGATTTGAAATAATTAAATAATGACATGGTACGCATGTATGTATATTTTTCAGTTTGTTTAGAATTTTACGTGACCCAGAAGAGTGAGCGAGTGAGTTAATTTAACACTGTTAATATGACACAGCAGGAGCGAGCGAGTGAGTTGGGTGCACGCCGCTGTTAGCAATATTCCAGCAATATCACGACAGGAGACGCCAGAAATGGGCTTCACACATTGTACCCATGTGAGGAATAGAACCCGGGCTTGACGAGCGAACGCTTTAACCACTCGGCTACCCAAAAGCCCCAAAGAATATGGATTACACACTATCTCAGTATGGTTGAACGTTGTGAACAATGTGTCATAGAAAGTGTCAGCTAAATGAAGTTATGAGACCCATTAACCACCTCCGTGGTCTAATGGTAGAGCGTCCGCCCGGAGAGCGGAAGGTCCGGGGTTCGATCCCCGACCGCGTCATACCAAAAGACGTTAAAAGATGGTAGTTGTTGTTACCCTGTCTTGCGCTCGGCATTAAGAGGCTAAAACAAGGACTGGTCGGCTCGGAGTCAGTATACTGTGTCTGAGTGTGGTATTCATGTTAAACTGCGGCATGGTATCTCAGTGAGCTAGCACTATAAATCGGCATCAGTCCGGACTAGTACAAGCAGCCACACACATACATACACGTGTATGCACGTCTCTATATAAGTGCAATAATCAGTAAACCTCATTTTACCTCACCTATAAGACCCATTAACAAAACGCGGACCGTGAACGTTAGCCACATTGGTGGCACCGAGGAACATGTTTAAGGTCCTCACAGCTTATCTAGGATTCGAACCCAAGAATAGTGGGTCTTGGCTTTGATGACTATCTCTTCCAACTTCCACGACTTGCACTAACAGTATACGCAAATACGTCACCTGTAGTTTGGCCAAGGGACATGTGGACCAGGCAAGCACTGAGGAAGATTTTTAAAGTCGACATAATGAACTCGGCAAACTGAACATTTGGCAAGATAAGACAAGATAAGCGAGTGTATGGAATACCTGACACTGGATTCAACAGGTCGGCGATAAGCAAGTGTTAGATAACTCATCTACCGTAAAACCTCTTCTATACGAACCCCTATCACTGATTATCTGTGTGTGTGGCTCTTTGTACCAAAGGGGCGGTCGGGTAGCCTAGTGGTTAAAGCGTTAGCTCGTCACGTCGAAGACCCGGGTTCGATTTCCGACATGGGTACAATGTGTGGAGCCCATTTCTAGTGTCCCCCGCCGTGATATTGCTAAAAGCGGCGCAAAAACAACATTCACTCGCTCACTCGTTGTACCAAAGGCGACTATGCTTGTCGTAAGAGGCGACTAACGGGATCGGGTGGTCAGGCTCGCTGACTTGGTTGATGCATGTCATCGTATCCCAATTGCATAGATTGATGCTCATGATGTCAATCACTGGAATGTCTGGTCCAGACTCGATTTATTAACAGACCGCCTTCATATAGCTGGAATATTGTTGAGTGCGGCGTTAAACAACAAAAAAACAAAACCTCTACCAAAAGCTCGGAATTTGTTTTCGAAATGCTAGAAAATGCTTTTTTTGGCTTCATTCAGTTAAGGACTATAAAAAGAGCATATATCAAAATAACGCGAATTGACCTAATCTAGTCTGTCCTAACTGACACTGTGATTACCCTAAAAATGTACTTTTACAGGTAAAATGATGATAAACTTAGAAAATATTCTTGCATTGTCATGCATGTATGAAACGGCCTGTAACCTGAGGTAATCAACTGACACCTGTCTCGAGGTGATGACCTCACACCGTCCCGTGCATTCTCACAGGTGCAAATGCCACCCGAGATTGGGGTGGTCTCAAAATATTGCTGTTATTGTACTTAATTGGCATGTGCGTTAATGGAGTATCAAACTTTGGATATGTACTGCATTATACTTGCTTGGAAACATGATGGAATGGTTAAAAGCTATGAAACGGGATGGGTATTGGAAGGTTGAGGTTTTTGAACCAAGAAGTAAATATATAATAGAATAAACAGTGTAGCAGGACGTTAAAACTGAAGAGTGAAAATTATTTGTACTTCTACCATAGAATAGATGTACAGTAAACTACGGTTATAACGAACTCAAAGGGACCACTAACTTTAGTTCGTTATAACCGTAATTCGTTATAAGCATATATACAGCATAACTACAGCATATAGTCGGGAACTAAAAAGTGTGTTCGTTATATCCGTTAGTTCGTTATAAGCGTGTTCGTTATAACCGTAGTTTACTGTATGTTTATGCGAGGATGATACAAAAATCGTTAAGTTAACTATTGTTGGTTTGGTTGGTTTGTTGTTTAACGCCGCAATCAGCAATAATCCAGCTGTATGAAGGCGGTCTGTAAATAAACGAGCCTGGACCAGACAATCCAGTGATTAATATCATGAGCATCGATCTACGCAATTGGGATTGATGTCATGCATTAACCAAGTCAGCGAGTCTGACCACCCGATCCCGTTAGTTACCTTTTACGACAAGCATAGTCACCTTTTACGGCAAGCATGGGTTGCTGAAGACCTGTTCTACCCCGGAATCTTCACGGGTCTAAGTTAACTATTAGTTTATAAAGGAAGTACAAAACAAATAAAGTATTTACATTTTACACTTTGCCTGATCGTGTCAGTGATGTCATAACTTCACCGTCTAATCTCTGAATGAAGCCAAATATATATTATTTTTGAATACGTCACGATCTCGTGCTGTTCGTCAAAAAGCGAATCAAGTAAAGTTTTGTGCACAGTCACCAAAATAGCTCTTGATTTCAATTTTCTTTTTCAAAATATAATGTTAAGTGTAATTGAACTAAAAGGCTGAGGGTGTTCCGTTTTCGATTGGTGTAACTTAACAAGACAAAGAATACATGTAAAGTCGAGATGATTTATATCAATAAAACTGATAAGTAGAATCAGTTATTTAACCTCACGGTTAGATATTATGAGCAACGTACGGTATGGGGGTACGGACATACAGTTAACCAAGTCACCGAGACTGACCCGAGATCCTTCAAGTTGCCTCTAACGACCAGCGGACCGCCTCTGTGGTCTAGTGGTGGAGCGTCCGCCCGGAGAGCAGAAGGTCTGAGGTTCGATCCCCGGCCGCGTCATAACAAAAGACGTTAAAAGATGGTACTTGTTGTTACCCTGTCTGGCGCTCGGCATTAAGGGGCTAAAACAAGGACTGGTCGGCTCGGAGTCAGTATACTGTGTCTGAGTGGGGTATTCATGTTAAACTGCGGCATGGTATCTCAGTGGGCTAGCACTATAAATCGGCATCCGGACTAGTACAAGCAGCCACACGCACACGTACATGCACGTCGCTATATAAGTGCAATCATCTTGGACGCGACGTTAAACCCCATTTCACCTCACCTCACCTCGAACCCACTGTCATAGAACACCTTAATATATCTGCACGGTGAATTGCGGCAACTCAGACCACGGGACCGTCCATGCCACGAAAATGTCAAAGGTAAATCACACCTTCGATTCTTTCAATTACTGTTAGCTTTTATCGGCTTTTAAACATCTTCATGAGGTATTTTTGTCTTGGTATTACTGTGGTATTAAAACAAAACACTCAACAAAACTTAAGAGTTTAATACCTTTAATACAAACACCATACCAATATTGTTCAATCAGCAGCAGGACCTAATCATATTTCTTTATGATATCTTCGATCCAGTCAAGGAAGGAGGAGACACGGGTGTATACTCCGGGGGCGTTCTTCTGGCCACACCCGATACCCCAGGACACGACGCCCGCTATCTTCCACACTCCACCCCTCCTGCACACTAGGGGGCCGCCAGAATCTCCCTGGAACAAGACCAGTGTTATGTCAGAGATCCGTGGACAGGACACCCCCTATCTTCCACACCCCACCCCTCCTGCACACTAGGGGGCCGCCAGAATCTCCCTGGAACAAGACCAGTGTTATGTCAGAGAGCCGTGGACTGGACACCCTGTCTTTTAGATGCATATACTATCATTGGCATGCGGACTGCTCCTATACAATGGACGTTTTTTCAGTCCTTGGCATCAATGTAGTGTCATGATAGTGAACCAGGACTCACCTGACACGCGTCTTTGCCGTCCTGAGTGTATCTTGTAGTCATCAATGGTGTGTCATCACTGTGAACGTGGACTCACCTAACACGCGTCTTTGCCGTCCTGAGTGTATCTTGTAGTCATCAATGGTGTGTCATCACTGTGAACGTGGACTCACCTAACACGCGTCTTTGCCGCCCCGCGAATATGTTGTAGACATCAATGTAGTGTCACGATTGTAAACGTGGACTCACCTGACGCGCGTCTTTGCCGCCCTGTGAGTATCTGGTAGACATCAATGTAGTGTCATGACTGTGAACGTGGACTCACCTGACACGCGTCTTTGCCGCCCTGCGAGTATCTTGTAGTCATCAATGTAGTGTCACGATTGTGAACGTGGACTCACCTGACACGCGTCTTTGCCGCCCTGCGAGTATCTTGTAGTCATCAATGTAGTGTCACGATTGTGAACGTGGACTCACCTGACACGCGTCTTTGCCGCCCTGCGAGTATCTTGTAGACATCAATGTAGTGTCACGATTGTGAACGTGGACTCATCTGACACGCGTCTTTGCCGTCCCGCGAGTATCTTGTAGACATCAATGTAGTGTCACGATTGTGAACGTGGACTCATCTGACACGCGTCTTTGCCGCCCCGCGAGTATCTTGTAGACATCAATGTAGTGTCACGATTGTGAACGTGGACTCATCTGACACGCGTCTTTGCCGACCCGCGAGTATCTTGTAGACATCAATGTAGTGTCACGATTGTGAACGTGGACTCATCTGACACGCGTCTTTGCCGCCCCGCGAGTATCTTGTAGACATCAATGTAGTGTCACGATTGTGAACGTAGACTCACCTGACACGCGTCTTTGCCGTCCCGCGAGTATCTTGTAGACATCAATGTAGTGTCACGATTGTGAACGTGGACTCATCTGACACGCGTCTTTGCCGCCCCGCGAGTATCTTGTAGACATCAATGTAGTGTCACGATTGTGAACGTGGACTCATCTGACACGCGTCTTTGCCGCCCTGTGAGTATCTGGTAGACATCAATGTAGTGTCACGATTGTAAACGTGGACTCACCTGACACGCGTCTTTGGCGGCCCGCGAGTATCTGGAAGACATCAATGCAGTGTCACGATTGTGAACCAGGACTCACCTGACACGCGTCTTTGCCGTCCTGCGAGAATCTGGTAAACATCAATATAGTGTCATGACTGTGAACGTGGACTCACCTGACACGCGTCTTTGGCGCCCCGCGTGTATCTGGCGGACATTAATGTTGTGTCACGATTGTGAACCAGGACTTACCTGACACGCGTCTTTGCCGCCCTGTGAGAATCTGGTAGACATCAATGTAGTGTCACGATTGTGAACGTGGACTCACCTGACACGCGTCTTTGCCGCCCTCTGAGAATCTTGTAGACATCAATGTAATGTCATGGCTGTGAACGTGGACTCACCTGACACGCGTCTTTGCCGCCCTGTGAGAATCTAATAGACATCAATGTAGTGTCATGACTGTGAACGCCGACTCACCCGACACGCGTCTTTGCCACCCTCTGAGAATCTTGTAGACATCAATGTAGTGTCAAGATTGTGAACGTGGACTCACCTGACACGCGTCTTTGCCGCCCTCTGAGAATCTTGTAGACATCAATGTAATGTCATGGCTGTGAACGTGGACTCACCTGACACGCGTCTTTGCCGCCCTGTGAGAATCTAATAGACATCAATGTAGTGTCATGACTGTGAACGCCGACTCACCTGACACGCGTCTTTGCCACCCTCTGAGAATCTTGTAGACATCAATGTACTGTCATGGCTGTGAACGTGGACTCACCTGACACGCGTCTTTGCCGCCCTGCGAGTATCCGGCACAAATGTTGGAGGTGTGGATGTGGCTTCCCATGTAGTAGGAGCAGAGCTTGTTGTTCATGATGGGCACGTCCACCTCCTGCAGGAAACGCTGGATGTGACCCTCTGCAACACGTCATTAATTTTAAAGAATCTGATTGGCTAGATGCCGTATTGTGAAAACCCATACAAATCATCTGGCCTGACCACAGTGATGAGTGGGTGAGTGAGTTGGGGTTAACGCCACTTTTAACAGTATTCCAGTTATATCGCGGCGTGTCAGCTTAATGTGGGAGGAAAGCCCGAAGTGATGCAGGTCTTAGACGTTTACCGCTTCGGTGAAACCCACGAGCACGGGTATGGTGCTGACAAAACCTAGAAACATAATTGGCGCGAACCGGAATTCGAACCAACAATCATAGGTTTCTGGCGTGCCATAGGGACGCTACTCTGCACAGCGAATCGCGGCGTCTGAGACTACTGGGCAACAGTGCCCCGGGGTAGTGATGACCCTCACAATCAAATTAGCATATCAATTGACCGTACTTTTCTTTTGTTTGTAAACGAAAGCGCGTATTCTGGAATCAGAGCAATCCGGGCTAGTGAAAGCCCTTCAGTACTCTGCGTTTTGTCAGATTGTTTCACATGAATATATAGATTTTCTACTCCGACTGCAACACCGAGAAGTTGGTCGTTACATGCATAACATACCCCTAACGATCCGGGTAGAATAGGTCTTCAGCAACCCATGCTTGCCGTAAAAGGCGACTATGCTTGTCGGGAGAGGCGTTAACGGGATCGGGTGGTCAGTCTCGCCGACTTGGTTGATGCATCAATTGCAGGAATCGATGCTCATGATTTCAATCACTGGATTGACCAGACCCGGTTATTTACAAATCTTCAGCAACCAGGGAGAGTATTCCCTGCTTCATCTACAAACCCGTACGAAGCGTTCATAGCTGGATTGAAAGTAGTGGTGGGAATGCAATTTGTTCAACTATACAATGGGGGCGGTCGGGTAGCCTAGTGGTTAAAGCATTCGCTCGTCACGCCGAAGACTCGGGTCCGATTCCCGACATGGGTACAATGTGTGAAGCCCATTTCTGGTGTCCCCCGCCGTGATATTGCTGGAATATTGCTAAAAACGGCGTAAAACCATATTCACTCACTCACTCAACTATACAATGGAAACACTCGGTGTTTACCCGAATATGCCGCTCCCCATCCTGTGACTGTACAAACCAACCCATCAAAGGCCTCGTCTCTGTCAGGTAAACAAGCCGCCCTGGTGTCTTTGTGTTGGGTGTCCACCCTCTTGGCCAGCTTGATCATGGCGACGTCGTTGGAGTTGGTGCTGGAGCTGTACCCAGAGTGTGTGAACACACGGGCTGCGTCGATCACTTGGCTGACCTGGACGTTGTAGATGTCGTGAAGGCCGATGCCGACTGTCCAGTAGTTGCCGTAGGTTCTACGAACAAAGTGAATGAGTGATGTTTTACGCCGATTGTAGCAATATTCCAACAACAGCGCGGGACGATACATTGCATACATGGAGGGTGTGGGAAGGTAAGAGGGACCCCTTGTAAACGTGACAGAAACAAACATGGAGTGAGTGAGTATGGTTTTACGCCGCTTTTAGCAATATTCCAGCAATATCACGGCGGGGGACACCATAAATGGGCTTCACACATTGTACCCATGTCGGGATTCGAACCCGGGTTTTCGGCGTAGACAAACATGGAAGATATTAACAATGGACTTTGTTCGAAATGTGTCCGTTCCCCTAGCAGTGAATGGGTACCCGGTAGGATGAGATGGCAATGTGGTTGTTAACCTTCTTGCACCTGAGAGGCGGCTTTGGGTGTATACTCCTCAGGGAGCTGAGAATCGTTGTTGAATGAATGAATGAATGAATGAAAGCACACTGATCCAATGACGGGGTAATAATAGCGCTTTGAGACCTGTCTGATTTGGAAATATTTATTTCTTTAAAAATACACACCATCATGATTTAAATCACTCTTGACATTACGCACAGGTCCTTACTTAGCTGTACCGTACATATACTATTTGATACTCCTGCTGTTTGATTAAGTTCAGCTTTGTGGTATATATATATATGACCCTTAATAAAAACGCATTTGTATTTTGATCGTAACTTTATTTTAGTTAAGATAATGTTGGAAGTTGAGTTGGGTTGAGTTGGGTTTAAGGCCGCTTTTAACAGTATTCCAGTTACATCACGACGTGTCGGCTTAATGGTGGGAGGAAAGCCCGAACTGATGCAGGTCTCAGACGTTTACCACTTCGGTGAAGCCCACGAGTATGGTGCTGACAAACCTAGAAACAATCTGGGCGAAACGGGATTCGAACCCACAATCATAGGTTTCTGGCGTGCCCAAGGGACGCAACTCTGCACAGCGAATCGCGGCGCCTTAGACGACTGGGCCACTTGTGCCTCGGCAATGTTTAAGTAACGATGATTGCATACACTGTCCCTGGTTCGAGTGACTTACTGCTGGAAGCAATGGGCCGCAGTCAGTACCCACTGGTCCTGGATGAGGGTCCCTCCACACAGATGCTGACCGTTGTACCGTAGCGACACCTGGAGGACAAAGGGTGGAGTCATTCACACACAGTTCAATCATTTTTATCCGACACCCCGTGGGATGTCGGGATTAGAACAGGTCACCAGTAACCTCACGCTTGTCATACGAGTGGACTGAATACCATCCTTATGCTTTGTCTCGTCCAGATTCGACCATTTACACCGGCTGTAATATTGCTGGAATAGTGCGGCGGTTAACAACATTCACTCACTCACACTGAATACACTGGTCTGAAGGATGATGTATACGGTCTCCCACAACCACAAGAATGAACCGCGCTGAACCCAGTGGGAACTTGAGAACTTCCCCATGACCGGGTTGTAAGAATGAAGATCGTGCAACCACAGTGTGTAACTAATTTTAAAGTCACCGTCCTGATTCATGCTATTAACGGATGGTGCAATGTCCAACTGACCAACGTTACGCCACTGTCATCGCCCAGAGCGTTGCCACCGGTTAGCTTGGCCCAGATACACGTGTGTCCACTCATTGTACGTACCTGCCAGGGGTACTCGTGGGGTTCAGCAGGACCCCCTCCCACAATCCTGTGATTGTGACCCACCAAGGTGACGCCACAGGTGCCTGTAAACATACGGTATGCTGTGAACATAGGGTATGCTATCAACAAAGGGCATCCTGTGAACACACTTTACTTAAATCTTTAAATTCCAAAACTGAATTCATTTTTAAGGACCATCCCGGGTACAAAACATACAGCAGTTAAAAACAAAATCCAATACAACCCAAAGAAAATCATACTGTGATGCATTCTGTACCTGTGAAGATCCGGGGTAGAATAGGTCTTCGGCAACCCATGCTTGCCGTAAAAGGCGACCATGCTTGTCGCAAGAGGCGAATAACGGGATCGGGTGGTCAGGCTCGCTGACTTGGTTGATGCATGTCATCGTATCCCAATTGCGTAGATCGATGCTCATGATGTCCATGATGTGATATTAAAATCCAATAAAAATATAACGCTTACGTGAATCTACACCGGCGCCAGATGAGTTGGTTGGTAGTGCTGGGAGAATAGGTTGGCTGTTTGTAGTATGATGGTTTGGTCCGGTTACATGGCTGCCTGATCCGGGTCCTAGATTCGATCCTCCAGTGCCCGGATGATATAAATCAGGATGGCAGCAGAGTTTAAGAAAACCGCAGTGGCTGAATGAAAGCGCGTCACCACTTCGACACGGCTCTGTGTAGTTGACACAGTACCCCTTATAAATGGTTTCACAATCTGCAAGAGATTTCAGTGAAACCATGTTATTCCGGAAACGCTGCGTTCGCGAACACCTGGTGTCATTATTCATTTTTACGTTATCCATTCGTGTAATTTCCACCGATATTTTCCCTTTTATGTGGAATCGGTGGATAATCGAGACTCATTGTTCTCTGGCGCTGACGTTACAGTAAACAACGTTTATAACGAACACGTTTATAACGAACTGACCGATATAACGAACTCATTTCTTAGCCCAGGCCGTTTGTTGTATATATGCTGTAGTATGCTTATATTGTTTGTTTGTTGTTTAACGCCGCACTCAGCAATATTCCAGCTATATGACGGCATATATGCTTATAACGAATTACGGTTATTACGAACTAAAATTAGTGGTTCCTTTGAGTTCTCTGTAACCGTAGTTTACTGAATATAGTTATAGGTCGTTACTGAGGTTAAAGTCTGCACATCTATAACGAAACGCGATTCTGTGCATAATCCGTTAATTCAGACTTGATTTAGGACCGCCTAATTAAACAGTTGTAAACTGTTGTGATTGAGTGGGTTTGGTTTTACGCCGCTTTTAGCAATATTCCAGCATTATCACCGCGGGGGACACCAGAAATGTGCTTCACACATTGTACCCATATGGCAAAGCGAACCCGGGGCTTCGGTGGGACGAGCGAACGCTTTAGCCACTGGGCTAACCCACTGCTCCTGTAAACTGTACACAGACAGGGAAAAAAGGAACGCTGTAATAACAGAAGAAAGTGTACGGGGTTATAGACCCGTCCGAAACATTACACCAACATCCTAGTAACTCTGTCCCGTGAAGACCCGGGGAAGAGTAGGTCTTCACCAACCCGTACTTGCCGTAAAAGGCGACTATGCTTGTCGTAAGAGGCGACTAAGGGGATCGGGTGGTCAGGCTCGCTGACTTGGTTGATGCATGTCATCGATCCCAATTGCGCGGATCGATGCTCATGATATCAATCACTGGATTGTCTGGTCCAGACTCTGGTCCAGACTCGAAAGGGGTCACCCATCCAACCACAGTAAACTACGGTTATAACGAACACGCTTATAACGAACTGACGGATATAACGAACTAACTTTTTAGTCCCGACTATTTGCTGTAGTTATGCTGTATATATGCTTATAACGAACTACGGTTATAACGAACTAAAATGAGTAGTCCCTTTGAGTTCGTTATAACCGTAGTTTACTGTACTCCCCTTGACAACCGTTGCTTATCTTCACCTGACCTGTGGCCTGTATGCAGGACCACGTGCGAACACATCCTTGTCACACATATCTTCACCATTTAACGTACAGTAAACTACGGTTATAACGAACTCAAAGGGACCACTAACTTTAGTTTGTTATAACCGTAGTTCGTTATAAGCATATATACAGCATAACAATAGCAATTAGTCGGGACAAAAAAATCAGTTCGTTTTATCCGTCAGTTCGTTATAAGCGTGTTCGTTATAAACGTACTTTACTGTAGTCACATGTGTCAAAACTAAACGCTTAAAAGAAATGATCTAGTTGTTTGTTTGTTGTTTAACGCCACACTCAGCAATATTCCAACTATATGACGGCGGTCTGTACATAATCGAGACTGTACCAGACAATCCAGTGATTGATATCATGATCATCGATCAACGCAATTGGGATACGATGACATGCATCAACCAAGTCAGCGAGCCTGACCACCCGATTCCCTTCGTCGCCTCTTAAGACAAGCATAGTCGCCTTTTACGGCAAGCATGGGTTGCTGAAGACCTATTCTAACCTGGATCTTCACGGGTCGCTTATGAAAATAGGGGTATGGATAAAGCAAACAATTTGTTTATTTGGCTAACACTAAGTAATGACATTTACCTGTCTGATGGGGTTTAGTTACCGAAGTGCCAGGCGGCCGCTGGTTGATGGGGGAGGGCGTGGCAGGTTCGTGATGACCCCCGCTGGAGTGGTGTCGTGGGTAGCAGCAGTACGTCATGAACCCACAGCGAGGGGTGTAGGAGTGAATGTATCCCTCCGGGCAGGTCTCCGTGTACCGGACACATATGCCATCATAGTCCAGCCGGCAGTCTGGCAGGCAGAAGTATCAATGTATGGACGTAGGTTAGACACAGACTATAACTCTGTGTACACTGACATCCATAGAAAATAGAACAACTCATGCTTGCCGTAAAAGGCGTCTATGCTTGTCGTAAGAGGCGACGATCGGGATCGGGTGGTCAGGTTCAGTGACTTGGTTGATGCATGTCATCGAATCCTAATTGCGTTGATCGATGCTCATGATGTCAATCACTGGATTATCTGGTCGAGTCTCGATTATGTACAGACCGCCGTCATATAGCTGGAATATTGCTAAGTGCGGCGTTAAAGAAAAAAACAAACAAAACAAACAGACATAGAAGATAAATACTTATGAACACATAGGTGTGAAATGATTATAAATACTTATATTATATTATTACTGTCCGCATGGTCACGGGAGCAGATTCTCCAATGAACATGTTGAGGTCTAGAAACATTAAATGGACAGAAAGACACAGTTCCTGGGAACCTTTGACGTTAAAGACATTGCACATTCTGTTCTGGGGATGTGATATATAACTGACAGGTTCTCTTGACCGACATACCCTTGCTCAGAAGGTCTTACATGATACACAAATGCCAAGACTTAGATAGCACCACCGTCAAACCGTCTTCGGACGTCTGACGGCGGGGTTATGCTTGTCTCCAGGGCGACCATCAGCGGGTTCTGGATACCATACAACACCACGGGAAATGTCTCTGATAGGCTTACACTTACCATCCTGCACAGGACCGTAATATTACACTCCAATACTAAGTTTTTATTCAGAAAACATGCGTCACCATAATACCCTTTTAAAGGCATGATTTATAACCCTGCATTTATCTCGGATTAAAAACGCGTGTTTAAAAGTTCTATATTGCTCATTTTGATATGCCATAATCTGACATTTAAGTAAACGAATATTGTGTTTTTTTTATCCATATTCATAAGTTGTAATGGCATGTAAGCAGATCAAACGCGAAACTGCAGGGGCGAGGCGATTCTTTTTCACGAGCCGATAGTTTAGAGTGTGTTCTATGATGTTCCCTTCTTTCTCTAAATTTAAATACATCACAACGTTTAGACTTGTGATAAAACATTCTTTTGAATAAAAAAAATAATTAACAGAACATAACATGCGAGCATCTCCAAAGCTCTCAAAATATTAAAACTACAAAAGGCATTTACCATTGAATCCTGAGGCCAAAGACACAACGGCCACAAAAATTGTGAGACGCTCCATCGTTACTTGACTGTCCACCTTCATTGAGCTGCCTGGATTGAGGAGATCGCAGGCTGTGTGCGGGTATAAACCCCCCCTGGGTGAGATACAGCACGGCCCGAGACAGGTGGGCAGTGGCCACCGTTCACAACTCTGATGTTACAAAACTGACCTTTTCACACAGAGTTCAGCCACTCGATATATGATAACGCTGTTTTGTTCACCGATTTCTTCCAAATTTCTAATGAATAAATACGGTAAATATAAAACGTCACACTGCAAACATGAAAACGTCGGGTTGTTTTCGTATATGGTCCTAGGACAGAAAAACGACGTTTTTTTGGACGCTTTCAAACCGTCGTTTTTCCGTCAAGATAACGTCGTTATTTGACATCGGAATTTACTTGGAGAGAACGATCTCATCAAGCACCTCCTTTTCTTTATTGCCATCTGGGATTCGAACTCTTTCCACAAACGTATGAACAAATAAAGAAAATCATATATAAACCACAGTTTTATTGTTTCTGTTTAATCTAAATTAGGATTGGTTGGAAACAAAATTATATCGTACAGTCCCTGGATCAGCTGATGATGTTGTGTATCCACTGTGTGTAGCTGGAGACCCTGGTGTAGACCCCCGGGAACCTGCTGTCCCCACACTGCTTCCCCCACGACACTACACCTGTCAGGTGCCACACCCCCTGTTCCACGCAAGCGAGGGGGCCTCCAGAATCGCCCTGATGAAAAGCCATATGGAAGTTGATCATTCGTAGGTCCTTATTTGCACTGAACTCACATACACATCTTGTATTAATTAAGTTCCACCGTTCCCCGTTATCGTTGCTCACAATATCAATCACTGGATTGTCTGGGCCAGACTCGATTGTTTACAGCCACGTCATATAGCTGGAATATTGTTGAGTGTGGCGTTAAATAAACAAACAAACAAAAAACAAACAAACAAACAAATCATATTATATAAGGCCATAACGTCGATAATGACCCTTCCAGAATAATAGATTGTCTATATCATATCGGGTCAATGAAGTAGACCTCTTCAACTCCCCACACCCCCTCCCAAATTACATGGGGGCATTTCATTACATCGAGAAAACACGACGATGTCCCTTCTAGAGTTCCTTTTGTGGGTTCCCACATGTTAGACAGCTGATTGAAATAAGCCATTCGAGTTAATGTGGTTTCATGAAGTAAGCATACCCTACACTGTCAAGGCACAGTCATGTTATTAGGCAAAAAACAATATCGATGTGACTTTAGTGAGTGAGTGAGTATGCTTTTAGCAATATTCCAGCAATATCACGGCGGGGGACACCAGAAATGGGCTTCACCCGGGTCTTCAGCGTGACGATCGAACGCTTTAACCACTAGGCTACCCGACCGCCCCGATGTGACGATAACCTTAAACTCACACAATCTCTAAGTTATTCATTACTCACTCACTCACTCACTCACTCACTCAATCACTCAATCACTCAATCACTCACTCACTACAGGCGACTGACCACTCACTACAGGCGACTGACCAGGTTGGGGCAGTTACAATGTATATCCCGGCTGATATGAAGTTATTCATTACTCTGAGCGCTCAATCGCTCGCTCGCTCACTCACTCCCTGCCTTCCTCCCTGCCTCCCTCCCTCCCTCCCTCCCTCCCTCCCTCACTCACTCACTCACTCACTCACTCACTACAGGCGACTGACCACTCACTACAGGCGACTGACCACTCACTACAGGCGACTGACCAGGTTGGGGCAGTTACAATGTATATCCCGGCTGATTGGGTGTCAGCGTTGCTCATAGTATTACCCACTGCTGGTCCAGAATCTTCCCGACTCAGTGACAGCATTCATAGCAATATAAACTGTACCTCGCAAGCGTCGTTTCCCCCTCCACCAGCACATATGTTGTTGTCGAAGATGGTGTAGTCAACGCCGGCGTAGTCCGTCCTACATTTAGCCAACGGTACAATGGACACACCAGCTTGCTTCAGATAACCGATGTCCTTGTTACCTTGACAAAAGGAACATTTATATTAGACACTAGTCTCACACAATACAGACATATAAGCTTGCTTCAGGTAACCTATGTCCTGGTGATCTTGGACACAGGAACATCACTGTTAGACACACGTCTCACATAATACAGACACAAAAGTGTACTTCATGTAACCGATGTTCTGGTGACCTTGACAAAAGGAACATTTTACATACGTACACACATCCGTAACACAAGTGTCAAAACGTGTGGTGTCAACCCGGGACAAGTGACATAGTTCAAATGTGCCTCTGTTCTACCGGCAAGGAATGGATGACCGATATGTGAGATGGATGTAAAAGCCCCTGCTATATGTACAGCGCCCGTAGACAGCTTGGCTTGTATACTGGAATGCAAACGGATCCACTGGTCGGGGAACAAATAAAACCGCATTTGAGCAGATACTAGTAGCTGGATATACTATGCTATGCTATGCTATGCTATGCTATGCTATGCTATGCTATGCTATGCTATGCTATGCTATGCTATGCTATGCTATGCTATGAGATATGATATGGTAACTTTCCTCACCATGAGTCTCTCCCCATCCAGACACAACACAGTCGGTGGCCGAGTTGGCTGTTTTGGGGAGACAAATCGGCCTGACGTTGTTGTTGAAGGCAAACTGGCTGTTGATGCGTATCAAAGCTATGTCATTTTGGCCAGTTATCTTCTGCAACGTTAAGGTGTGTAATGTTAATCTTGTCCAACATTAACATCGCGTGGTACTCATGTAATTTGAAATAAACATTATGTTTTCTACTCTATCAAAGACCTATTATTAGTTTCAAGCCTGGGTCTAGATTGTTTTCTGCCTGAAGTATATATGTTTTAACGTGAAGTGCTTTATATTCAGAACTTTCGGGAGTAGATCACATCAAGTCGTATCTTGTTAAGATTACATTCAGACATAATCAAACGAGTAATTCCCACCTGTTCCACTGGAGGCTTTTTCATATTCTTGAAGCTTGAAGAGGATTAGTCAATACATTCATCGACTGGTACGTTTTATTGTGCATTTGGTGAGAAAAAGTACGAGAATCTGTACTTTACTGAGAAAGTGTTATCCAAAATAAAACATTTGTTGTATTTGGTGATGATTTAACGAAAATACAGAATCGAAACAACCCTGTCTTCATTCCTTCTACAGCGTCTAAATGTCACTTCAGGATATTTTCCGTATATGACTTAACACAGTGAACCAGCGTTATGTTGATCGTAAAGCCAGGGTGTCGAAACGGCTTCTGATTGGGCGATGCATCTTCCCGAGGCAAGGGAGTTCACTGACTTTAAAAGTCCAGATCCCACCTTTGCCGAACTAGGTTGGAATTATGAAGTTATATTTTGGGCTGGACTAACGAGTCTATGCATAGTCCAATCAAAATCGCGTAACGAAATCGACATCTGGTTCGTACACTGTCGTGCAGATTTCGGTCGATTGCAGGGTTTGCAACTCGGCGTTAACAGATATTTTCCAAATCTTTTTATGTTTTATAATCAAGATGCTCACGTGATTTGATTCACTTCCCGAAGCAAAACCTGTTTTATCGCAATACAGATTTTGATTATTGATCAGATCGTCTTGACTGGGCACCGCCATTTTGTTTGAAGCAAATACAAGTGATATGAGAGGTGTCATCTGATTGGCCAATAGGAGGGACATAGCAGGGACATAACTCGTAACAGCCCCGGATGGCGCTTCGATCGCGCTTAGAAATTCCAAGGCAAGGGTGGAAACTGGACTTTTACAGTCAGTTATCTCCCTTGCCTTGGAAAAATGCGGCGATATTGTTCGCCTTACATGATATATGGAGATACTGGTATTCGAGTTCACGATGTCTCGCTGTATATCTATATATATTACCAACATTAAACTCTGGATGGAGTAAGATGCTATGTATGCTGTAGTATTGCTCTGTCCCGTCATGGGCCTTTGTGTTGTACTCTCCCGCCCTCACCATGTAGCCTCCCGCGTTGTCCGCACTGGCAACAAGTGGAAGAAACACAATCAATACTATACTGAGTCAGATTAAAAATCCACATTTTTAAAAGTAATCCCATATATGATATACAACGGTCAAATGTATCAGAGAAGGTAATTTTTAATCATTAATGTCCAAAGAAGGATTTTAATTAACGGTGGTAACCATAGTTTGTTCCAAGCACCTACGGTACTCGGTAATAACATCAACAGTTTAAATCATAAGTCCCAATCTGAAGTTCAGTAGCGTGTATGGCCACCATGTGCGTTGGCAACTGCCACACAACGCCTCCGCATGGACCTTGTGATGCTTGTGAACACATGACTGGGAAGACGACGCCATTGTTGCTGCCATATGGTGCCAAGATCTTGCACATTCTGTGGTTGGTTCTGGAGAGTGCGCAGACTTCTGCAAAGAGCATCCCAGCATTAGGGGTCTGGCATTGTCTGGCATTGTCGTGTTGGAAGATCAAACCGGGTCCATGTGCTGCCATTAAAGGCAGAGGTTCTGGTGCCAGTACCTGGCCGCGGTAAGCAGCAGCGTTGATTTTGCCACGGATGACAAGAAGCCTGGAACGTGCATTGCCACAGAAAGCACCCCACACCATGACACTTCCACCTCGAAATCTGTCAACTTCCTGTACACAACACTGGGCGTAACGTTCATGACGGCGCCTCCACACCCTCGCCCTACCATCAGCAAATCGAAGATTAAATCGGGATTCATCACTGAAGACGACTTGATTCCAATTCCTCTGAATCCATCGTAAGAGTCTCTGTGCCCACAATTGACGTTGACGTCTGTGTAATTGAGTCCCGCAGTATGGCCGTCGTGCTTGAAGGTGAGCAGTTCTCAGACGGTTTCGAACAGTTTGCGCACTCAGTCTACCCCTAAACAGTTCATTTCTGGTTGATGTAGCCGTCAAAATCGGTTACGGAGGTGACGTAAGACAAGTTGACGATCCTCTGCATGTGACGTCACACGTGGTCGACCTGGCCGAGGGCGATCAGCGGTGGTACCCGTTTGCTGTAGACGCGTCTGTAAATCGTAAACAGTCCGTCGACTACAACCAATCGTCCTTGCGACTTCAGCTACGGACGTTCCCGTCTGCA
The DNA here is from genome assembly GCF_023055435.1 of Haliotis rufescens. NCBI lineage: Eukaryota > Metazoa > Mollusca > Gastropoda > Lepetellida > Haliotidae > Haliotis > Haliotis rufescens. The sequence continues at coordinate 29,847,225 of NW_025963824.1, read as the reverse complement.
ACATGCCGATGGCACGTTCACGTTGCACATTTGAAAGGCGTGGCATGACAAATGGCCGTAAAGACTTTTGTTTTCTTGTGTTTTTCTTTTTTTGTCAATGACTGCTAACCAGTATGGCTGAAAACACGTGCGGTATTATGGCCACGTGACCAGTTGCACGTGAAAAAAACACTTTTGCCACTATAGTGCTGTGCACATGATTTTGATCGATTCACCTGCACAAAAACGGGTGTTATCTGAAGACAATACGTGGCCATTACTGTTTACATACACAATAAGGGCCCACAATGATAACTGGTCAAAATGTTAAAATTTTAAGATTGTGAAGTTTTTAATTTGGTTCAGTATAGTATAACATACGTTCCGAATAAACAATTACAAAAATGAATATAATTTGCTTTGAATATTGGTAATACGTTGCCCTACATATGGAATTTGTTTTACTTAGCCATATGTTTATGTTTATTTGTTTATATCAAAGACCTCTATATCCAACTCAAATAAAAGAAGTTAACTGCCACTTGAAAAATTGAACTTCCCCCAAAATATTACAAACGTTTTCAAAACGTTTCTAAGCTGAAAACATAAGCCAAAACACTGCAAAATTAAAGAAAAAAAAACACGACTATGATACACGGTGGTGGTAAAAAAAAGAGAATACAATAATGGCTATTCGATGGTGATGTATTTGATACAGGTACATGTATCATACCTCTAGTTGTGTTTGGATACCGTTTGTAATTTTTGGTTCAAGTCCAAAGCTACTTCTTGCTCCTTCATCAGGTGAATGCTAAGTAAGTGCATACAGTACTAAATATATATCATGATGTTCACACAAGACAAGGTGGGATGAATGTACATGGATAACAATATAATGACGAAGCCGATGGGATAGGATTAATGTATAAAATCACTATAAAAAAGTGTCATGTATTCATGTACTCCCAACTTCTAAATGCCTACCTGAGACAAATATGTATCACTATTTTAATGAACTGAAATGAATTTTAGGTTTTCTTAGAAATAATGTTAATTGAAGACGTACTGTTGCATGCAATGGGCAGCGGTGAGGAGCCACGTATTCGCGATGATTGCTCCCGAGCAGGCATATTTGTCGTTATACGTTATAAAAGCCTGTGAAGAAAGGAAGGGCATATTAGTGTGGATAGCTTTAGCATGTGATTTTGAAAAAGTGACTTTAGTTTGATCCCAAATACCACTGGATACTGGTACACCTAAGGGACGCAACTCTGCATAGCGCATGTCTACGCCTTCGCCGACTTATTACAAAGGTGAGTCCACTTCTTCCGACATTACACACTAACTATATACTGTAACATGAAACAATGAGTGAGTGAGTGAGTGAGTTGGGTTTAACGCCGCTTTTAACAGTATTCGAGTTATATCGCGGCGTGTCAGCTTAATGTGGGAGGAAAGCCCGAAGTGATGCAGGTCTCAGACGTTTACCACTTCGGTGAACCCACGAGCACGGGTATGGTGCTGACAAACCTAGAAACATAATCGGGGCGAACCGGGATTCGAACCCACAACCATAGGTTTCTGGCGTGCCCAAGGGACACAACTCTGCACAGCGAATCGCGGCGCCTTAGACGACAGGGCCATCCGTGCCCCCCAAGGTTGATGAAGGTCATTTACGTTTGCTTTATCCAAAATTGCTACTCCACCCACCTGCCATGGCCATTCCCCGGGTACAGACCGCGACCCCCCGACGATTCTCCTGCCGATGATGTGCCCACCAAGCACTCTAGTTCCGCATTGTGCTAGGGGAAATAACTCTGATAAGACACTCGGTGTGAAGGCGTTCAAAGATGCAACAACCTACACAATCTTATTCACTTCAAGATATCATATGAACGGGTCGGGGTAAGATAGTGAGACCCTACATCAAGTTTTTTCTAGATAATTATGTTTTGTGGGTTGCAAGGTCCAGTATAACAAAAGAAACATGAGTTATTCCCCTTTGCTGGTTAGGTGCAGAATTGCATCATCTCCATATTTGTGATAAGTCACATGTATGTAGAGCCATCTTGGCAAGACCGTGACAAGCCACAAAATCATGGCCGAACGCATGCTGTCTGAAGAGGATGTTTTGAGAGAAATCTCAGGTCTGAGTGAAGACTAATATTTTTTTATAAATTATCAAACTTTGAAAATCATTTATCTCAAAAGTAGGTTTGTGTGGATTATCACTATGTTACCCCGACCCATTCTTATTTCACGCATGAATACAAGCCAAAATAGGGAATAAATGACATGTGTATGACTTACTTGGATTGCTATACTGGATGGATTGTGTTCGAAAAGCAGTTGCTACATCTGTCGAGAAGAAACAGTGCGATAAATGACATACATGTACGAAGTCCTTCACCAGCGAAGAATATGTTGTAAATAAGGGATCGTGGTATACCCTGACACTTCATTCTGTGGATTTTGTCTTTGCACGCATTTGTCTGTTCCTGTGGTAATATTGTTTATGTAGGTTTGAATTGAGTGAGTGAGTGAGTGAGTGAGTTGGGTTTAACGCCGCTTTTAACAGTATTCCAGTTATATCAGCTTAATGTGGGAGGAAAGCCCGAAATGATGCAGGTCTCAGACGTTAACCACTTCGGTGAAACCCACGAGCACGGGTATGGTGCTGACAAACCTAGAAACATAATCGGGATTCGAACCCACAACCATAGGTTTCTGGCGTGGCCAAGTGACGCAACTCTGCACAGCGAATCGCGGCGCCTTAGACGACTGGGCCACCTCAAAACGGGATATAACACATGCAGGTCTAATGATACAGCATAAGATAGTGCAAGGGGTCACCTATTGTAGGGTGTGTCAAGGGATGCTGTCCAACACAACACAGGTGGGTGTGGCCATGTTGATGATGGCAGTCGGCGGACCGAAATATATGATGGCAATCACTGTGATGAGAAGAGCAGATTCCGCCGTGTTGTCGACACTCATCTAGAATCAGGCATAGTTATGAATATTTCAGCTTCATTATCATAAAAGTAAACTAAACCCGTGGGACGATTCCTGGGTAGACGAGGTCCCAAATACCCCAAGAACCGTCTTTAATGAGTGAGTGAGTTGGGTTTAACGCCGCTTTTAACAGTATTCCAGTTATATCGCGGCGTGTCAGCTTTATGTGGGAGGAAAGCCCGAAGTGATGCAGGTCTCAGACGTTTACCACTTCGGTGAAACCCACGAGCACGGGTATGGTGCTGACAAACGTAGGAACATAATCAGGGCGAACCGTGATTCGAACCCACAACCATAGGTTTCTGGCGTGCTCAAGGGACACAACTCTGCACAGCGAATAGCGGCGCCTTAGACGACTGGGCCACCCGTGCCCCCCGTCTTTAATGAAGACAGGGGTTATAATGTGTAACCTCGTATCCTCGTATCCCAATAACGTGTGTCACCTACCACTAATTGACCAGTCCGAATCGATTACCTGTATTCCTACTTGGTGCAGCCTGAATATTGCTTCCTACGGCTAACAAGAACACTGACCCACAGTAACCTTTTGTCTAAACTTGTGCATAGCTTTATCATTAACGTATACACACCAGGACAGAAACAGGCTAACCTGCAAATGTCCCCCGATCACACAAACACCAGGACAGAAACAGGCTAACCTGCAAGTGTTCCCCCCGATCACACAAACACCATGACAGAAACAGGCTAACCTGCAAGTGTTCCCCCCGATCACATAAACACCAGGACAGAAACAGGCTAACCTGCAAGTGTTTCCCCCGATCACACAAACACCATGACAGAAACAGGCTAACCTGCAAGTGTTCCCCCCGATCACACAAACACCATGACAGAAACAGGCTAACCTGCAAGTGTTCCCCCCGATCACACAAACACCAGGACAGAAACAGGCTAACCTGCAAGTGTTCCCCCCGATCACATAAACACCAGGACAGAATCAGGCTAACCTGCAAGTGTTCCCCCCGATCACACAAACACCAGGACAGAATCAGGCTAACCTGCAAGTGTTCCCCCCGATCACACAAACACCAGGACAGAAACAGGCTAACCTGCATAGTCCATGATACCAGACCAGATATTGGTACCACCTGGGGTGAGAAAATCTCAGTATGATTTTTTGAAAGTCATATATCCATAGATGAAAAAACCCTTTGAAAGCAATCCGGGACTCACAGCTTAGTGGTAGTAATCACCACATAAAGGGGGACCCCAGAGTCGAATCCACGGGACTAGATTTCAGGGTAGGGGAAACCAGAAAGTGGAATAACTTTACAAGCAATAGTCATATGGTGAAGTATGACCACTCAAAATGTTGGTAACCTGATGCTCTACATGTTGGCTTAAAATATTATCACCTACCGGAAAATATATTGCAGATGCCACACCATTGGGACTTTCTTAACCCAAATGGGCTATGATTGAAGCCAAGCAGTACCTAAGTCTGTTTAAAGTCTGATAAAAGGAACTTTATTGTCTTTTATGGTGTGGTACAGAACGGTTTTTGGTACTTTTTAAAACGAATGTCATCATGCGCTAAAAAATGTAAAATTGTATGAGGTTGGGCTGCTAGAAATAAGTTCACATGAATTTATAACTCTCAACTCCAAATTATAAAGGCCATGTGCTAGATGTAGTCAGAAGCTGTTTTGAAGATACATTGTTCTGGTTTTGGGGGGCTCACAAGATTAAACTGAAGGTCAAATAGGGGTCAAATTGGATATGCTAACCGCAGTAACATGAAATGCGGTTATCTGTTGCATAATGAATATTAATATTTGATAAGATCATACAATTAGACACAAAATCTATTTTTATCACATAAGTGTTAGAAACTTAAGTCTTGATTATTGTAGACCAAAACAAGGGTGGTCACATATGAGTCTACATTGTACACTGTTGATTACTCATCATCTGGACCATCATCGCTTCAAATTCAACCTCGTCCTAAACTTGCTGATTGCTACTTGTCTGTAATTTGCAAAGGTATGTCTATTTCATGTTATACTGAAGGCAGGTACAGCTCTCCTCTAAGCCCTTCTTTAAACAGTTACATGCAACCAATTCCATCACTGTCGCAGGAGCAGGTGGTGCACCTACCCAGACAATAACCAAGGCCCCACCCTCCTCCTTCCAACCATGACCAACAGGAAAAGCCTCCATGCTCCTTTTCCATACTTGATAATTGTTCCTCTTGCAATGGTTCTGCGGTGAAGAGGCGCAAGGAGGAAGCTTCCAAGTTTCAGCTTCCTTTTTCTTTGCGCTAAAACAGGTTGAACAGCAATTCACTTCTCAATAAGTGTCCTTGTGCTGTATAGACAGCACATTTGTGACTCTAGTGCCTTGAACAGCTGTGGTGAAACTCTCCAGCTTCTGCCTACGCAAGTCAATGTGTTGCTGTGTATGTCACTGGTGAGTAGCCTGAGGGCTGAAACCTTTCCTCTTCCAGTGAAGCAGCTGACGGTATCACAGCTTGTAAACGGGATTGCCTAAAAGTCGGTCAATTACGCAATACATATCTCATCTTCAACATCTTTGTTGTATGATAGTTTGTTACAGCAGAATGGTGTCCCTTGGGCACGCCAGAAACCTATGACAGTGTGTTCGAATCCCGGTTCGCCCCGATTATGTTGTCAGCACTATACCCGTGCTCATTGGTTTCACCAAAGTGGTGAACGTCTAATACCTGCATCACTTCGAGCTTTCCGCCCACATCAAGCTAACACGCCGTGATATAATTGGAATTATACTATTCAAAGCGGCGTTAAACCCAACTCACTCACTCCCTACTCTTGTGTACGGTTCCGTTTGATTAACTGGGTTTGTGTTGTGATTACCTCCGGCTTAAATTTGAAGTATGTTTAGAAGAATGTTACTATGTTCAAGCCAAACATCGTGAATATATCATGCAACCGAATCATTTTTCAGGAGAATAATTGCAAACTAAGGGCCAACATATTGATTTCCAATGTATCCAGAAGCAAAGAACTTATTCGGGTGTGTAATCTCTGCAGGAAGTTAAAACAACTGTCAATACAATAAACCATGCAGAACCATAAACCGCCGTATGAAACGGTATGAATCATACTTTACATACAGTGAACTACTTGAAACTGTGCTCAAATCTGCACAGCAAGCACCATACATGTGATTGTGAAGACAACTTATTACAAATATCTGATATCAAACCCGTTGTTTTACATGTGTTGTTTATTGAACAAAGTCATGCTTCATAGAAGCCTGGTATCTAATCGTGTTGAACAAAAATTTGCAATAGCAGTGTGAAGGGAGAACGATTGAGTGCGCGTTACATGCTTGACCTTAATTCCTCCCTGGAACCATTCTCGCTGGCTGCCTGAACAACATACGATACATTGCAAAGGTAGTGCGCAAAAGAGCTATCGGGTAAGGGAGATAACCACTCACTCTCAGTAATACAGCTTGAATAAGATACGATGTACAGCATTGCAAGGTCAGGCGTGATAAAGCTCTATACTACAGATACAGCTAAAGAAGATAATCGCTCAATGCCTAATAAAGTCGATATATTTAATTTAATATCATAGATACAAATATGAAATTTTGGAGTCCGATAGTCACGTGTTGTTGTTGTACAAAGGCATTGAAAACTGTTCATTGTCACAATTGTCTCAATCACCAACTGTCAATATACAAAACAGAATAATTCATCAAGATGACAGTTTTCATGTAAAGATTACGTATTTCTAAGCAAATTAAAGATACATATATCTAGTTGCTTAGAAATACTTAATCGTTACATAGAAACTGGCATCTTGATGTATGTATTGTATCGATAATGTATTGTATATTGACAGCTTGTGATTAATTGTTACCAGATGGCTCCACCTGGGGTAGCAGACGACACACTTTCCAACAATGGGGAACAGGGTAAAAATATGAGTAGGCTGGTTATCATCGAGCTAACGACTCACCAGTCTTAGATGTATTGAAAAAACACACTCTTAATTCTCAACCTTATCTAATGTTAATTCAACAATTTATCATATACTTAGCAGTGGGATATTCTGTTAATAATCTCTCATAATTCTATTGAATTGTTCTGTACATTCTATCAATGTTTATTTGTACAAAGCTGTTTTATTTATGTACAGAAGTGAGATATTAATTGTCTGTCTACAATGTATACCTACAATTAAACCGATTACACACAGAAGCTTCACTTTGAGCTCCTTGTTTTCTTTAAATACCGCGATCTGAGACACTATAAAGTGGTATTTAGGTAGACATAATACTTGTCTATAGATGTAAACACATTTGATGTTACATCAGTGATGTTTAAGTTGATTTTGACAGCCCAGGCCAAGTCGGACCAAACACAAGCCAAACACTTCTCATAGAGACTATGTTGAGAATGTAGAGGGAAAAGGGCTTCACTTTGAGCACCTTGTTTTCTGTAAATATCTGAGACACTATGAAGTGGTTTATAGTTAGATATAATACTAGTCTTTAGATATAATGAATGTTAGCAACTTTAGAAGTGCCAGGACAGTTCTTAACACGTGTCGTGTCAGCCCTATGACATTCGCGAATATCCACTTCCAGAAAACATCCTGTGTTGGTTTAACATGAATTAGTAAAGGTTAATTAGGGATGCCCAACACGTTAATTAATGAAAGAAGAGTAGTCAAAACACTGTCGTTTCCTGCCCTAGGCATCACACCCCTACACGCTAAGGTCGGTGAGAAACTTTCTCATCAAAGAAAACACAGTCAAGACACTGACTTTTCTACGAGGACTCACGGTATGCAGTCATAATTATCAGTTTATTACATTGTTGAAGATGCATTTCGATTCAAACTTAATTAAATGAGCAAAACTATACGTTTGTGGACATTTGCGATCTGCCTAGATATGCACGTTTCGTTTTATTATTCTGCAATCCATTTTTAGTATTAGCCACTGGCCCGGCCCGGCCCGACTTTTCTTGGCCCGACTCTTGGGAAATCCCCTTGTAAACACCTGCAGTCCCAGAAGGTCTGCAGATTTGTCAACGCCTTGCGTGTCAGCAACCTTCTGGACGTCAACATATACATTTCATGTCCTGGTTCTACCCTTCATGTAAATTGAGGATGGTAGCTGTGATGGTAATGCCAAGCCAATAATAAGGACATACGCATCGTATCAGACACACTCACAACTGTAGTAAAGCCAGAATCAGTACAGCGCTTCGCATGAAGGAGGAGCCTGCTGTCTGCCTCTTCTTGGCTTCATCTGAGGGCTTTACATTGTTGACTGGCTCCAACGTTAGTCTTATGCAAGTCTGCTTCTCCGTTCATCTTCACTCCAGCCAGTAACAAGTACTTAAATCAGGTGTGCCTTGTTCTCTAGGTTCAGGACATTCACTGTATGACCCAATGTTCGGGTGCAAGGGTCCTGAATGGTATACCATGCTGGGATCCTCTGTTGGCTCTCTCTGCATCTTTGATTGATTCCTCTTGATAAACATCAAACACCATGTCAGTATACCCACAGGATATTCCTTCTCGCAAGGCTTTAGGAACTTCAGTATGCGACATATTTAGATCCGCCAATTACTCTGTACTTTGCAGTAAGGTAATGTCTGCTGATGGCTCCAGGCTTCAGACAGAAACCTTTGGTGCCTCGTTGTGCCTTCTAGGTACAAGATATCGACAATATCGAAGTGTGACATCCAAAATTGGTGATGAACATCATTCTGATCCTGGTAGAAATACTCTGCCAGAGATATAAACTCTGGAGTGCTAAGTGCTTCAAAGAAGGTATCCTGGCATATGTCTTGTCAAAACGCATTGATCGTCTCTTTTATCTTTATGGAGGCTTTCCATCAGTTAAACCCATTCCAAACAAGCCGTTGCAGTGCCTCATATAGCAATTTGTGGAATCTAACAGCACGGTTGTATCTTCAACCGTCAAGTACACCTTCAACAGAACCTTCAACGATCACTTCAGTTTCTATGCAGAGGTCTCTTAACCCAGTTTTTCTACCACACCAAACAGTGTGTACACTGTGTGAAATACGCCTAACCTAGGAACGATTCAGAGAATAGCTTCTTCTGTTTCAAAATGTTTTCAGTGGCCTTTGCATACAATGCCTGGTCGCAAACCAAAACAATGCTCCCAAGGGCTAGTGACGTTCTGATCTTCTGGGACTGACACAAAACCTCATGGACAGTAAGTGGAAAGCCAACCACAACTTTAACATGGACATGAATATTGAACCCTTTCAAGCTGCTCGCAGTCTGGTTTCTGAACAATGCAACCGAGTTATCATCCATAGTAGGGTTTTCTTGTTCACCCCCTGTTTCAGTTCCATGTCGTCTACTTCAATGTTATCACGAGGTGGCGGACCAGCTCATACACAAGCATTGTAGATAGGAAGCTGCGACTTGACAACCTTGATAGTTCCATGCTTCTGTGTTGGTTCATTCAGGACATCCTTCAAATGCTGTGGACCACTCACCTTTTGCTGCACGTTGATTCCATTACTTAGTGTGATGTCCCTCCTCCACTTAGTGTCTCTTCAAGTCAGTCGATGTTATCAAACGCCAATGTTACTTGGACATTTGGTTGTATGCATCCTGGTAGTGTAACACTTTCTTCGCTCAATGACAATTTATGAAGACAGAGTGCTGTGTCATTCTCCTCAATTGGGGAGTATGAAACGCCATGTCCAATTCGGTTCAGAATGCGAATTAGTTCCACACACCCAGTGACTAATTTCGCAACATATGGCAGCAGGATTTGTTTTTTGAGTTTCACCTTGACCCACATTTTGCCATCACAATGTCCTACCCTATAGAGTCTGCTAATATGGTCTGATACACGAATTGATGTGGTAGTGTCTCAAGTTAAAACTCATTTTCAAGAAGAGGTTTAATGATGCAGGAATGTAGACAGATGCATTTTTCATTTCTGTTGATACTGTTGGCCAAGACCTTGTAACATCTTATCCCTTGACTTCATTTCTAAGCATAAAAAATACATTCATCATCATTGTATCAAAATGAGAAGTGCTTTGCTTGGCAGCTAGGAGCTGTTCCTTCAACTTCTGGTTTTCTTTGATTAGCTCAGTCAATGTTTGTCAGGATAATCCGAAGGTTTGCTTTTCTCATCAGGTATCATATGGATACTCTTCAATTTGAGTATATGTTAGGTCAAGGTCGCACGAAACAGAGTCTGTGGAAGCTGCAGCTGCACTAGATTTGGCTTGTGGCGTCTTTCCAGGCTTAGTGTATAGCCAGAGCGATGGAAACCTCCTTCAGCAGCGACTTCAAAAACATTAACTGCTCCCTTTTGAAAGAAACGATAGATGAGAGTTATCTCTCTTGAAAAGCAGACAACACTGTCTGGATTCCTTTTTAAGAATGTTTAGTACCGGTAATGTGACTTGGAAAATGTGTATTTGATCATTTAAACTTTCCTATATGTTAAGTAGAGTTAAATAATAGCAACTGTTTTCCAATAGAAAAAAGGATTATATGCACACATAATGCTTCTGGCTCACATCCCTGTTCTTGTTCTTATGAGGAGGCCATTGAAAGCGAGCAGTCAGTGTCTCAAAATTCAACTTTAGTACAAAACATTAATTTAAGTTTGTCTTTTCTTTTGCAGAATAAGGGTCCCTTCTTATTCTAACTCAAAGGGTTATATTTTGTAATATATTCAGGTTGAAACCGAGTTCATATATGGTACTAGATGGCATTCTTATTGGATTAGTGGTAACCAAATTACATCAAAATGTAACTTGACCATCATCTGGTTATATATAGGGCATGACTATGAGCAATAGGAGTAGTTTTTTTATCAAAACATAATGACAGTTTTCAGGAAGTTCAACTTCATACAAATCTTGTATGCTTTTAGCGCAAAACGACATTTGTCTTAAAGTGCATCAAAAACCGTTCTTTACCACACCACAAAAGATAATAAATTTCACTTTTTTCAGACTTTTAACGGACTTGGGTACTTCTTGGCTTCAACCATAGCCCATTTGGGCTAAGAAAGTCCCATTGTAGTGGTATGTGCAGTTTATTTTCTGACAGGTGGTAATATTTTAAGCAGAGGTCAAATGTTGTGACCTTTTGACCTCTGGTGACCTACATTTTTTTGACCATGTATTAGTCCTATATTACAAACCAACATGTAGAGCATCAGGTTACCAACATTTTGAGTGGTCATACTTCACCATATGACAATTGCTTGTAAAGTTATTCCACTTTCTGCTTTCCCCTACCCTGAAATCTAGCCCAGTGGATTGGACTCTGGGGTCCCCCTTTATGTGGTGATTACTACCACTAAGCTGTGAGTCCCGGATTGCTTTCAAAGGTTTTTTTCATCTATGGATATATGACTTACAAAAATTGAGATTACTGAGATTTTGTCACCCCAGGTGGTACCGCTTTAAAACATTTTGGAGTCTGGCTCATGGACTAGCAAGTGCTCCCCCCGATCACACAAACACCAGGACAGAAACAGGCTAACCTGCAAGTGTTCCCCTTGATCACACAAACACCAGGACAGAAACAGGCTAACCTGCAAGTGTTCCCCCCGATCACACAAACACCAGGACAGAAACAGGCTAACCTGCAAGTGTTCCCCCCGATCACACAAACACCAGGACAGAAACAGGCTAACCTGCAAGTGTTCCCCTTGATCACACAAACACCAGGACAGAAACAGGCTAACCTGCAAGTGTTCCCCTCGATCACACAAACACCAGGACAGAAACAGGCTAACCTGCAAGTGTTCTCCTCGATCACACAAACACCATGACAGAAACAGGCTAACCTGCAAGTGTTTCCCCCTATCACACAAACACCATGACAGAAACAGGCTAACCTGCAAGTGTTTCCCCCGATCACACAAACACCAGGACAGAAACAGGCTAACCTGCAAGTGTTCCCCACGATCACATAAACACCAGGACAGAAACAGGCTAACCTGCATGTGTTCTCCTCGATCACACAAACACCAGGACAGAAACAGGCTAACCTGCAAGTGTTCTCCTCGATCACAAAAACACCATGACAGAAACAGGCTAACCTGCAAGTGTTCCCCGATCACACAAACACCATGACAGAAACAGGCTAACCTGCAAGTGTTCCCCGATCACACAAACACCTGGACAGAAACAGGCTAACCTGCAAGTGTTCCCCGATCAAACAAACACCAGGACAGAAACAGGCTAACCTGCAAGTGTTCCCCGATCACATAAACACCAGGACAGAAACAGGCTAACCTGCAAGTGTTCTCTCCGATCATATAAACACCAGGACAGAAACAGGCTAACCTGCAAGTGTTCTCCCCGATCACACAAACACCATGACAGAAACAGGCTAACCTGCAAGTGTTCTCCTCGATCACAAAAACACCATGACAGAAACAGGTTAACCTGCAAGTGGTCCCTTGATCACACAAACTCCATGACAGAAACAGGCTAACCTGCAAGTGGTCCCTTGATCACACAAACACCATGACAGAAACAGGCTAGTCTACCTTTGATCATACAAACACCAGACCATTAGCAAGCTAATTGCAAATCTTCTCTCGATCACACTAACACCGGAACTGAAACAGACTAACCTGCAAGTTGTCTCCCGATCACACCAACGCTGAACAATATGGCCGCAATATAAAGAAGAAGGGCTGCCATACTGTTAGATACGTGTTTGAGCTCATCCACTTCGTGATTCACAGTATAGAGATAAGCACCTTTCACCGCTTAGTCTTTGAATACACTCAGAGTAATATATAAGATTACTGCATTAAACCAGAATTCAATGAACCAGTAAAAGATTACGGACTGAGGTTTTCCTGTCATTCTTTCATATATAAACTGATTAAAACATTATTGGGTGGACGAGTTGCTCCATTGCAATGCGGGGGCACGGGTGGCCCAGTCGTCTAAGGCGCCGCGATTCGCTGTGCAGAGTTGCGTCCCTTGGGCACGCCAGAAACCTATGATTGTGGGTTCGAATCCCGGTTCGCCCCGATTATGTTTCTAGGTTTGTCAGCACCATACCCGTGCTCGTGGGTTTCACCGAAGTGGTAAAGGTCTGAGACCTGCATCACTTCGGGCTTTCCTCCCACATTAAGCTGACACGCCGCGATATAACTGGAATACTGTTAAAAGCGGCGTAAAACCCAACTCACTCACTCACTCCATTGCAATGCTAAGGAGAACTGCTTCTCTTGATCCTACAAGGGTCTTGTTGCAGATTCGAACCTTTTTATTCCCTTGCTCGGTCAACATAAATGAGCACCTCGTCTACGTTCCTTCAAAAAGCTGTGACATACCTTCAACATGGACTCAGGCTGTGGAAATCCTACAAACCGTCCTCTTTGACCCAGGTGTCAAACGCAGCACAGCAGTGTCTCAAGATGTACAGATACCAGAAATGGGCCACTGGTACAAGGACCGCCTCCTTGGTCTAGTGGTAGAGCGTCCGCCCGGAGAGCGGAAGGTCGGGGGTTAGATGTTCGGCCGCGTCATACCAAAAGACGATGCAATTTAGGACTTGTTGTTACCCTGCCTGGTTCTCGGGATTTAGGGGCTAAAGCAAGAACTTGACAGCTTTAGCTCTGTCGGCTCGGAGTCAGTATACTTTGTGAGTTGGTATTCATGTTTAACTGTGGCATGGTATCTCAGTGGGCTAGCACTATAAAATCAAATGCAGCACAGTAGTGGCTCAAGATATAACTATATTGGGTTAACGGAACATGTATTTGTATCCACGAATTTACACTGAGAAAGTTTCCAGACGTTCCTATTCATAAATGTTGTGTTTTTGCTTTGATACGTTTTACAGGCATTGCAATGTGTGTATAATGTTTGCCGCTTATCTTGTCACTCCACATGTAAGATATAGGTAGAACACTCCCTGAGAGGCAACACCTGACCAGGGTTCACTGGCTCTAACAAAGGTCAGCAGTGACTTGTCAGTTTGTAACTACTCGATCGTTTTTAAACTAATTTTGATTATATACACCTGGGAATACGTTTCACGTCTTGTTTATGTTCATATCTGCTCAAATGTTGGTATTTTTCTCCAAATGGGTCATATCATAGGAGGTGGGGTGAGGCGAGGCGAGGCGAGGTGAGGTGAGGTGAGGTGAGGTGAGGTGAGGTGAGGTAAAATGTCGTTTTACGTCGCGTTAAAAAATATGCATGCATATCTGTGTATGCGTGCGTGTGCGTGTGCGTGTGCGTGTGCGTGTGCGTGCTGTTTGTGCGTGCGTGCGTTCTTGCTTGCGTACGTGCGTGTGGGTTTGTGCTAGACCGGAGTCATGCTGTTGCTCGGCCGCGTCATACCAAAAGACGATTAAAGCTAGGATTTGTTGTTACCCTGCCTGGTGCTCGGCATTTAAAGGCTAAAGCAAGGACTGGTCGGCTCGGAGTCAGATATACTGTGTGAGTAGGTATTCATGTTAATTTCCGGTATTGTATTTCAGTGGGCTAGCATTAAAAAATCGCACACACATCCAAACACAAACACACACATGCACGTCTCTATATAAGTGACGGATTGACAACTCCAAAGTCAAAGAGTAGAAAAACGTTCTGTCCAAATATTTTCTCAAAAGATTGTATTAGGTTGCACTAGGCTGCATGCATTCCTTAAGACTATGAAATCTGGGAACATATATTTGCTGCGGTGTGTTGATATAAAAAAACATAATTTGTCGAACAATGGGACTTGAAAAACAGTTGGAAATTAAATAATTCTAATTATTGGTAAGATTGGAGGCATAGGTATCAAAACATTTTGGTGAGTGAGTGAGTGAGTGAGTGAGTGAGTGAGTGAGTGAGTGATAGAGTGAGTTGGTGGGTGGGTGGGTTGGTGGGTGGGTGAGTGAGTGAGTGAGTGAGTGAGTGAGTGAGTGAGTGAGTGAGTGAGTGAGTGAGTTGGTGGGTGGGTGGGTTGGTGAGTGAGTGAGTGAGTGAGTGAGTGAGTGAGTGAGTGAGTGAGTGAGTGAGTGAGTTATTCCAGCAATACCACCGCGGGGGACAGCGGAAATTGGTTTCACGCATTGTATCCATGTGCGGAAGCGAATCCCCGGTCCTTCGTTCTTACACGTGAACGCTTTGACCACAAAGCCACCCAACCACCCTCTTTGTCGAATGGCGTCTAGTCATTTAGGCGCCTTACGTACATACAAGTCCGACTTGCTGCCTTGAAAACTATAAAACAAAAAACTTTAAAAAATCCTGAATAGCAATTTACATCCCTTAAATGTATATACAGTAAACTACGGTTATAACGAACTCAAAGGGACTACTAAATTTAGTTCGTTATAACCGTAGTTCGTTATAAGCATATATACAGCATAATTTCCGCAAATAGTCGGGACCAAAAAAGTAAGTTCGTTATATCCGTCAGTTCGTTATAAGCGTGTTCGTTATAACCGTACGTTACTGTCTGTACTAGTTTCATGTTATGCTCCCGAAATGAGCCCTAGCCTTATTTCACCTACAGTACATCTTCGTAAAAACGCCGGTTCAGGCGAAGCGACAGCGAGACATGTGAAAAAATACTAAAAACACGTTGATACAACGCCGAATGAATTGGTTTGAACGCCGTTTGTATGTTACATCGTAAGTACATCACCAAGAATAAGGTGAGGTGAGGTGAAATGGGGTTTAACGTCGCGTCCAAGATTATTGCACTTATATAGCGACGTGCATGTACGTGTGTGTGTTTGTGTTGCTGCTTGTACTAGTACGGACTGATGATTTATAGTGCTAGCTCACCGAGATACCATGCCACAGTTTAACATGAATACCCCACTCAGACACAGTATACTGACTCCGAACCGACCAGTCCTTGTTTTAGCCCCTTAATGCCGAGCGCCAGACAGGGTAACAACAAGTACCATCTTTTAACGTCTTTTGGTATGACGCCACCCCGGACCTTCCGCTCTCCGGGCGGACGCTCTACCACTAGATTACGGAGGCGGTCATCAGAATAAGAAATTAACGGATTCAATCTCATTTGTGAAACAGAATTCTGATTAGTCAGATTGAAGTGAGTCATGAGTTTTATCAAGGAGATTCGACGGGGAGGGCACGGGGGCAGCAGTTGTATTGTCGCTGAGCAGATTTGCGTCCCTTAGGCGCGCAAGGAACTTATGGCTTCGCATATTGGTTCGCCCTGATTATGGTTAAAGATGAGTCAGCACTATACCCCTGCACGTTGCTTTCACAACAGTGGTAAACGTCGGGTCTCCCTCCAACATGAAGCTGACACGCAGTGATATAACTGGAACTCTGTTAAAATCGGCTTTGAGCTCTCTTGTTGATGACACTTGTACATATGACGTCCCTCAACTTCCATTAATGAAGATTCAATCAATGACATCGACAGTCAGATAGACGTATTACAATTGCTGAACCCGAGGAAGACACAGGTTTTAGCCATGGATTCATTGAAACTATTATTCATGAACATATACAGATGAATAAGATATCTGCTCGTTGGGTGCCAAAGTATCTAAATTCTTAGGAAATTTCTAAGGAAAAAAGAACTGACATTGCCAGTGAAAATATAAGTTAATTTAGCTAATTGACGAGGAATTTAAAAAGAGATTAGTAAAATTATGGCCACTGTCCTCTAGGATGCTAAGGGTGCGATTCTTGTTAATTACTTATATTAGGAGGTCAAAAGACAATTACCGGTGCCTACTATGCTGATTTGCTTCTTCATCGCCTGATTGATTCTGTCAAAGAAAAGCGGCGAGGAATACTGACTGCGGGAGTTCTACTACTTCATGACAATGCATTTTCACACCTCTCGACTTGCAAATGCTGCTGTGCGACAATGATGGGTTCGAAGAGCTTCCCCACCCTCCATTCGCCAAACCTGGCACCAAGTGATTTCCAACTATTTTCTAAACTAAAAGAACACCTTTGTGGAAAGCTCGATGACGACATGAATGGGATTTTCAGGGTGGCTTCAGAAAACGTCTTCCTGACTGGAATTGAAAAGCTTCAATATCGATATGAGAAGTGTATTCAAAAGTAGGGAGATTATGTTGAAAAATAAAATTGAAAATACTTTCACAATTGTTGGTTTTGTTTGTTAGGCTAAGAACTTTTGATCCGCCATCGTAAACATGTCTGAATGAAACATACGATTTGACAGCCATATCACCGCGGAATCTGATACAAGAGAAAAATACGTCTTTCTCAGCCTTTGTCAATAACTTTTAAATAACTATATGTACAATTACAGTGTATAAAATACAAAGTAGAATAAGCATAGACATGATGTTATGGTTTATTTGACAAAGGTTCATGTCCGCTACATCACAGATTCTTCTTGTCCAGGACCAGTGGCTTGGCACCTAAAGCAGGGTTCCCTAGTCTGGAAGAACAAACACACATTGTCATGTGCGGACATATCTTTTGTTTGTTTGTTTGTTTGTTTGTTTGTTTGTTGTTTAATGCTGCACTCCGCAATATTCCAGCTATACGACGGCGGTCTGTAAATAATCGAGTAGGAACCAAACAATCCAGTCATTGACATCATGAGCATCGATCCACGCCATTGGGATACGATGACATGCTTCAACAAAGTCAGCGAGCCTAACCACCCGATCCCGTTAGTCGCCTCTTACGACAAGGATAGTCTCCTTTTACGGCAAGCATGGGTTGCTGAAGACCACGGATCTTCACAGGTCGGGGGCATATCCATGAGTTGGGGGGCGGGGGGGAGGGGAGGTGAAGTACAAACACCTATTGTTATGAGGTGACATATCTTTGAGGGTGGGACGGGGAGTGGTAAGTACAAACACACATATTCCTGTGGGGACATATTTATGAGGGCGGGGTCGGAGGGGTACGTACAAACACACATCGTCATGTTGGGGTCATCATAAACACATGCAAAGGCAAGTCAATTGGTCACCTAAAAAGAACACGTGATCATATGGTACAGTCAAATGTGTCGAATTGAACAAAACCTTTGTCAAATTTGGAAATATTATTCACATGCTGAATACTGCATCCCAGTGATCCTGCTCAAACACCTGATGAATATTTGTCAAAATAACACACGAGACGGCCCTTGGGACCTGGGTATATAAGAAACGCTGTGTATTGCGGTGAGTGAGTGCAAGTGATTTTGGTTTTACGCTGCTTTTAGCAATATTCCAGCAATATCACGGCGAAGGACACCAGAAATGGGCTTCACACATTGTACCCATGTCGGGTTTGGAACCCGGGCTTAGGCGTGATGAGCGAACGCTTTAACCACTCGGCTACCCGACCGCCCTGTGTATTGGGTAGGCAGTTGTAGTTTCAATATACTCACGCGAGTGACGTCACCCCGTGCGAAGTGGAAGCTGTGAACTGGCTCTGTTGACCAACATTCTGCCACACCACCGTCCCTGGCGCATGCTCAGACAGCAGACCATCGTGTATGGCGGACCGGCACACAGAGGAGGACTAGCAAACACAATTATACTTTGTTGTTACTGTGTATGGAGATTATTAGCCAAATGTGTATTCTTATCATGAATAGCATATATTAAGAATACAATTAATTTTATATTATGTTTTTTTGTTTGTTTGATGTTTAACGCCCCAATCAGCAATTTTTACAGCTATATAACAGCTCTGTAAATAATCGAGTCTGGACCAGACAATCCAGTGATTGACATCATGAGCATCGATCAATGCAATTGGGATACGATGACATGCATCAACCAAGTCAGCGAGTCTGACCACACGTTCCCGTTAGTCGCCTCTTACGACAAGCATAGTCGCCATTTACGGCATTCATGGGTTGCTGAAGACCTTAACCGGATCTTCACGGGTCAATTGGTTTTGGTATTTTATTTGTATATATTTGTATATATGATAAGTACGACATGGAAATACTCGAGGGCAATAATTTCTTTATCGTGCCATAATGACATTATTTGGTTTTGTTTGTTTGGTGTCTAACGCCGCAATCAGCAAAATTCCAGCTATGTGACGGCGGTCTGTAAATAATCGAGTCTGGACCAGACAATCCAGCGATTGACATCATGAGCATCGATCCACGTAATTGGGATACGATGACATGCATCAACTAAATCAGCGAGCCTGACCACCCGATCCCGTTATTCGCCTCTTACGACAAGCATAATCGCCTTTACGGCAAGAATGGGTTGCTGAAGACCAATTCTTCCCGGATCTTCACGGGTCTCTTTAATAATATTCATACATTGATGCACAGCCTACTAGCTTTACACATCTTCTGACTAACGGTCCAAAGAATCAAGAGAAAGGTTTTGAAAGCGCTGATGTACACCTTTTATCTGTGAGTGTTGAAATATTAAACCACTGTTCCAACTTTTTTCAGTTCTTAAACAAAAATAACATTAGCTTTGTGTCAAAGCTTCAGTGGCAGATAGATTAGTGTTGTCATGGTAATTGAATTGCTGACATCACAACGGTTTGCAAACTTTATGCATTGTGATGCAATTTCACGTTGGTACCCTGACACTGACTCCTTACCATTTCCTCAGATGCAACGAGCGTTAGTATTAGGACCATACGCTGAAACAGCTTCATACCAAAAGCAACTGGAATTAAACGATATAACCATTTTTTTTTAAATGGCCCCGACGAACGCTTGCTGCTTGCTTGTTTGTTGTTTAACACCGCACTCAGCAATATTCCAGCTATATGACGGGGGTCTGTAAATAATCAAGTCTGGACCAGACAATCCAGTGATTAATATCATGAGCATCGATCCACGCAATTGGGATCGATGACAAGCATCAACCAAGTCAGCGAGCCTGACAATCTGATCCCGTTAGTCGCCTTTGACGACAAGCATAGTCGCCTTTTATCGCAAGTATGGGTTGCAGATGACCTATTCCACCCCGGATCTTCACGGGTCCCCCGACGAACGCGGTAGATGATGGGCAGCCAAGGCAGAGACCTAAACAAGTTGTTTGGTTTATAAACAAACCGATGCATATGTTGTGCTTCCATACACCGGTGTTGGATCCGCTAGACAGGTGGCGGGGCAGTGGAGTCTGAAATGAGAGTCATTGTACCAAGTGCAAATATTGTGCCAATTGAAGCTGATGGAACTTTGCATCTGTCATGGAGAAGACTTTATCATCACTCGTTAAGGAAGCTAATTGTTTGACTGGATACTCAGCGTCAAGTTCCTTTCCATAACCAAAAAAGTCCATTGTGCGATTCTGACTATATCATAAGCATGTGAAAATCCATACCATTTGTCTGACTGGAATGTACAGACATGAAGACGTCATGTGTGTGTGTGTGTGTGTGTGTGTGTGTGTGTGTGTGTGTGTGTGTGTGTGTGTGTGTGTGTGTGTGTGTGTGTGTGTGTGTGTGTGTGTGTGTGTATGTATGTATACTTAACATTTGAAGGATGGAAATATTATTTCACTGAACATATGCTGTATTTGAATATGAACTACAATATCACAGGTACTTACCCACAATATTCAAACGTGCACTGTGAGAATGTTGTGTTACAGGTTCCTGGTCCCTGGTCATTGTACGCTGTGTAAAGACAACAATAAATAGCAGGTAACGAGAAGTTGGCGGGTGCTTTAGTGTTTAAAAACACGTCGTCGATTCCACAACTACGGAAACCCTAAAGGCACATATTATATATTTTTTCTGGAAACCTCACAATGACATTGTGCAATTTCAAGGTACAGTAAGGAAAACTTAAGAAAATATGTTGAAAAACCAAGACACAGAACTATATAATAAATTTCAAGAGTATGGTATCATGCATTTGCTAAAACTTAGGACAAATAAAAAAAAGAGTTTTCTGAAACAAATAATTATTTTTTAAAGAATCCCAGCAAACACACCCTACCCCCAACCCCTTACCCCCTCAGAATATCAAAGGGGCGGTCGGGTAGCCAAGTGGTTAAAGCGTTCGCTCGTCACGCCGAAGACCCGAGTTCGAATCCCAACATGGCTACAATGTGTGAAGCCCATTTCTGGTGTTCCCCGCCTTGATATTGCTAGAATATTGCTAAAAGCGGCGTAAAACCAAACTCACTCACTCACACTAGGAATATCAAATGGTTGATCCACACTTAGTGGAATAACGCCTTACCATATGCACTGCTCGTTGCCGATGCCAAACTGTCTGTGGCGGAACATGAATACATTCCATAGTCGGTGGGGGCGATCTGGTTGATGAGGAGCTTGTGGCTGCCCCCTGACCCGGGGATCTGTACGTACTTGCCCTTGTTGCTGAGATCAAGGGGCTGGCCATCCTTTGTCCACGTCACCTGAAGCGGTGGGTCGCCCGTCACCGTACAGTCAAAGAAGATGACCCCCTTCGCAGGGGTGACACTCGGTGCAAGGCTGGCTTTTGGTGGGTCTGACAAAGGATAATAATTATACTACCAATATTGGTTAATCCATGGACAATGTTAATTTCTGATAAGAATATGCTCGTAGCTACATGGACCTGTAGATCTACGGACCGCCTCTGTGGTCTAGTGGTGGAGCGTCCGCGTCCGCCCCGGCCGCGTCATACCAAAAGACGTTAAAAGATGGTACTTATTGTTACCCTGTCTGGCGCTCGGCATAAATGGGGCTAAAACAAGGACTGGTCGGCTCGGAGTCAGTATACTGTGTCTGAGTGGGGTATTCATGTTAAACTGCGGCATGGTATTAAAGTGAGCTAGCACTATAAATCGGCATCAGTCCGGACTAGTACAAGCAGACACATACACACACGTGCATGCACGTCGCTATATAAGTGCAATAATCTTGGACGCGACGTTAAACCCAATTTCACCACACCTCACCTCACCTGTAGATCTACAGAATGCTGCTTAATTGAAACATAAAAATCAAATTTTAAATATTCATTAATATCAATCTGTCATCAGCATCCTAACTGTCCATACAACACTGCTTGCGTCTGGGATCTATAATATAATCTATAATTCTTCTCTGCCAGGTGTATATCAACCAATAATTAATTATATATATCAAGTGAGGGACTTACCATCTCATTTATTTTGAAAAAAACACCACACAATCTGAATGCTTTTTGAGAAAAAGAGGAGAAGTGGTGGTATCTAGGCCAGGTTAGGAACTTTTTCACACATGGTACAGAGAACTAACTTTCACGTGTCATTTGTTTTAATAATTATGCACGTGCAAATGAATACATGGGCACGTGCAGCTTCTGTTGTAAGACAGGTCATTGACGGGTATGTGACCCGTGAAGATCCGGGGTAGAATAGGTCTTCAGCAACCCATGCTTCCCGTAAAAGGCGACTATGCTTGTCGTAAGGGGCGACTAACGGGATCGGGTGGACAGGCTCGGTGACTTGGTTGATGCATGTCATCGATCCCATTTGCGTGGATCGATATAATATTTATGATATTTATCACCGGATTGTCTGGTCCAGACTCGATTATTTACAGACTGCCGTCATATAGCTTGAATATTACCGAGTGCGGCGTTAAACAACAAACAAACAAACATACACCGCTATGAAAACCCGTGACAAACCTAGTGCGTAATTGTTGTTTCACTGTCTGGAACGCAAGCGCACACGCACTCACGTACACACACACTCTCTTGCTCGCACGAACGCAACGTTAAGCCCCATTTCTCCACAGTTTAATGAATTTATGCCCATGACTTGAATGCATGATCGTTCAAGCTAATTGGAAATGTAACAAAGAGTATTTCGTTTCGAAGATTTATAACATAGTCATAAGGAAAAACACCCACCTTGTACCTTCAGGGTAATATACGCTATATCGTAGCCATGTAAATTCTGGGCTTGGCATCTGTAACGTCCTTCGTTCGTTTTATCAATGTTGGCAACGAAAAGAGACCCGTCACTATGGCTGAACAGATGGGAGTTGGCAGCCTGATAAAACAAACAGGTACAGGTTGGGCTGAAATTAACATTAACACACTGGGCGAAAATATCTCCTTTCATACTCTATATCGTAGCCATGTGAATTCTGGGCTGGGCATCTGTAGCGTCCTTCGTTCGTTTTATTAATGTTGGCAACAGAAAGAGACCCGTCCTTCTGGCTGAGCAGATGGAAGGCTGATAAAACAAACAGGTACAGGTTGGGATGAAATGCATACATATACACACTGGGCGAAAAGATCTCCTTTCACGCTTGAACTTTCCTTGTTTTGACAAAAATATTCAATATGTTCAAGAGTTCAAAAAGAATCAGTCACAAATATCTGCGGAAACAGAATCCGTAGGGCGTAAAAGGCAAATAATGAGGAAACGTATATTAAGGTATCACCGAAAATCAGTCATGGCATCAGGTGTTCGCGAATCTTGATTGGAAAGCTCAGATGGCCTCTACGCGAGTCTTGGCCGATTTGATATGGCACTTCGCTTGGTTGACACTCATTTCTGTACCGAACAGCAATACAGAACCATCAACAGAATCGATATTGACATTGGCACTATGTCCCACATCTTTGGCTCGTTTAAGGAAACTGTGGAATGCCTTGTTTTCATCATGAGTCTTGACATGCTTCACGGGAGGATAACCAGACACATACATGTGTGCAAAAGTGCACAATACAATTCTATCATGAAGAGACTCCACGTTAATCAAACTACGTCCTCCAATTATAATTGGTAAATATAAGCGATTGAGGAATGAGCGAGGGTGGTGGGATCTATTGTCTGACATGATTCTTCGTGTGAGGGTGTTAATACCCTGAATTTCTTGTTTCGTCCAATCAACAACACAAAAAGATTACGAAAGGAAATTATTATTATTATTATTATTATTAGTAGTAGTAGTAGTAGTAGTAGTAGTAGTAGTAGTAGTAGAATTTACACATTAAAATAAATTAATGCAGCAAAGGGGATTTGGGTGATCCTGGCACAGTCAGGCTGGTTAGACTCATCATCAGCTCAGGGCCCTTGCCCCCTCTACACGCAGCCCAGACAGCGAATGGGACTTCTCCCAGGAAGCGCTACCTCGTCAAACCCACTCAGAACTTTTCGGAGAATGTGAAGACTCCCCAAACCCTGCAGCCTTCTGCATTACCAAGATTGTCAGAAGGGCTGTCTTCCTGGCAGTAAACCCGTGTACTCTCCCAAAGTCAGTCATCAGATTGGGAGGTACCAAACCTAAGGCACCGAGAACAATAAGAAGTGGGACAAATAGGGATGCAAGCATGACATATTTGCCCTGTTTTTCCTGGATCTTGTCAATCACATTAGTGTCAAAAGGGACAGACAATTGAATGACATATATGATTTCATTGGGTTTATGAAAAAGGACGAGATCAGGTTTGTTGGTCTAGATAGGTCCAAGTATGTTTGTATTTACCTTTTTCAATGACGTCCTCTAATGTTCGTACCATGTCAAAGCCACAAGCATGGCGAAGAAAAGGGCGAATCTATAACCAACAAACAAAACAGACCTACGATTACCTACCGTGCTTGTCCACGTGACGGTGCCTGGAGGGAAGCTGGTGGCGTTACACCACAGTCGGATTGTCTGTCCTGCAGTAGCTGTGACAAGCCCGTCCCCGGACAAGCTGGTGATGTGGGGCCGAGCTGGAATTATCGTGGTGTGGTGTGAGTGGGTCTCGTGACATACAGTCCGGCAACATATTGACACATAAAGCCTGGTGACAGCAGACAATCTCGGGGATCGGAGAATGTTTACACCATATTTGTGTGAAGACTGCTGGTACTTGTATTGTATTCTGAGGTGAGACTGGAATAAGTCATCTGTCTGTCGCAACTCTGCACAGCACATACCGCGCCAAACTGTGTTCACACGCTAACGTGACAAGGCCTAATTTCTCTTGTGATGTTAAAATACACCAAAGACACAAATAACATTTATCATCTGTCTACGTCTACGTAATACTTTAACAGACAAATTGTTACAATAAAAAAGTAAACTAAACTGACGGCAAAGAGAAAGTATACACCCATGCATATGTTTGACGGTGGCAAAAAATGACACAGTGGAAATATTATATTAAAAAACAGACTCCATGTCCCTTATGGGCCACCGTAGTTATCGGATGGAGATTGTTTGATACATAATAATGAGCCTCTCACAAAAGCCGACTGTGTTCAGCCAACTGACATTCGTAATGTTGTGATCAAATCCACACACACACACACACACACACACACACACACACACACACACACACACACACACACACACACACACACACACACACACACACACACACACACACACACACACACACACACACGCACGCACACACACATTCTGCTTTGTTGAAGAACTTTACTTGTGGGTAAGCTGTATGCTAACGCAGCTTTTCCAAAGTGCACTTTTGAGAAGATCAAATGATGAACAACACCCCAAATGGACTGTAAGGTGAAGCGCTTTAGGAATTGAACCTAGATAAAACTGTTTCACTTCCTCCAAGATATATTATGAATGTGGTCTGGATTGCATTGCTTTTCGGTATAACTGGTTTGCACGTGTTCCAAGGACGCATTTGTATGTAACTTTCTAATTGGACCAAAAAAAACCCATGATTGTAGGAATGGGTGACATAAAATCCAGGTTTAATTTTTAATGTTGAAAAACAAATTTTCCCAAAATAAATATTTATTCCAGGCTACATGTATGACAATTTGGGCATGAACGCTCTGGTGTCTCTTGACTTTGACTACGCAAAACTTACATTGAACACTAAAAGCAATTGCGTCTCCGAACTTTCACTCCGCGTAAGACTTACATTCAACACTAAAAGCAATTGCGTCTCCGAACTTTCACTCCAAGAAAGACTTACATTCAACACTAAAAGCTATTGCGTCTCCGAACTGTCGCTCCACGTAAGACTTACATTCAACACTAAAAGCTATTGCGTCTTCGAACTTTCACTCCAAGAAAGACTTACATTCAACACAAAAAGCAATTGCGTCTCCGAACTTTCACTCCAAGAAAGACTTACATTCAACACAAAAAGCAATTGCGTCTCCGAACTTTCACTCCAAGAAAGACTTACATTCAACACTAAAAGCAATTGCGTCTCCAAACTTTCACTCCAAGTGAGACTTACATTCAACACTGAGGTAGGTACTGACATCCACTGTCTCGGGACCATTGTTTGCTTCACAGACGTAGCGCCCGTTGTCCTGGTAACGGGAGATGGGCAGGTACAGCTGTGACCCGCCCGTCGTGGGGCTGATACCGGAAGAGACCAGTTGTCTGGACCCATCCACGCTGACGTGATACCAGGTGATAGACAGGGGCTTCTCGCTGTCAAACTTGCATTCCAGCATCACTGGTTCACCTTCGGTCACAGTGTGGTTCATATGTACACTGGTCACTTTTATATGTCCTAAAAAAATGAGGGTGAGTGAGTGAGTATGGTTTTACGCCGCTTTTAGCAATATTCCAGCAATATCACGGCGGGGGACACCGGAAATGGGCTTCACACATTATACCCATGTCGGGAATCGAACCCGGGTCTTCGGCGTGACGAGCGAGCGCTTTAACCGCTAGGCTACCCGACCGCCCCCTGAAAATGAGAAGAAATGCTTTGCTACATTATGTGCTTGAGACCTTACCTGCACTTAATTAATTTAATAGCTGTCTTTTCGCGAACACTGAGTTTCAGTTTTCCATTCATATCATTTTCACAGCTATTTGCCCTTTACGCCAACATGAGTCTGTTTCGGCGGATAATCAAGACTGGGTATTCTCTTGCATTGACGTTTTATATTTATCTACGTCATACAGATGACTGACCCGTGAAGATCCGGGCAGAGAATGGGTCTTCAGCAACCCATGCACGTCGTAAGAGGCGACTCACGGGATCGGGTGGTCAGGCTCGCTGACTTGGTTGATGCATGCCATCGATCCCAATTGCGTGGATCGATGCTCATGATGTCAATAACTGGATTGTCTGGTCCAGACTCGCTTATTTACAGACCGCCGTCATACAGCTAAAATTTTGCTGAGTGCGGCGTTTAACAACAAACAAACACTAAAACAAAACCTAGGTAGTTTTGATAAACCTTTTGACCTCTATGGTTTCACAAGCATTTTCGAATCTTCATCGTTCAACGAGCACGATTGAGCCTTTTTTCAACATTGCTGTTGAATCTTTATGGAACGACGAGGACTACTGCATACAATCAGTCAGGGAGATGTATTCGACAGTAGATCCCAGAACTACACTCTGCCCAGGTGAGGTCACAGAGCGGCCAGAACAAACCCCAGGACCACACTCCGACCAGGCGAGGTCACAGAGCGGCCAGAACAAACCCCAGGACCACACTCCGACCAGGCGAGGTCACAGAGCGGCCAGAACAAACCCCAGGACCACACTCCGACCAGGTGTTACAGACCTTCGACAGTAGATGCAAGAACCACACTCCGACCAGGCGAGGTCACAGAGCGGCCAGAACAAACCCCAGGACCACACTCCGACCAGGCGAGGTCACAGAGCGGCCAGAACAAACCCCAGGACCACACTCCGACCAGGTTTTACAGACCTTCGACAGTAGATGCAAGAACCACACTCCGACCAGGCGAGGTCACAGAGCGGCCAGAACAAACCCCAGGACCACACTCCGACCAGGCGAGGTCACAGAGCGGCCAGAACAAACCCCAGGACCACACTCCGACCAGGCGAGGTCACAGAGCGGCCAGAACAAACCCCAGGACCACACTCCGACCAGGCGAGGTCACAGAGCGGCCAGAACAAACCCCAGGACCACACTCCGACCAGGCGAGGTCACAGAGCGGCCAGAACAAACCCCAGGACCACACTCCGACCAGGCGAGGTCACAGAGCGGCCAGAACAAACCCCAGGACCACACTCCGACCAGGCGAGGTCACAGAGCGGCCAGAACAAACCCCAGGACCACACTCCGACCAGGTGTTACAGACCTTCGACAGTAGATGCAAGAACCACACTCCGACCAGGCGAGGTCACAGAGCGGCCAGAACAAACCCCAGGACCACACTCCGACCAGGCGAGGTCACAGAGCGGCCAGAACAAACCCCAGGACCACACTCCGACCAGGTTTTACAGACCTTCGACAGTAGATGCAAGAACCACACTCCGACCAGGCGAGGTCACAGAGCGGCCAGAACAAACCCCAGGACCACACTCCGACCAGGCGAGGTCACAGAGCGGCCAGAACAAACCCCAGGACAACACTCCGACCAGGCGAGGTCACAGAGCGGCCAGAACAAACCCCAGGACCACACTCCGACCAGGCGAGGTCACAGAGCGGCCAGAACAAACCCCAGGACCACACTCCGACCAGGCGAGGTCACAGAGCGGCCAGAACAAACCCCAGGACCACACTCCGACCAGGCGAGGTCACAGAGCGGCCAGAACAAACCCCAGGACCACACTCCGACCAGGCGAGGTCACAGAGCGGCCAGAACAAACCCCAGGACCACACTCCGACCAGGTGAGGTCACAGAGCGGCCAGAACAAACCCCAGGACCACACTCCGACCAGGTGTTACAGACCTTCGACAGTAGATGCAAGAACCACACTCCGACCAGGCGAGGTCACAGAGCGGTCAGAACAAACCCCAGGACCACACTCCGACCAGGCGAGGTCACAGAGCGGCCAGAACAAACCCCAGGACCACACTCCGACCAGGTGTTACAGACCTTCTACAGTAGATGCAAGAACCACACTCCGACCAGGCGAGGTCACAGAGCGGCCAGAACAAACCCCAGGACCACACTCCGACCAGGCGAGGTCACAGAGCGGCCAGAACAAACCCCAGGACCACACTCCGACCAGGTGAGGTCACAGAGCGGCCAGAACAAACCCCAGGACCACACTCTGCCCAGGCGAGGTCAGGGAGTGGCCAGAACTAACCCCAGGACCATACTCCGACCAGGCGAGGTCACAGAGCGGCCAGAACAAACCCCAGAACCACACTCCGACCAGGCGAGGTCACAGAGCGGCCAGAACAAACCCCAGGACCACACTCCGACCAGGCGAGGTCACAGAGCGGCCAGAACAAACCCCAGGACCACACTCCGACCAGGCGAGGTCACAGAGCGGCCAGAACAAACCCCAGGACCACACTCCGACCAGGCGAGGTCACAGAGCGGCCAGAACAAACCCCAGGACCACACTCCGACCAGGTGTTACAGACCTTCTACAGTAGATGCAAGAACCACACTCCGACCAGGCGAGGTCACAGAGCGGCCAGAACAAACCCCAGGACCACACTCCGACCAGGCGAGGTCACAGAGCGGCCAGAACAAACCCCAGGACCACACTCCGACCAGGTGAGGTCACAGAGCGGCCAGAACAAACCCCAGGACCACACTCTGCCCAGGCGAGGTCACGGAGTGGCCAGAACAAACCCCAGGACCATACTCCGACCAGGCGAGGTCACAGAGCGGCCAGAACAAACCCCAGAACCACACTCTGCCCAGGTGAGGTCACACAGCTTCGACAGTCCACGTCCAGACACGTCCAGTTGAAGGACCGTTTCTTAACCAATGCAAGACCGATATACATTTTACTCACTCAAGACCTGAAGCAGGATCACCTTCTGTTCCGTCCCAAACACGTTAGAGGACGTGCAGGTGTAGGCCCCGTGGTCGCCCACTGTCACATTTCTGATGCTGAGATCGTACCCCTTCAATGAAAATCGGGAAGAGTCAAGTGTGGAAACGTCAGGCGTCCATGTCACGTGGGGTGGAGGGTAGCCAATGGGATCACAGGCGAGCACAACCGGAGATCCCTCGGTGACCGTAATGGAGCCACTCGGTGCGTGGAATGCAGGCTCGGCTGAAATTAAAGGGGGGACTTTAATCAGTGCAGTCAATAGGGACAACCAGTGTGTGTGTGCGTGCGTGCGTGCGCGCGCGCGCAAGTATGTAATTGTATGTGACTGTGTGTGACTGTGTGTGGGTGTATGGGAGAGTGATTATATGAACATTATGTTCAAGAGTATGGACGTTTGTAATTGAGTGAGCGTATTAGTGAGTGAGTGAGTGAGTGAGTGAGTGAGTGAGTGAGTGAGTGAGTATGGTTTTACGCCGATTTTAGCAATATTCTAGCAATATCAAGGCGGGGACACCAGAAATGGGCTTCACACATTGTACCCATATCGGGAATCGAACCCGGGTCTTCGGCGTGACGAGCGAACGCTTTAACCACTAGGCTACCCGACCACCCCGTGAGCTTACTAGTGTCTTCACTTGTTTGAGTGTATGACTGTATGGGAATGTTTGTGTCTGATTTTGCAATTGTGTTGGTAATTATGTGAATGCATGTGATGTGTGTGTGAACCTGTTCCTAACTGTGTGAGCACGTTAGTGTGTCCACGAGGGTGTTATTGTATAAACGTGTATGTTTAAAGGTGTGCGGGTAGGTGTTTGTTTGTTTGTTGGTTGCTTAACGCCGCACGCAGCAATATTCCAGCTTATATGACGGCGGTCTGTAAATAATCGAGTCTGGACGAGACAATCCAGTGATTAATATCATAAGCAATCAATCCAAGCAATTTGGATCGATGACATGCATCAACCAAGTCAGCGAGCCTGACCACCCGATCCCGCTAGTCGCCGCTTACGACAAGCATAGTCGCGTGCGGGTAAGTGGTTGTTGTGAGCGTGTTAGTGTGGCCACGGGCGTGTGATTGCTTGAGTGAGGGATAAGGTGAGTAATATTACAACCACAATAAAATATGACTTTGAATATGATCACACTCCCGTTCTTTAAACCCCTTACTCGTACAATCAGACTGGCTTTAGCGGTACTATAAGGGTAACGCTATTTACCGTTATTATAGTTAAAATGGATGGAATTTGTTATCAAATAAAAAGAAACAGCAATATCGGTTTTGAAACATTTACTGCAATCAACACGAATGTCACTGACCTACTTTTACAAATATAGAAACGTCATTGAACAAACCAGATTACGTCACTATTCAACGTGACGTCACCTATCCCTATCCTATGACGTCATCTAACAACGGGCGTGATAATGGCCCGTCGTCAAGCAATATGAGCCAATTATCAAGTTACAGGGGCCCCCTCATTTCTGATAACATGCGGGTGGTTTAATGATAATTCTATCCATTTTAGCTATAATAACTAGCAATGCGAAGAACTTACTCAGATTCATGCAACATGCTGTGGAGGATGGGGAAGGAAGGCTCATGGGTCCCTGGCTTCCCTGGAGCCCTCTGTCTCCTGTGTCGCCTTTAGCCCCAGGGGCACCAGGATCTCCCTTCACACCAGCAATACCAGGATCCCCTCTAGCTCCAGCTTCGCCTTTAGGACCCGAGGGGCCTGCTGGCCCATAGGGCCCGGGTTCCCCCTTTAAACCAGGAAGCCCCGTCAGGCCCATATTTCCCTTACTCCCGATATCGCCCTTACGTCCGGACTGGCCATCATTGCCTTGTTCACCTGTTGGAAACACAACGAAACCTCGTATATATGAACGGCATCATTCTCTGTGAAATCGTCCTGAGTAGGTGAGGTGAAATGGGGTTTAACGTCACGTCCAAGATTATTGCACTTATATAGCGACGTACTTGCACGTGTGTGTGTGTGTGTGTGTGTGTGTGTGTGTGTGTGTGTGTGTGTGTGTGTGTGTGTGTGTGTGTGTGTGTGTGTGTGTGTGTGTGTGTGTGTGGCTGCTTGTACCAGTCCGGACTGATGCCGATTTATAGTGCTAGCACGCTCAGATACCATGCCGCAGTCTAACATGAATACCCTACTCAGACACCGAGCCGACCAGTCCTTGTTTTAGCCCCTTAATGCCGAGCGCCAGACAGGGTAACAACAAGTACCATCTTTTAACGTCTTTTGGTATGACGCGGCTGGGGATCGAGCCCCGGACCTTCCGCTCTCCGGGCGGACGCTCTACCATTAGACCACGGTTTGGTGACTAGTGCACTTTGCCTACACTATGAAAAATGCTCCCCTTACATTAATTGTGGACTAGTCCAAAGTATTTTGCATGTTATTTTTACTTTGCTATATGTTGATAAAACCTGTGATTGTTTTGAAACATGTTGTTTATATATTTCCTTTCAACACCCAGTAGAAGAAAGGGGAACTCTGTGTGTTTTCATTTTAAGTTATTAATCTCTTGAAAATAAATAGTTTTGTTCATAGGAAAGCTATTCGTATCCAGACCCCATGATCAGCCAGTGAGCAAGCCAGTTAGGGAGAAGATTGAACAAGAATAAGAGGAACTCCAAAATTAGTAGGAGATTAGTGAGTGAGTTGGGTTTAACGCCGCTTTTAAAAGTGGTGATGGTTCATATTTTGACTTTGTACACCACGTTCATCGAAAGTCGACATTGATACACATTATTCGACACCGTTATGCTAAAAGGAGCTGGAAATCGGCAAAATGTCTGTTGCCATGACAGCAGAGTAAATTTGTGTTCAGTTGTACACCGCTTATGTATACAGTAAACTACGGTTATAACGAACTCAAAGGGACAACTAGTTTAAGTTCGTTATAACCGAAGTTCGTTATAAGTACATATACAGCATGACTACAGCAAGTAGTCGGGACCAAAAAGTAAGTTCGTTATATCCGTCAGTTCGTTATAAGCGTGTTCGTTATAACCGTAGTTTAGTGTATTACCAAAACGTCATTCAGCAATAAAGTTCAAGTAATGTGCATGTCAGGTGAGATTAAAAGTAACATCCCTTTGGAATTTAGACGCCCCATCTCACTTTTTAAACTCTCGCTGTTCTGTTTTACCATCATTTCGAAAGCTAAATCTAAACGACCCAGGATCTCTTTTATTGCAATTAACATATCACTTTGAAACAAATGTCAAATGCTCTTAATGTTATGTCTTCCATTTTATGTCTGTGTTGTAAACGTGTCTTTATATTCGTTTAATCCCCTTTTTGTACGATACAGGTATGATATTAAATGTTTAATAAGATCGTCAGGAAGGCGGGGCGGACTGACGGGATGTCCAGATCATGGAGCTCCGGAAAAACCGAGACTTCTGTATTACGCTGGTAAAGACAAGGTTTCCGGATTATAGAGATCAGGACTAACGATATTGCTGAATTATGGAGATCCTGACTAACGCGATTTACGGATCAAGAAGGTCCAGACTATCAGGGTTTCCGGATTATGGGGGTCCCGACTTAAAGGGTTTCCTGATTATTGGGGTCCCGACTAAAATATTTTACGGATTATGTGAGTCCGGACTAACATTTTTTCCGGATTAAGGAAGTCCGGAATAACAGGGTTTCCGGATTAAGGATGTCCCGACTAAAAGGGTTTCCGGACTAATGGAGTCCGGACTAACAGTATTTCCGGATTAAGCAGGTCCGGATTAATAGGGTTTCCCGATTAAGGAGGTCCGTACTAACAGGTTTGTGTACTATCTGGCTGTCCGGACTGATAAGGTTTACTGATAATGGGGGTCCGGAAAAACGATCCAACCTTGATTGGACTGAAATATTGTTCAAATAAGCCTTAAACCGGAGAGACTCGTTCACTCTGCAACCAACCTTTTGGGCCTGGAGAACCTGTATACCCCGGCTCTCCTTTTGGACCAGGGGGAGACGGCATTCCTGGCTCTCCCTTCACGCCCCCATCTCCCTTCGCACCCATCGCTCCTGCGTCTCCTTTCACCCCGGCGGAGCCTTGATCCCCCTTGGGACCTACACCACACACAGAATAGGGATACAAACTCATGGGCCAAAAAAGTAAACCGAGTTTTTTCAATGTAATTGAAAAATGAAAGAATTTTCATTAAATTAGATTATCTTTATTTAACCATCACTCATTCCTGCAACAGTTTGTAAAACAAAAATCTTTAGCTGGGTAATTTTGTGTGAACACAATTTGGTTCAATGGGGTAAATAAAGCGACAAAGCCCTCTCCACATCCAATAGAAATCTGAAATGAATTTGTAACCACATGAGCCCTACCATGTTTGAAGTGTTGTTAATGTGTGCTGAGGAAAGCAAATTTATATAGTTTCAAAGATAAGATGTAAAAGATACCCATCAACAGTCGTGTACTATGCGATCTCTTTAGTAAATTTTAAAAGTTTTAAATCAAAATATTTAAAAATATATTTTGACATGTTTTTTTCACTATCCTAAGATAAAATTATTTTCAAATGAAAATCAAACATATGATATGATATGATCAACTGAGAGCAATGGTTCTTTGGCTCCTTAATATATTTGTTTTGCTTGACTAAGAACATAATCATGTACAGTCAAGTCCCGTTAATCCGACATGATTGGTTGCATATAATCATGTCGATAGATAGCGATACGATCACGTTGTGATAAAAAATATGTCTCACTGTAACCTTTCAATGTTGACATGGAAAGGCATTTTCACTTCTGTCCTGACTCTCAAAATTATTCATATGTATAAAATCAGGGGCAGCCGGGTAGCCTAGTGGTTAAAGCGTTCGCTCGTCAAGCCGAAGACCCGAGTTCGATTCCCGACATGGGTACAATGTGTGAAGCCCATTTCTGGTGTCCCCCGTCGTGATATTGCTGGTATATTGCTAAAAGCGGCGTAAAGCCATACTTAGCCATTCACTCACTGTATAAAATCAGGGCAGATTCCAAAATTTGCCAAATTTGCTTCAGTACAAAATCGAAATATTATGAAGATAAAGTTTCGAATGTGTGAATGTAGTAGCATTGTACCTTTGGGTCTTGTGGTTTCACGAGAAGAAGATGCTTTATGTACAATAATGTTTGGGTTGCTTTGATTTGTTTTTGGACCCGTGAAGATCCGGGGTAGTATAGGTCTTCAGCAACCCGTGCTTGCCGTAAAAGGCGGCTATGCTTGTCGCAAGAGGCGACTAACGGGATCGGGTGGTCAGGTTCGCTGACTTGGTTGATGCATGTCATCGATCCCAATTGCGTGGATCGATGCTCATGATATGAATCCCTGGGTTGTCTGGTCCAGACTCGATTATTTACAAACCGCCCTCAAATAGCTTGAATATTGCTGAGTGCGGCGTTAAACACCAAACAATACGGATTGAATGAATGTTTGTTTTGGCAAATGTTGTTTTATCGGATGTGCATGCTTGTTGTAGTAAGTGAGTGAGTGAGTTTGGTTTTAAGCCGCTTTTAACATTATTTTAGTTATATCACGGCGTGTCAGCTTAATGTGGGAGGAAATCCCGAAGTGATGCAGGTCTCAGACGTTTACCACTTCGGTAAAACCCACGAGCACGGGTATGGTGCTGACAAACCTAGAAACATAATCGGGGCGAACCGGGATTCGAATCCACAATCATAGGTTTCTGGCGTGCCCAAGGGACGCAACTCTGCACAGCGAATCGCGGCGCCTTAGACGACTGGGCCACCCGTGCCCCCGCATGCTTGTTGTAACTCTCTACAAACAAATGAAAATGTTCTGCATGTTTGGAAATAAGGACATTATAGGTAAGGACAGCTCGGTGAGTTTGTGAATGACGGTTCATTGTCCAGTGCTGTGTCCTCTGACAACCTACCTGGTAAACAAATCTTGCTGTTGTTTGAGCAGTAATTTTCAAATTGGTGCAACTGAAACAAGATATGTTCATATTCAAGTAACATTTACGATGGGTTATGGTGAGGTGAAATGAGGTTAAACGTGGCGTTCAAGATTAGTTTGCACTTATAAAGCGACGTGCATACACGTACGTGTGTGTGTGTGTGTGTGTGTGTGTGTGTGTGTGTGTGTGTGTGTGTGTGTGTGTGTGAGTCTGGCCTGTTTAATACTAGCTCACTGAGATACCATTCCGCAAAATAACGTGTGTACACCAGTATACTGACTCCGCGCCAGACAGTCCTTGTTTTAGTGAAGTTTAAGAGGTGAGATGAAATGGGGTTAAAAGGCCGCGTCCAAGATTATTACACTTATATTCTATTGCACTTATATAGCGACGTGCATGCACGTGTGTGTGTGTGTGTGTGTGTGTGTGTGTGTGTGTGTGGCTGCTTGTACCAGTCCGGACTGATGCCGATTTATAGTGCTAGCACACTGAGATACCATGCCACAGTTTAACATGAATACCCCACTCAAACACAGTATACTGACTCCGAGCCGACCAGTCCTTGTTTTAGCCCCTTAATGCCGAGCTCCAGACAGGGTAGCAACAAGTACCATCTTTTAACGTCTTTTGGTATGACGCGGCCGGGGATCGAACCCCGGACATTCCGCTCTCCGGGCGGATGCTTTACCACTTGACCACGGAGGCGGTCCTTTTGTGAAAGAACAAGCACGGGTATTGTGCTGAGAATTCTAAAACACAACCAGAGGGAACCAGGATCTGAGCTCTTGATCAGTAAGCCATATATGGACATGTTCTGGGTGAATACAAGCAGTGAATACTGACCTCTGCTTCTGTCAAATCTTTGAAAAGGTCACCGAGGTCAGATCCCACTGTCAGTCGAGTCTGTCGTGAGGTTTCATGGTCTCCCATCAATCTCGCGAGATCTCGCAGAACAGCAATCACTTCCTGTTTCACAAGATTAGTTGAGATCTGAAAGAATGGACAGCAAATATGTTAAATTAATCAACCCGAAAGAACGAACAATTCACGGATTAAAAACATGCACATGTCAGACGTAATGACAGTGTGTTGTACATCACTGATGAGCGGAGTGAGTGAGTTGGGTTTAACGCCACTTTTAACAATATTCCAGTTATATCGCGTCGTGTCAGCCTAATGTGGGAGGAAAGCTCGAAGTGATGCAGGTCTCAGACGTTTACCACTTCGGTGAAACCCACGAGCACGGGTATGGCCCCCTAAAAACCTAGAAACATAATCGGGGCGAACCGGGATTCGAACCCACAATCATAGGGCGCAACTTTGCACAGCGAATCGCGGCGCCTTTGACGACTGGGTCACCCGTGCCCCCCCCCCCCCCCCCCCCCCCCCCCCCCCCCCCTGATGAGTGGAAGATTGTGCTTATCAGTACAATGTGCTTATCCGTTTATTGTTGCACATTAAAGGACAGTGTGATATACATATCTGATATTATTGCACATTAAAAGACAGTGTGATATACATACCTGATATTATTGCACATTAAAGGACAGTGTGATATACATATCTGATATTATTGCACATTAAAAGACAGTGTGATATACATACCAGATATTATTGCACATTAAAGGACAGTGTGATATACATACCTGATATTATTGCACATTAAAGGACAGTGTGATATACATACCTGATATTATTGCCCATTAAAGGACAGTGTGATATACATACCTGATATTATTGCACATTAAAGGACAGTGTGATATACATACCTGATATTATTGCACATTAAAGGACAGTGTGATATACATACCTGATATTATTGCACATTAAAGGACAGTGTGATATATATACCTGATATTATTGCACATTAAAGGACAGTGTGATATATATCTTAGCAACTTCTAACTATGGTGACAGCAAGGGTTTAAGTAAATATTTCATATGGTCTTCCATAACTTGATATACAGACACAATCAACTTTTTTTCCGGCGGCATCCCTCCACACTTTGTGGAGCAAAATTGATATTATCAGGAAACATGTTCTTTGAATCAATCCGACGCGCTTGTCCCTCATTTGAACCCCCGCATGTATGTCCCTTCACTTGTATCTCCATGTGTGTTTCTCCCACGCTTATGTCCCCCATCACTGTATATACATCTGCACCCCCCCACACTTATGTCCCTTCACCCCTATCTCTACCTGTGTTTCCCCACTCCTCATGTATCTCTACGTGGGTTTTCCCCAAACTTTTGTTCCTTCACCTGTATGGCCCCCACACGTATGTTCCTTCACCTGTATCACTACCTGTGTTTTTCCTCACAAGTATGTCTCTTCACCTGTATCTCTACCTGTGCTTCCAATGTCTATATATCCTTGTTTCTCCTTGTTTCTCAACCCGTGCTTTCCAACTTTTGGAATGGTGTGACCATCCCTGGTTGAATGCTCAGAGAACATGTACATGATTAAGGTAAAGATTGTGCAGTGGTCTTCCTTCACAGATGATATATGTTCATTAAATAGAATAGCCTACATGTCTCGCAATCCAAGCTGGATCTCCTCCTGCTGACAAACATTTGTGCAGTCAATTTTCATATACCGTATTCGACGTAATAAGCGCCTTGCTCTAATAAGCGCCAACGGCGATATTTGCTAATATATTGGCTAGTGAACAATCTCAATTAACGTCCCTTCACATTGATCATTGTACACAAGACTTATTTAATCGTGTATAATACACACCCGCGTGTTATGTGCACCCTTAATTATGGGCAATTAAATTCTGGAAAATATATCTGTGGTGTATAATACGCACAGATTTTTCTTCTGTATCATTTCAGGCTGTCAGCATAAACCACGAAATTTACGATCTTTCAACTCTTTCATACTTTAATAAGAGCCCCCTATTTCTAATTTTGAGAGCGCCCTGGGCGAATATTACGTCAAATACGGTACAGCAGTTGCTCCTACTGCCAAATTACCATCTCATCGTACCTTTCACTGATGGGTAAAGCATATTAACATGTGCAAGGATTACCTGATCCCCAGGTTGCCCCTGTTGGGAAGGTTCTCGGGTTTCCCTGAGATCGTTACTGCCATGACCACTCCGCCTGGCCCTAGGGTCGCGAACTTCCAGCAACACATCTTCAGCAACCTGGAAAATTCAAATCTATCGCACATCAGCTAAACGTGTTCTTTCTTTACTGAACAAAATTAGATAGGAATGATGAATATTATTGGGAATATTGGTATGTAATGGTATGCTCATTTTTCACAACCAAAACAGATCCACCAAAATAGTCTTTATTATTATCGGGGGCACGGGTGGCCCAGTCGTCTAAGGCGCCGCAATTCGCTGTGCAGAGTTGCGTCCCTTGGGCACGCCAGAAACCTATGATTATGGGTTCGAATCCCGGTTCGCCCCGATTATGTTTCTAGGTTTCACCATACCCGTGCTCGTGGGTTTCACCGAAGTGGTAAACGTCTGAGACCTGCATCACTTCGGGCTTTCCTCCCACATTAAGCTGACACGCCGCGATATAATTGGAATATTGTTAAAAGCGGCGTTAAACCCAACTCACTCACTCACTCACTCACTTTGTTCTTATCATTATTTGTTTTTAGTACATGTTCATCGTGCAGAGATACCGGGTCAGATGTCCAGTACCGCATGTTTGTCGGGAAATAGCCCTCGGGTGGTCTGGTTTGCATGCTCTTTGTACGACGATTTCAAAGAGCGTCATACGACTTTTCCTTATATTCGTTTTGATCAAGGTTATAATATCCTAGGCCTCAGTGAAGTTTCCGAACGTTTGTAGAGGACGTTTCCAAATTTGACGCATCTGTGATAAAAAGGGGGTCCGATGCAATGTTTGACTTGTGCAACAAGTTCCCATGTTGTTTCAGTTGAACATTTAATTTGTCTTTGCACGTGTTTGTACCTGTGGGGCAGGAACACCTGGTGTTATCACTATTTGATAGTGATTCATGAACACATGCCTATGGTATCGTCCGAAAATGAGATGCAGTTTGATCGTCATTCCAAAACTAAACCATCGGTTTGTAGTGCGGTGTAGTTTGATCGTCATTTCAAATAAAAAAATCGGGTTATGGTGAGGTCCAGTTTAATCTTCATTTCAAATGTAAACAATCGGGTTGTGTTGAGGTGTAGTTTGATCTTAATTCCAAAAATAAACAACCGGGTTATTAAGAGGTGTAGTTTGATCTTCATTTCAAACCTCAACAACCGGGTTATGATGAGGTGTAGTTTGACCTTCATTTCAAATCTCAACAATTGGGTTATGAAGAGGTGTAGTTTGACCTTCATTTCAAATCTCAACAATCGGGTTAAGATGAGATGTAGTTTGATCTTCATTTCTAATCTCAACAATCGGGTTATGAAGAGGTGTAGTTTGATCTTCATTTCTAATCTCAACAATCGGGTTATGATGAGGTGTAATTTGATATTAATTCTAAATCTAAACAATCGGGTTATGAAGAGGTGTAGTTTGATCTTCATTCCAAAACAAAACAACCGGGTTATGATGAGGTGTAATTTGATTTTAATTCTTAATCTAAACAATCGGGTTATGAAGAGGTGTAGTTTCGTCTTAATTCTAAATCTAAACAATCGGGTTATGAAGAGGTGTAGTTTGATCTTCATTCCAAAACAAAACAATCGGGTTATGATGAGGTGTAGTTTGATCTTCATTTCAAAACAAAACAACCGGGTTATGATGAGGTGTAGTTTGAT
The DNA here is from genome assembly GCF_023055435.1 of Haliotis rufescens. NCBI lineage: Eukaryota > Metazoa > Mollusca > Gastropoda > Lepetellida > Haliotidae > Haliotis > Haliotis rufescens. The sequence goes on along the minus strand of NW_025963824.1, from coordinate 29,806,948 downwards.
TTTCATTTCAAATCTCAACAATCGGGTTATGATGAGGTGTAATTTGATTTTAATTCTTAATCTAAACAATCGGGTTATGAAGAGGTGTAGTTTCGTCTTAATTCTAAATCTAAACAATCGGGTTATGAAGAGGTGTAGTTTGATCTTCATTCCAAAACAAAACAATCGGGTTATGATGAGGTGTAGTTTGACCTTCATTTCAAATCTCAACAATCGGGTTAAGATGAGATGTAGTTTGATCTTCATTTCTAATCTCAACAATCGGGTTATGAAGAGGTGTAGTTTGATCTTCATTTCTAATCTCAACAATCGGGTTATGATGAGGTGTAATTTGATATTAATTCTAAATCTAAACAATCGGGTTATGAAGAGGTGTAGTTTGATCTTCATTCCAAAACAAAACAACCGGGTTATGATGAGGTGTAATTTGATTTTAATTCTTAATCTAAACAATCGGGTTATGATGAGGTGTAGTTTCGTCTTAATTCTAAATCTAAACAATCGGGTTATGAAGAGGTGTAGTTTGATCTTCATTCCAAAACAAAACAATCGGGTTATGATGAGGTGTAGTTTGATCTTCATTTCAAAACAAAACAACCGGGTTATGATGAGGTGTAGTTTGATTTTCATTTCAAATCTCAACAATCGGGTTATGATGAGGTGTAATTTGATTTTAATTCTTAATCTAAACAATCGGGTTATGAAGAGGTGTAGTTTCGTCTTAATTCTAAATCTAAACAATCGGGTTATGAAGAGGTGTAGTTTGATCTTCATTCCAAAACAAAACAATCGGGTTATGATGAGGTGTAGTTTGATCTTCATTTCTAATCTCAACAATCGGGTTATGATGAGGTGTAATTTGATATTAATTCTAAATCTAAACAATCGGGTTATGAAGAGGTGTAGTTTGATCTTCATTCCAAAACAAAACAACCGGGTTATGATGAGGTGTAATTTGATTTTAATTCTTAATCTAAACAATCGGGTTATGAAGAGGTGTAGTTTCGTCTTAATTCTAAATCTAAACAATCGGGTTATGAAGAGGTGTAGTTTGATCTTCATTCTAAAACAAAACAATCGGGTTATGATGAGGTGTAGTTTGATCTTCATTTCAAAACAAAACAACCGGGTTATGATGAGGTGTAGTTTGATTTTCATTTCAAATCTCAACAATCGGGTTATGATGAGGTGTAATTTGATTTTAATTCTTAATCTAAACAATCGGGTTATGAAGAGGTGTAGTTTCGTCTTAATTCTAAATCTAAACAATCGGGTTATGAAGAGGTGTAGTTTGATCTTCATTCCAAAACAAAACAATCGGGTTATGATGAGGTGTAGTTTGATCTTCATTTCAAAACAAAACAACCGGGTTATGATGAGGTGTAGTTTGACCTTCATTTCAAATCTAAACAATCGGGTTATGAAGAGGTGTAGTTTGATCTTCATTTCAAATCTAAGCAATCGGGTTAAGATGAGATGTAGTTTGATCTTCATTTCTAATCTCAACAATCGGGTTATGATGAGGTGTAGTTTGACCTTCATTTCAAATCTCAACAATCGGGTTATGAAGAGGTGTAGTTTGACCTTCATTTCAAAACAAAACAACCGGGTTATGAAGAGGTGTAGTTTGATCTTCATTCCAAAACAAAACAATCGGGTTAGGATGAGGTGTAGTTTGATCTTCATTTCAAAACAAAACAACCGGGTTATGATGAGGTGTAGTTTGATTTTCATTTCAAATCTCAACAATCGGGTTATGATGAGGTGTAATTTGATTTTAATTCTAAATCTAAACAATCGGGTTATGAAGAGGTGTAGTTTCGTCTTAATTCTAAATCTAAACAATCGGGTTATGAAGAGGTGTAGTTTGATCTTCATTCCAAAACAAAACAACCGGGTTATGATGAGGTGTAGTTTGATCTTCATTCCAAAACAAAACAACCGGGTTATGATGAGCTGTAGTTTGATCTTCATTCCAAAACAAAACAACCGGGTTATGATGAGGTGTAGTTTGATCTTCATTCCAAAACAAAACAACCGGGTTATGATGAGGTGTAGTTTGATCTTCATTCCAAAACAAAACAACCGGGTTATGATGAGCTGTAGTTTGATCTTCATTCCAAAATAAAACAACCGGGTTATGATGAGGTGTAGTTTGATCTTCATTCCAAAACAAAACAATGATAGTAAGGTGAGGTGTATTTGGAAGCTTACTGCGGACAAAAAGTTACAATTTTACCAAGTTTATGCTATACATTTAAAGTCGTAAGCTCACGTACCAATTTGCACAATATAAATCAACACAAAACCTTCCTACACAGTGTAATGGTTGGTTGGTTTGTTGTTTAACGCCGCACTCAGCAATATTCCAGCTATATGACGGCGGTCAGTGTAATGGTTGGTTGGTTTGTTGTTTAACGCCGCACTCAGCAATATTCCAGCTATATGACGGCGGTCAGTGTAATGGTTGGTTGGTTTGTTGTTTAACGCCGCACTCAGCAATATTCCAGCTATATGACGACGGTCAGTGTAATGTTTGGTTGGTTTGTTGTTTAACGCCGCACTCAGCAATATTCCAGCTATATGACGGCGGTCAGTGTAATGGTTGGTTGGTTTGTTGTTTAACGCCGCACTCAGCAATATTCCAGCTATATGACGACGGTCAGTGTAATGGTTGGTTGGTTGGTTGTTTAACGCCGCACTCAGCAATATTCCAGCTATATGACGATGGTCAGTGTAATGGTTGGTTGGTTTGTTGTTTAACGCCGCACTCAGCAATATTCCAGCTATATGACGGCGGTCAGTGTAATGGTTGGTTGGTTTGTTGTTTAACGCCGCACTCAGCAATATTCCAGCTATATGACGGCGGTCAGTGTAATGTTTGGTTGGTTTGTTGTTTAACGCCGCACTCAGCAATATTCCAGCTATATGACGACGGTCAGTGTAATGGTTGGTTGGTTTGTTGTTTAACGCGCACTCAGCAATATTCCAGCTATATGACGGCGGTCAGTGTAATGGTTGGTTGGTTTGTTGTTTAACGCCGCACTCAGCAATATTCCAGCTATATGACGACGGTCAGTGTAATGGTTGGTTGGTTTGTTGTTTAACGCGCACTCAGCAATATTCCAGCTATATGACGACGGTCAGTGTAATGGTTGGTTGGTTTGTTGTTTAACGCCGCACTCAGCAATATTCCAGCTATATGACGGCGTCAGTGTAACGGAACACACCTATTCTTAGCAGGTTACGTTCTCGAGGTCGTTGCCAGTAGTAGTTCTGATAACGCTGTGGGAAATGTGAACAATGAGGTTATCAGTTCTCAAAGCCCACAATGGAATCGTTGGGCCATGCTAAATACTCATAACTGGCCGTTATCAGTCATGTTATAAAATAATTCAAATTTGTAGTTATGGTACCAGACAATTAGGAAACTTGGTGAATAAAAAAACAGTCGCAGATCTTGAACAGTGACAGACGACGTTGAAACTAATAGTAAAGGTTGATTATTTTATGTCTTGGTGTCCACTTACCGTCTTAATTGTTAATTGATTTTCAAGATTCTGTATCCTCCCTGCTTGGAGGATCGTTACCGTCACAAACGCAACAAGGTGGAGCCCAACGACAATGTACAAACATGCTGTCGCCTTCTGCGATGACGTCTCCTTCATCGTGGACATAATCGACACTCGTAGAGTGACACATTTTCTTATCTTATCAAAGAACTTACATACGCCCACCTTCTTCAGTTCCAGACAGGTTCACTCAGAATGTGATCCTTGTTGTGTCAACACCTTACCTATACTTGTTGGAGTAACCTCTTAAAGGGGAAGTGTACACGCAAAAATCACTTTCTTTCTTTTTCTAAACAAAACGCAATTTTAGAATTGATTAGTATCTGTGTTTGAAAATATACACTCAATTTTTTCACAGTGAAAGTAGGAAGCTCACAATAGTGTGAAAATGATATGCCGTTATGAGGCCTTCGTTTTTCGAGCTAAACAGGCCTGAGTTATCCCCCTTAGATTATGACGTAATTGGTGCCAATTCAACTGGGTCCCTGTCTATTCTCAACACAAAAGATATCAAGTACCAGTTTGCGGTAAAACAACATGGCCTAAGACACACTCCGGCGCAGTGGTGACTCAGCATAACACTATGCTGGCTGGCATCTGAGACGCTAGAATCACACATCTAGACCTACACCACGTGAAGCGGCTCTAACAAAGCATGATGACGTCATAATGTTTATCAATTGGCAACAATGACGTCATATTGCAAGGGGCATAAGCCATGGTGTTTTTGTTGTGGAAATAGAACACTTGGTAAATGTGGAAAATATAAATCGTTTTAATGCGAAAAATATGTTAATTAATTGTGATATTTTTATATTTTTGTCTATGACACTTCTAGGTTAACACTTTTAATGTGGAAAAAGTACAAGAAAAATAGGTTAATTTCCGTGTGAACTTGCCCTTTAAACCTCACGTTCGTCTTTCCTTTCACATAATGCTGACATGGTGTGATGATTGCCATATTGTTCAAGACGGCTTTGCACAAGGGTATGAAACTCCCAAAAATTTCAGCCAGACCACAGGACTGGCTAGCTGAAATACTTGCCAGCCCTGACCAAAACCTGCCTGCCCACTATAATCATATGTTTCTCAGGATAAGCTAACGGGATTTCTTTTTGGTTACATTTTATTATTCATCTTTACATGTGAATGAATGATTATCATCGGGAAATATTTAGAATATTGTCACATATGAAATATAACCCGACCGTCGGGCAGGGGGATTTGAAAATCTGGCAGCCCGAGTTAAAATCAACCCGTCTCGGACGGTCGGGCAGGCAGGTATTTCGAACACTGCTTTGCACCCAATCCACCCACTCCTTAAACCAAGCAGTGCATCACAAGACGGAGGATCTAATTAAAATCCTTTAGATTATATAGGTCACACGGAACAAAATGTACATGAAATATAAAAAAATGTTTAATTGGCTTAATTGTTTGGTAGAAAATTTGCTTTGGTCTCCAAGCTTATTGTTTATATTGCAGCGGCCCGGAATCGAATTTTGTATAAACCTTGACGGTCTGGAAGTCACTAGGAGTCAAACACTTCTTTTCAATAAATAAATAGCTTTTTATTCATGTTGGTATGACAATACTTTCATATGGATAGCATAATGGTGTCTCATAGGTAGATCCCTCTGAGTATTAAGGTTGACTGTGCGTGGACCGGTGTCGGGGCAATATAATTATTGCCTGTAACTATAATGGTAGTTTTAGGTGGATGGATGGATGGATGGATGGATGGATGGTAGATGGATAGATGGATGGATGGATGATTGATTGATGGATGGATGGATGGATGGTAGATGGATGGATGGATGGATGGATGGATGGATGGATGGATGGTAGATGGATTGATGGATTGATGGATGGATGGATGGATGAATGGATGGATGGATGGATGGATGGATGGTAGATGGATGGATGGATGGTAGATGGATGGATGGATGGATGGATGGTAGATGGATTGATGGATGGATGGATGGATGAATGGATGGTAGATGGATTGATGGATGAATGGATGGTAGATGGATTGATGGATGGATGGATGATTGATGGATGGATGGATGGATGGTAGATGGATGGATGGATGGATGGATGGATGGATGGATGATGATGGATGGATGGATGGATGGATGGATGGTAGATGGATGGATGGATGGATGGATGATTGATGGATGGATGGATGGATGGATGGTAGATGGATGGATGGATGGATGGATGGATGGTAGATGGATGGATGGATGGATGGATGGATGGATGGATGGATGGTAGATGGATTGATGGATGGGACATTTTAAGTCCCGTTACATGTACGTCCTTGAGGGATCTATTTTCGCAACGTAAAATCACTGAAACAAAGAGCAAGGCGAACCATCTAAGGAGGTAATTTAATTACGCCAAATTGATTCGCTAATTGCCTTCCAACATCACAAGATAAACGATTACGACCTGTTATGGCTAAGGTACGTCATTTCCGCCTGTCAAAAGGAAGAGTAACAACAAGCAACATCGACTAGGAATTACGATTGACAATTCAAAGAGGTCAATTACAAATGTCAGGAGGCAATTGGAATTTACCTGATACATAAGACGTTATAATAACATGAATTGGCTACTGATATGCTTTGACAGTGGCACTGGAAGTCCTATTTAAATGACATAAGATCCTCTGCTAGATTTCTTACCAAAACGAATTTCAAAACATAGAATAAGTGAAAATGAGGTTGGCAATAATATACTGGCATATACCTGCAAAACTAATTACAGGATAATTATGACATATAACCATCAAAATAGAAAAGGGGATTATTTAGGAAATATCTGTTGCTTTATAATTGTTTACAAACAGTCATAACTTGTAAAAATTAAGTAATATATATTAATAATTATACAATCTTCGTCATGGCCATCACATCATTGACATAATTTATTTAGACTGGAATCAGTATTTAGAGCGCAGGCAGCTCGGGTTCGGTATTATTTTGTTAAACCAGGAAGAGTGAATGAGTGAGTGAGTTGGGTTTAACGCCGCTTTTAACATTATTCCAGTTATATCACGGCGTGTCAGCTTAATGTGGGAGGAAAGCCCGAAGTGATGCAGGTCTCAGATAAACCAGGAAGAAGAAAGTGAAACAAATGGTGGATTGGCACTTCGAGAAGCTGATATTTATCAGAATCGATCTATTGTATTGATTCTGTAAAGCTGTAGCATGTTCATGAAAATAAGTTAATTAAACAGAACTGTTGAAATTGCAGGTCCTACCTAAAATCTCAGGGACCATTCGCAGACTGAAAATTGATGTGTGTTGCGCAGTGCATGCTGTGTGCAACACAATCTAGCCCCCAGCACTTGGTTAGTTTGATATAATCTAAAATGTCAACGCCCGGGTCGTTGATCCTATGAAACGGATTCCATTGGTCGTTAAAGACAAATATCGTTGGAAATTATATGAATGGATCACGCAATATCAGTGATGACACCAGGTGCTTTCGAAAAGGGTAAGTATATCCTGTCCTTACCATAGCACTTTCAACTCACACAATTTGCATAAAAAATACAGTAAACTACGGTTATAACGAACTCGAAGGGACCACTTACTTTAGTTTGTTATAACCGTAGTTCGTTATAAGCATATATACAGCGTAACTATAGCAAATAGTCGGGACAAAAAAATCAGTTCGTTATATCCGTCAGTTCGTTATAAGCGTGTTCGTTATAAACGTACTTTACTGTATGTGTATAATACATTCCAACTTAACTAGACTACAATTACTTTGTTGTGATTACAAATCAATCTTGTGTGTTACTTGATCCACAAAGCGTTCTGGACATTCAAACGACCTTATAACAAATGTAACGCATATGTGGTTTACAAGAGTTTACAAGGCACGAGAAGTCTTTGCATGTGCCGGTTGCGTCACTGCCATCATCAGTCGTAAAACAATTCCGTATGTGTCCAACTGTTCGCCTGAATCACTCCACGTCATCTCCTGCCCATGGAACCTGCGGCCGACACTTTGTGGAATGGCAGCCCATCTTCCTGAAGAGCTTGACGTAAGTGCTGTATATTATGTGGCCGCGGCAATACGTGAATGGTCTGAGCTCTCAATAAATCAGTTGTTTGGTAGTTGTTTTGGTGAGTTGGGTTTAACGCCGCTTTTAACAGTATTCCAGTTACATCACGGCGTGTCAGCTTAATGTGGGAGGAAAGCCCGAAGTGATGCAGGTCTCAGACGTTTACCACTTCGGTGAAACCCACAAGCACGGGTATGGTGCTGACAAAACTAGAAACATAATCGGGGCGAACCGGGATTCGAACCCACAATCATAGGTTTCTGGCGCGGCCAAGGGACGCAACTCTGCAACGCGAATCGCGGAGTCTTAGACGACTGGGCCACCCGTGCCCCCATCACGTACTGACTTAACCAACTCAGACGGACATTGATCAGCAAGTAATGTATCTGTATGGTGCATTTATGGGTCATGTATTTCTTCTAGGGGACAGTTATGGGTCAATTGTCTGTATGGAATATTTATGGCTCAAGTATCTGCATGGGATATTTATGGGTCATACGTACAGTGACATGTCAGCTCTTGACATGCACACACTCCAGGCCAGGGGAGGAGTCGTCCATACTGCAACAACAGTATCTGTGCCTTCACAGCCTGAACCATCAGTGCCAGATCCCGCCTCATCGGCACAGGGATCCACGAAGAGACCAGCAGGATGGAGCACTGTCCAGTAGCCAAAGTCATCGATACAAACATTCCTGTTGGATGTAAGTTATGATGAGTTACTCTACAACAAACTTACACTTGAAATTGAATGTTTAAGCCTTAAGAAGAAAATCATTGAAATTCAACATCAGAAGCTGCAGACTGAATAGAATTTACATTTATACCATGTATGCATATCACTTTAAATGGCCAGAGAGTTCATCACATGTTTTCAAAATGTGATGTGTTTGTTTGAACAGACAGATCTGAAACCTGGTTTTCAAAAGAACATTATTTTTACAGAACTCTTTTTCATCAGTTTAAATTTAGTTTACGTTGTGTGAAATTTCATTTATCAATATATACATAGATAACATGTCAGAATTTGTATATTTTTTCATTCAACCATATTCTCATGTTTTACTACTGCTTACAGCAACATTGCATTTCAGGCTTCAGAACTCCTTGTATTTGGCTGCTGATGACATGGTTAAAATCAATAAAATGTAAGACCCCATGCCTGCCGTAAAAGGCGACTATTGTTGTCGTAAGAGGCGACTAACGGGATCAGGTGGTCAGGCTCGTTGACTTGGTTGATGCACGTCATCGATCCCAATTGCGTGGCTCGATGCTCATGATGTCAATCACTGGATTGTCTGGTCCAGACTCGATTATTTACAGGCCGCCGTCATATAGCTGGACTATTGCTGAGTGCGGCGTTAAACAATAAACCAACTAACAATCTATTGAATACCTTTCATAATTTTTATAAGAACATTGTTCCCCAAATATTGGGGCATACAGTTCATGATAGTGTAAAAATAATCCACAGAATTGATTTTAGGAAAAGGGAATTAGTCATCAAATTGTGTTGCTTATGGAGAAACTCATCTTCCCGAGGCAAGGGAGTTAACTGACTATAAAAGTCCAGTTTCCACCCTTGCCGAACTAGGCTGGTATTATGGAGTTACATTTTGGCTGGACTAACGAGTCTATGCATAGTCCAAATCAAAATCGCGCACCGGAATCGAAGTCCGGTTCATAAATTGTCGTGCAGATTTCGGTCGATTGCAGGATTTGCAAAGCATGTGCACCGCCAACTCGTTGTCAGCAGATATTTTCCAAATCTTTTCATGTTTTTAATCAAGGTGCTCACGTGATTTGATGCATTTCGCGATGTAAGACGCGTTTTATCACAATACAGATCTTGATTGTCGATCAGATCGTCCTGACTTGGCGCCACCATTTTGTGTGAAGCAAACGCAAGTGATACGAGAGGTGGAATCTGATTGGTCCATAGGAGAGGCTTAGAAGGGCTAAGAAATGGTAATAGCCACTTGTGCGCTACGATCGAGCCCAGTAATTCCAGCCTAGTTCGGCAAGGGTGGAAACTGGACTTTTAAAGTCAGTTAACTCTCTTGCCTCGGGAAGATGGGAGAAACTGGAAGATGTCCATTTTGGGTGCCTATGTCACTAAGTGTAGAAAGTACTGGCTCCGTCTGTTGAGACTATCACCTGTTTACCTCTGCTGTTAATATAAAAGTCTTATCAATGGCCAGTGTAAAAGATGTATGTGGCTGAAGATGAATATCATATTCTGTACCTGTGCTTGATATGATGACAAACAAGACCAGTTACTTCCAAGTAATTGTGACATGTATTACAGCATTGCTTCTCTGTGTACTTTATCTCAACCTGAACTAATTTTAAAATGTGCTAAATTTCTAAAATATGTATTCAAAATGCGTGAAGAATTTGAATGTGTAGAACTCTCAAAAATAATATATTTATATAATTATATGTTGTGGTTCTTTTGTCTTTACCACAGTAAAATCTGTGTGTCTGTAATATAATGTTTCTCATATGAAGATAAATGTATTATCACACAAGTAAACTGGGCAAATGCAATTGCAAATGAGCACATGAGCATTTTTAATGAACCTGGAGATTCAGAAATTATACATCATATTTTAACAATTACAGTAACAATTTTAATTTTAATAATCAGTTGTGATAAATTGTTTGTGAATTATTTTAAAAAAAGGAAAACCGTGTCAACTGATTCTTATATGTTACTCTACTTTGTTAAAATAAACTGTGTTTACTGATTACTTATTTTGTTGTTGTTTGTTATATTCTTTAAATAGAGCTTTTACTCAATTAAAAGAAGTATTATCACTCACACTGAGAGTGCGTGTTGGCAAAGTCATTCCTGAACGCCAAGTTGTGGCCAGGAATATCTCTCTCTCTCTCTCTCTCTCTCTCTCTCTCTCTCTCTCTCTCTCTCTCTCTCTCTCTCTCTCTCTCACACACACACACACACACACAAACACACATTTATAGACATGTGTGTATTACAGTCAATGTGGTCTATATGGAATTTCCTCAAAATAGTTTTAGTTATTTTACAAATTAAGTGAACAATCTGTCCATTTCATTTATAATTATAGTGAATTCCAAACATTTTTATGCCCATTTTCATCACTCACAACAAGATAACAAATCACGAAAGTCGATGCTTAATTGTCTGATCCTATCCCAGCAAAATTAGTAAATTGTGATGGGTCTAAGACCTTTTGAACTCTAATAATGGTTATCCAGCCTGTTACCTTTGTTAGTTACTGTATACAAGGACTGAAATAGTCAGGCTTTTTATGAATTGCCTAAGTGAATCACATTTTACACATTGACTGTAAGATGTATAGAACAATGTTTTGGGGGGGTCGACAGATGGTGCAATAATCTGACTGTGTCCCATCAATCACTCCAACATATTTCATCAGCTATTAAGCCAGTCACATATTCGATACCATTCTTGTTTAACCTATATCTTCTGATAGGTTCTTTGTCAGAATATATTTGAAATATCCAATTTATATACCGGATTTTTGGTATAGTCAATTTTGATTGATACGTCTTCTAAATTATAAATGTTTCATGATTGGTCGATTAAATTAGCATCTGGGGTTGTCAGTGGCTGTATCCTCGAAGGGGGTTAAAGTACTGAAAAATTATTGTCCTTCTGAGAGGGTATGTAAGTTCCACATCTTTCAAAGTAAATTAAGAATTACCACGTTTTTAATCGCAGAATATGTGTGATTTTAGTATGTTAGGCTAACTTTGCAAACAATCGCAAACACTTAAAGGGATGATGTAAATCCTGCTGGGGTCCATGCAGGTATCAACGGTACTGTCAGTCCCCCTGGTCACCAGTATGGTATCTTAAACTTAAGCAAATAACTAATCACTAAGAAAATATGTGAATATGACTTAAGAAATTGCTGAACCATTTAGTTGCTTGCAGGGGATTCTGAGATTTCTTTGTGGATTTACGAATTCTGAAGTCTTAAGAAAATTCTAAGAAGCTTTGTGAAAATCGCCCCAGAAGTAGAAAACGTATGAAAGTTTCCGGATGTAGTTGAATGTCCTCGTAACAAATTTCATATCTTTGTAGGGAAAGTTTATTCATCAAAAACGAAAACAGAAACGGACTTAGTATACATCCTTGTCTTACCCCAATGTTACAATAGAAGGAATCAGATAAGATGTTTGTGTTAACAAAGTCAAACGCTTTGGCAAAATCTACAAAAAATGCATACATGTTTTCTCCCTTTCGTGCTTAATATCTCTGCACACGTTTCTGCAATATAAATACATCATCAATTGTACATTATCCATGCCTGAAACCAGATTGTGCTTCATGTATCTTATGAAACAATCGGCCCAAAATACTGAACGTTTATGTATAATACTGGTAAAATTCTTACTGGAAACTTTTACAAATTTGCAATGCTTTCTGAAATTTCATTTCCTGTTGTACGTGAATCATTTCTTGTTGTACGTGAATCATTTCTTGTTGTACGTGAATCATTTCTTGTTGTACGTGAATAATTTCCTGTTGTACGTGAATCATTTCTTGTTGTACGTGAAAAATTTCCTGTTGTACGTGAATCATTTCTTGTTGTACGTGAATCATTTCCTGTTGTACGTGAATCATTTCTTGTTGTACGTGAATCATTTCTTGTTGTACGTGAATCATTTCCTGTTGTACGTGAATCATTTCTTGTTGTACGTGAATAATTTCCTGTTGTACGTGAATCCTTTCTTGTTGTACGTGAATCATTTCTTGTTGTACGTGAATAATTTTCTGTTGTACGTGAATCATTTCTTGTTGTACGTGAATCATTTCTTGTTGTACGTGAATAATTTCCTGTTGTACGTGAATCATTTCTTGTTGTACGTGAAAAATTTCCTGTTGTACGTGAATCATTTCTTGTTGTACGTGAATCATTTCCTGTTGTACGTGAATCATTTCTTGTTGTACGTGAATCATTTCTTGTTGTACGTGAATCATTTCCTGTTGTACGTGAATCATTTCTTGTTGTACGTGAATAATTTCCTGTTGTACGTGAATCCTTTCTTGTTGTACGTGAATCATTTCTTGTTGTACGTGAATAATTTTCTGTTGTACGTGAATAATTTCTTGTTGTACGTGAATCATTTCTTGTTGTACGTGAATCATTTCTTGTTGTACGTGAATCATTTCTTGTTGAACGTGAATCATTTCTTGTTGTACGTGAATAATTTCCTGTTGTACGTGAATCATTTCCTGTTGTACGTGAATAATTTCCTGTTGTACGTGAATCATTTCTTGTTGTACGTGAATCATTTCTTGTTGTACGTGAATCATTTCCTGTTGTACGTGAATCATTTCTTGTTGTACGTGAATCATTTCTTGTTGTACGTGAATCATTTCTTGTTGTACGTGAATCATTTCTTGTTGTACGTGAATCATTTCTTGTTGTACGTGAATCATTTCTTGTTGTACGTGAATCATTTCCTGTTGTACGTGAATCAAGCTTGTTACAAACACTTTCGCTGCACAACATTGGTCTGATTGGTTTGTTGTTTAACGCCGCACTCAGCAATATTCCAGATATATGACGGCAGTCTGTACATAATCGAGTCTCTACCAGACAATCCAGTGATTAATATCATAAGCATCGATCCACGCACTTGGGATCGATGACATGCATCAACCAAGTCAGCGAACCTGACCACCAGATCCCGTTAGTCGCCTTTTACGACAAGCATAGTCGCCTTTTACGGCAGGCATGGGTCGCAGAAGACCTACATGTATTCTACCCCGGATCTTCACGGGTCTCGCTGAACAGGTTGGCCATAAATTCGTCAGCTCTATCGTTGACCCAAACATATATGAAAGCCGTCTTATTACCATGAGTTTTTACGGGTTCACACTGTATAGTAGTACGCAAGCTAGCCATGGTCAAAAAGTTGTGAAGATTCATCGCGGGATACTGTCTTGAAGTAACAGCATATTTCAGACAACCCAGCTGAACAGATTACGTAATCTATGACGCTGGCACCTTGATTGCCAATAAACGTGACGTTCCCAGGTTCTGATTCTGACCCCCAGATCGTCCCTTAATGAAATTACATCTGTTACAGATTAGAAAATGTTCATATCAATCCTGCAAAGATTGTTAAGATATGAACATCTGCCCTGTAATTTATACTTTCAAATTTTATATACAATGATATTGTCAATTTTACTTAATGGACCAGAAAATTGGCGTTATGAGAAATGTGATTGTATAGAAAAAGTTCATCTGTTTGCGCGTAATTGGGGTTTGGGCCTCTACCCCAGATGGCACTGTACTTTAAGAATTTCGCAGACAGCCATTTGACATATTTTATTATATGCTATTCTTACTGCATAAATTAAATCAATTTAGCAACAATTATCCAAATCACCCCTTTTCAAACTTAGCATTTTAATAATTCCGTGGGTCTTGAGATGATGCAAAAGATGTATCTTCAAATAATTGTGACAAAACACTGAAATGAACACTACTTGATTGTGATTCAAGAATACATGCTCATGGTATTCGTTGGGATCGTTAATTCAACTCTGCTTTTAGCAGATATTTCTTATGAATATGGAAAGGGTTTTTGCCTGTTGTATTTACTACACATCAGCTGTAAATTTATAACATAATATTACCTATATAACCTATATAAATATAAATTTAATGTTTCCTAACAAAAGCTAATCACGGTACAAGTTGTCGTGTGTATTTAAATATAAATGGGGATCTTGAATTTTGAAAGCTGTACGTTGTGGGGTCTATAAAAGTCATCAAGAAGACGACGTGTCTCGTTCTTTGCCTGAAACTTCTTTTCTTTGTCATTCATCTTGCTCTTTTTGAGGATTTCTTGTAGGTCGAATCTTGAGAGATGACCTGAAGAAAATAACATGTTCAAGTCACATTTACGCATACCATAATTCATGACTGCAGTACTTCGTTGACAGCACAAATATAAATACCAATACTTATAAGGCACCCACCATTTCATATTCTGGGTGTGGGGTGTGGGGTGTGGGGTGTGGGGTGTAGGGTTTGTGGTGTGGGGGTTGTATCAAAACAAATAAACTGTTCCCGAAACTTCAATAATAGTTATAATAATATTGTTCCAGAGTGTTGAAAAAAAAGAACTTGCCTGCCACAAAAATTATATTGTTGCAAGGTATTTTTCTTTCTTTGGTTGTGTTTCAATCAACAATATTTTACCAACTGTGTCTTACGTAGGCCGAGAAACTGAAATATTTTTGAAAACATTGTGTGAGGATCCTCGTGCATGTCTTCCAATCTGACGAGCAGGATCTGGTCTCCAGGGAAAACTTTCATCCAGTCACTGATGAACACGTGGTACAGGCCGACCGGCAGCTGACAATGGTATGAAGAAGATATATGTGACAAATGTAAGTCAACGTCATTATTAATATATATCTTACACATGGAACACATTAGAGGTGGTCAATCCAATTAAGTGAATGTACGTGTTTCCAAATTACTTGACACAAGAATCTTATCAAAGGGTCACATTGGACAAGACCTCTAAAAGATCCCCATGTGACAACACAAATGTAATGCACAAGACACTGTTCAAAGGGGGCATATTGCATCAAGGCACCAGAAGATTCTCGGGTGACAACACAAATGTTGCGCTCAAGAATCTGCTCAAATGGGCATACTGAATAACCTCCTTTCTTCTGTATAATGGTGACTAAACACTACAAAAGTATATGTTATCTAAACATATCATGGTCAGGATTTATGAACACAACACTTGGAAGAAGGGTGTCAAAAGAAAACTGTTTTTCGGGATATACTTATAAAATGAAACATACTTAAAATATAAGGCTACATCAAAATACACCCTACCCTCATGTTGTCGTTGTATGCACAGGTCCTCAAGGAGTACTTTGAACAACAATCTTCAAACGTTCTCAACTCATCGACCATTTTCTGATGGAAGCTCTCTGCTGTTATGTGACCACGTGTAAAGTAGTTGTACCCAGAAATGATCCTAAAGTGAGTATTGGGAAATAGCTATGAACAGTTGACGCAAATGTTGAACACGGGAATCAATATATTGTCTTATCAAATAGTCCATTCTATTTTATTACTGAAATAACTGAAATATATGATTCTACTGCCATTGCGACGATGGCAATATCATTTGAATATTATGCGAAACGATCTTATCAAAGGTACATATACTGAGTTTATACATTCAGTGGTTTAAATGTCTTATAAAGCAAAACACGTCAATATGGCATGCGTCACTATCTATTCTTAAAAAAAACATCAATTACTGTAACTGGGACTTCGTAGGTAAGGTATAAAAGATGGGAACATCGTTCAATTTACTAGAGATAAGAACCTGACCTGTCTGTTGGGTTTCTGACGATGATGATAATTTTAGTGGAGGGGTTGAGATGGTGGATATAGTGCGGGGTGAGGACGCGCGGCTCTGTACAGTTGTAGTTCCCGGGAAGGTAACGCCAGTTGGGGTTGTGCCAAGCAGTTGAGGCCGAACCATCACCTTGAAGCAAGGTCAATCAATTTATAGTCTCCAAAAACATAAATGCACCATTTTTTTCAAGATAACTGTTCAGTGATTGCCAGTAGGCTTTAGTACCCGACTTGGAAACAGAGTTCAGCAAACGTCAATGAAGAATTTAGAAGTCTTTGCCGAATGGAGAAAAGCTGGTAACATCACTATCTCTAGCACGCCGTAAAGCCAAGTGCCGCGTTTGTCCACAATTTGCCCGAATAACTGCAGGACACCTCCTGTCATGGCACCAATATTAAGCCTGCAGGTACCTTGTGGAATGGCAGCACATTTTCCCTGATGAGCTTGGCGTAATATATAGGAGCAATCTTGTTGCCTTGGATGCTCAATTGGATCAAAATCTAGCTTCAGACTCCTGCTGTTGGGGTATGATATCGGTCCATATCAGCATATTCAAGGAGAGTAGACCACCCTGGCAAAATAGTGGAATTAATGTTAAAATTACTTTGTGAAGGTCTATACCTGTTATGATGGGGTGGAACGTTTTGCCTGCATGGGAATCGGTAGATACGCTGCTCTCTATCCGTCTTGCAGCGGGTGAGAAGATGTCCAAGTAACTTTGCAAATGTGAGCTGTCTGAAAATAAAGAATATTATGTAAAGTCTGGTACAAAATATGGGATATTCATAGTGTACCATTCTGTCCATGGTTCCAAACTGCCCTTCCAGTTGCTGATGGGATAATGTGCGGTATACGGAGACTATTGCATGCTGGTTTGCATAATACTGACTTTCAGAAATGAATGTTGGAATATTTCCATTTCCCGACTGACAGTTTATATATACTCGTATATCAGGTTCGTAAGGCAACAAGGACAGAATATCGTGCATTATAACATGTTTCTTATTGTTCACTCGTTTACCTATATGTACTCTCAGCTTAAATCGCTGTTACAAAATTTAAAAATTAAAGGGTATATAAAAAATAACAACACTTACCTTCAAATCGGTGTCTTGAAATCCAGTGAGGTTCCTTCCACTTACCCTTGGCCACCTCCGGATGACCAATCATGGTACTGAAGGTGAAGGTCGTTCCACACTTGGGAAACCCGATAAGATGAAAGTACGGTAGACATACCAAATTGCTGCTGTTGGTTTTCCTCCAACATGGATTCTTATAGTTTGGCAGGAAGTCAGGTATCTTCTGAAACATAAAGAGAAACATTTTCGAACTTAAGGGATCAACCATTTCTTAGAAGACAGAAATTGCTGAACAACCCATATAAGACTTTGTAAGCCTTATGATTTGGTAGTATGAGTTATAGCTCCTATGATAACATAACATACATCTACATCCATGCAAACAGCTACATAATTTATGTATATGGATGTATATAGCGTCTAGCATACTGCAGCACACATTCATGCAAACAACAACAAACTGTACGCAGATGTTTATAGTTTCTAGAATATTATGGCATACGTCCATGCAAACAGCAAACTAGAGTGTGCAGATAGATGTTTCGTGCGTCCAGCATACTGTTGCACACATTCGTGCAAACAGCAAAATAATATCAGCAACAACCCCTTTCCAGTCGGTTGCATACAAGAAAAACCTTTCTGGTGTTCAAACCGGATACGAAAATTTGAAAATGTGTGATCCCATGGCCATCTCCGACGTTTGCCACGTGCTCCGACTACATCACAGGAACTGAGAGACAGGCTGGTGGAGATATGGGATGTCATCCCACAATTCTGTGTTAGCTGTTTGATCCGTTCAATGCGAAGGAGATGCATTGCATGCATCCAAGCGAGACGGGGACACACTACTGACTTGGAGTTGACAGTTCTGTTCTTGCAATCTTTTTCTTATCATAACGTCATTTCTGTGATAGGCAATTGTCGTTAAATGTGTAAACTTGTTTTACTTGCCTATTGTCTGTTTGAAAATATGAATCCTTTCAGATGTGTGCGTCTACTTTGATCAGGTTCTTGATTTATATCATGTCACAAGAACCTTTGTTCCTGAGTTTTTATTTAAGTTATTGTTTATAGCTTCCTCCATATTACAATGTACGTTCATGCAAACAACAATATGATGTATGTAGATGTTTATAGCTTCGAGCATATACCACCTAGATTTCTTGCTGTATCAGCTGCACATGATTAATGATTCCTTTTCAAACAAAGCTTTCAGATTGCCATGGTGCACACTTTGGAATTTACATGAGTCTGGAAAACTCACCAACTTAATGCCCAACATTCAGACATGCAGTTCACCACGGAAGAAGAAACTGACAACCAGCTACCTTTCCACAACAATCTGCAGACAAGCGTGTATCGCAGACCAACCCATACTGACCAGTGCATTCACCACTCATCAAACCATCCCACACAAGTCAAGTGAAGTATAATAGCAACCCAAGACCGACGAGCCAAGAACACCTGCTCCACATCAGAACACCTTGAAGCCGAACTTCAAAATCTTCAACAACTATCCTGCCAGACCAGTAGACCAGACCATCAACACCACCCGCAACACTAGAGACAAGACCCACACCACCAGACAGCTCCTTGTCACCAGCCTGCCCAACATAGGCACAGCAAGCCCTCAAATCAGCTGACTACTTAAACACCAAGCCAACATTGATGTAGTGTCCAGAAAGGACGAAAAACACCCAGAACATTCTCAAAGACAAAGGCAGACCTTCAACAACACCAGATGATCCCACCGTTGAAGTTTACCAAATTAAATTATATGTTATTATCATAAATCTTATTTGGGAAACATCAAGGCCTCTCCCAATAAAAAAAATAGGAACATCAAACCTCAGTAAAGACTCTATATCCGCCATCTCTGACCATAACATACATTGGCACAACATCAAGGTACTCACCGAAAGCCAATACCAACTTCAAGATAACGAAACTCATCAAGGTCATGGGCCATCCTCATCAAAAGACGCCAACCAGCAATCAACAGAGATCAAGGTTATCACAACCCAACGGCCTCCATGAGCTCATCACTAAACAATCTTAATCTCATTTTCATTGACTGTATAGATATGTATAATAATCCATCTCATCCCGTACTGCCTTCCAATCAACTTCTACACACAAATCACTGTATTGTTTTTGCTATCATGCCCAGTTAATCCTATTTATTCCAATATTGACAACATCACGCCTCATACTTCAGCCTTAGCCGTAAACATCAACATATAATCATTCATCCTTGTACAAACATCAACTATCCACATGTATATAACCTTCCTACTTAACAGTTCTGCACATGCCTTGCTTGATGACGGTGTTAATATCTACGCCGTAACGTCACATTCATTGTAATAAAGAAGTTGCGTATCCATAGAACTATCTCCCTTGGTCATCATACCAACTTCTAAATGCCACTTAAAGACATGTTGTATTTCACTGAATATTCTATTTGTGGAGAATATCAGAAAATAGACCCTTCGTAAAACATTTTCTAAAGATGAATATTATATGAACCTACAACTCTGAAGAAATCATGGATTTCATATTTCTTCTTTGTCGTATCGCCAAGTGGCGGTGAACTCCCGTCCCAGGGACAGGCCTGGAAGATTGCACTGTCATTTGTATCTGTCTGACTGATTACACGGCCCTTTGTATCTGTCTGACTGATTGCACGGCCCTCTGTATTTGTCTGACTGATTGCACGGCCCTCTGTATCTGTCTGACTGAATGCACGGCCCTCTGTATCTGTCTGACTGAATGCACGGCCCTCTGTATCTATCTGACTGAATGCACGGCCCTCTGTATCCGTGTGACTGATTGCACGGCCCTCTGTATCTGTCTGACTGATTGCACGGCCCTCTGTATCCGTCTGACTGATTGCACGGCCCTCTGTATCCGTCTGACTGATTGCACGGCCCTCTGTATCTGTCTGACTGAATGCACGGCCCTCTGTATCCGTCTGACTGAATGCACGACCCTCTGTATCCGTGTGACTGATTGCACGGCCCTCTGTATCCGTCTGACTGAATGCACGACCCTTTGTATCCGTCTGACTGATTGCACGGCCCTCTGTATCCGTCTGACTGATTGCACGGCCCTCTGTATCTGTCTGACTGATTGCACGGCCCTCTGTATCCGTGTGACTGATTGCACGGCCCTCTGTATCTGTCTGACTGATTGCACGGCCCTCTGTATCCGTCTGACTGATTGCACGGCCCTCTGTATCCGTCTGACTGATTGCACGGCCCTCTGTATCTGTCTGACTGATTGCACGGCCCTCTGTATCCGTGTGACTGATTGCACGGCCCTCTGTATCCGTGTGACTGATTGCACGGCCCTCTGTATCTGTCTGACTGATTGCACGGCCCTCTGTATCCGTCTGACTGATTGCACGGCCCTCTGTATCCGTGTGACTGATTGCACGGCCCTCTGTATCTGTCTGACTGATTGCACGGCCCTCTGTATCCGTCTGACTGATTGCACGGCCCTCTGTATCCGTCTGACTGATTGCACGGCCCTCTGTATCCGTGTGACTGAATGCACGGCCCTCTGTATCTGTCTGACTGAATGCACGGCCCTCTGTATCTGTCTGACTGAATGCACGGCCCTCTGTATCCGTCTGACTGAATGCACGGCCCTCTGTATCCGTGTGACTGATTGCACGGCCCTCTGTATCTGTCTGACTGATTGCACGGCCCTCTGTATCTGTCTGACTGAATGCACGGCCCTCTGTATCTGTCTGACTGAATGCACGGCCCTCGGTATCTGTCTGACTGAATGCACGGCCCTCTGTATCTGTCTGACTGAATGCACGGCCCTCTGTATCTGTCTGACTGATTGCACGGCCCTCTGTATCTGTCTGACTGAATGCACGGCCCTCTGTATCTGTCTGACTGAATGCACGGCCCTCGGTATCTGTCTGACTGAATGCACGGCCCTCTGTATCCGTGTGATCCCCCGATGCAGAAAGGAAGTTGAAGTTGTACCGTCCGGTTAGAAAGAACGCAGTTACCAATATGAAGACTGCAATGGTGCACTTTCTTCTGTTCTGAAAGTAGAGAAACATTGCTTATGATTTTGAAAAACAACATCGCGAGAGTCAATAAGAAGTTAGAGTTAAAACTAATGATATATTTATATTTAACGTCACATCGGCAATATTTCAGCCATATGAAACTAATGATATATTTATGTTTAACGCCACATCGGCAATATTTCAGCCATATGAAACTAATGATATATTTATATTTAACGTCACATCGGCAATATTTCAGCCATATGAAACTGATGATATATGTATAATTAACGTCACATCGGCAATATTTCAGCCATATGAAACTAATGATATATTTATATTTAACGTCACATCGGCAATATTTCAGCCATATGAAACTGATGATATATGTATAATTAACGTCACATCGGCAATATTTCAGCCCTATGAAACTAATGATAAGATAGTACGGATGATCAACATCTTTTTACAACTGCAGCGACATTAACTTGATGCAAGTTTGATGCACATTAAACGCATGCTACGACCTGTCCCGTATTGAATCAACCACAAACGCAAATAAAGTTTTAATAAATAAGTTTTTATTCCCTCCCTTAAGTTAACTTTAAACCCCAATAACAATACTTAAATGCAAACTAATTAAAAAAAAACTAACACAACTAACTAAACTAGCTTAACTTATCCTATCCTACTTCTAATACGAATGTCCTACCACTAACATACTAATATCTACTACTAATACTAATATCTTACTACTAACAATACAAATATCAAGATACTGCTATACTAATACTTATAGTCTACTTCTAACAATACTAACACAACACTAATATATATGTTCTAATAATAACACAACTAATACACATTAATAACATCATGGATGTATAGATATACAAAAGAAAACCAACAAAGCCTCTCCGCTGTCACTTTCCCATCAGTTATGTACATAAACTCAAGAATTTCTAATGAGTGAGTGAGTTAGTTGGGTTTAACACCGCTTTTAACAGTATTCCAGTTATATCGCGGCGTGTCAGCTTAGTGTGGGAGGAAAGCCCGAAGTGATGCAGGTCTCAGACGTTTACCACTTCGGTGAAACCCACGAGCACGGGTATGGTGCTGACAAACCTAGAAACATAATCGGGGCGAACCGGGATTCGAAGCCACAATCATAGGTTTCTGGCGTGCCCAAGGGACGCAACTCTGCACAGCGAATCGCGGCGCCTTAGACGACTGGGCCACCCGTGCCCCCAGAATTTCTAATGTCACTGTTCAGGTCAAAAGAGCATACATCCTCGCAATAGAGTGGTGATCTTTACACACAGGCGATGTTTTCCCCACGGAGTGGAGGGTGCCTGTGTTACTTGGATGCCACGACTGTGTTCATCCTGTGGCATGCACTGCAACGGAGATACTCCTCTCCTTACGTAATGTTGGAGGTTCGTCTTTCCCCCTACGTACTATCGGGGGCACTTCTTTCCTCCTACGTACTTGATTATAGTGAGTGAGTGAGTATGGTTTTACGCCGCTTTTAGCAATATTCCCGCAATATCACGGCGGGGGACACCAGAATGGGCTTCACACATTGTACCCATGTCGGGAATCGAACCCGGGTCTTCGGCGTGACGAGCGAACGCTTTAACCACTGGGCTACCCGACCGCCCCTTTACTTGATTATAAGGATAACCGGCCTGTTCCGGGACACTACAATATAATATGAGCAACTACTGTCACTTCGGTATATGTCAATACCTTTCAATACATACAACAATGCATCAATACTCCGATTGACATTTTACTGAGTGGAACTGTTTATACTTTAATCACATGTTGTTTTTACAGTGGCTTATCGTTATTACAATCAAGATATGTATATAATTACATTTGGAAACGATGCATAATTATATGCTCTATAACACAATTCTTCATGAAACAAATAAGTGTAAAAACTTACGCCAACCAGAGAAGAAATATCCCACAATGTCAGTCCACGCCTTAAATGAACATACTGATTCTGGCGGACTGTACAAATTATCACCCTGCCCCGCTTTTTAAACTGACCCCAAAGTCCAAGCTACCCCTCATCTCCCCTTTGTTACACCAATTAAATATATATATATATATACAAAATGAGGTAAATGTTCACTCGGTGTACATGTCATATATAATACAATAATAAAGTCCACGTTGGTCCATCATCTTCTTTATATGTACTTTCGCTGTCTCATGACAGCTCTTCAGTGTAACTGACAATGACATATAATGAGGTCATACTTATGATGACGTCATAAATTAGAACTGTGACGTCATAATGTATTTACACACTCCAGCGACGACACCAAGTAATTTAACAATTGTAGGGAGACATTTGAATTAAAATATACAGTATTTGTAAAGTAACAGTGCAACATTTACGATTGAAATGACAAATCTATTAATACATTCTAGAGTTCAATTTGGGTTTCATCAATTGGATAAACATTTGTTCTTTTTCCAGTCTCAGCTGCTTGTTACTTGTATACAATTTATAAAACGGAAACATAGTAAATTTCCCGTTTCCGCAATCATCACTGTGTTTGCTCACACTTAAGCATCGAACTTCAGGGTCTCTAATCTGCTGTTTGTGTTTCACCGATGTAGTTTTCGCCGCATCCCGAACATCTCATAACATACACCACATCTTTGCTGCGGCAGTTCATGTCGGCTTTCACATTGAAACCCTTGCCATTTGCAAAAAGGAAAGTAGTACCTTCACTTATGATGTTACACGTGCCGCATCTTGGTGTGTTACATCTACTTACACATGGTACACTCTCTGTACAAGAATATTTGGATGGACAAAGAATTTGCTTGAGATTTTTTGGTTGCCTTGTACTTTTTATTTTAAATTTATTCAGTCCTTGTTTTATTTTATCGCTTTGCTGTAGAATTGGGAGGTTGTCCCTTATGACTGGCATGATATCACAGTTATTAGGATTGAAGGTGGACACAAACGGTATAATTTGATCGCCCACAGATTTTTCATTAGGTTTCAGGAGAGTATGTCTTGGAATTTTTAACGACTTTTCTATTGCGTCATCTATGACGCGAAGCGGATATTCTAGCTTCCTGAGATACCCCATCAATTCTTTCAATCTTAAAACTCTTTTATCCGTTTCCGACACGATGGTACATACTCTCCGCGCAAGTGAATAAGGAATATTAGTTCGTGTATGCCTGGGGTGACATGAACCGAATTTTAAGTATTGATGGGTGTCCGTTGGTTTGTAGTAGATATCAGTTTTCAATTTAGTATCTTCCTTAACTACAAGGACGTCCAGAAATGTAATTTCGCTCTCGCTAGACTCCATAGTAAAACTGATGGAAGGATGGAGCGTATTAATAATATCCAGAAATTGTCTAAATTTTCAGGAGTTGAGAGCCAAACTAAAAAACAGTCACAGTTGTGACTGACAATGACATAAAATGACGTCATACTTATGATGACGTCATAAATTACAACTGTGACGTCGTAATGTATTTACACACTCCAGCGACGACACCAAGTAATTTAACAATTGTGGGGAGACATTTGAATTAAAATATACAGTATTTGTAAAGTAGCAATGTAACATTTACGATTGAAATGACATATGTATTGATACATTCTAGAGTTTGAGTTTCATCAATTGGATAAACGTTTGTTCTTTTTCCAGTCTCTTCTGCTTGTTACTGGTATACAATTATTAAAACGGAAAAAATACTAAATTTCCCGTTTCCTCCATCATCACTGTGTTTGCTCACACTTAAGCATCGAACATTAGGGTCTATTGACATGAATATTTGATTTGTGATCCACTTGCATCCTGTCTATTGTCTTGTACAAATCTACATGTATACATTTATGTAATAGCATATACTTATGTGGTGGTTTGATGAATACCACTTTGACAGTGGCTATATCACAGTTGATATATGTACATATACTTGGGCAAAAAACCCATACTATGTACATGTATGGGGGTGCGTCCTGATTATTGTGGCCACATAGTTAACGTTGACAACAATATGAAGTGCATTACATGTACTTCTACAACACTGATTATTATATACTACAGTAAACTACGGTTATAACGAACTCAAAGGGACTACTAAGTTTAGTTCGTTATAACCGTAGTTCGTTATAAGCATATATACAGCATAACCACTAAAATAGTCCGGACAAAGAGTAAGTTCGTTATATCCGTAAGTTCGTTATAAGCGTGTTCGTTTTAACCGTAGTCTATTGTAGTTATATTAGACACGTTCCCATCTTATGTTAATAAAAACCCACTATATCATACGGATCATATGTTCAGTGTCATTGTGATATAACAGTAGAACGTGTACATTCAAACTCGCTTTACACGTACTGTACATGGCATTACAATCAGACATCAATTTTGCACACCACTGGCCCACACGATAAACTTAAAGAAATACTTTATTCCTTGATCCATGGGTCATTTGTCACTGAGCCTGGTATAGTTACTCCTCTGTTCTGGCCAATTTGTCGACAAAATATAAGCTTATGTTGCCTGAAGTTTACATAGAAAGCAATATCGGATAGATCTTCAAGAGAAAGATTTTGCTGAACATAGGACAACTGTATTACTCACCCAACTCTTCCTCGGCATTATAATACATCCAGGTTCACCTATTCTGATGCTTTTGATTCACCCAAGACGCGAACATGCAGGTTTCTGCATAAGAATGAAATGTTTAATACATTTAAACAGCTGGTGATCTGTATGCAGCTACAACAGATGTCGTCTACATCAGTTTGCAGGTGTCGTGACTAAGACAACGTTGGGTTGATTTACGATAGGAGTCAATTTTGTCTTCCATCAGCCCTAAACATACAGAATCGTCTACATCAGTTTGCAGGTGTCGTGACAAAGATAACGTTGGGTTGATTTACGACAGGATTCAATATTGTCTTCTCGCCATGGTCGTTTAACGGAACAGGTGTTTCAAACTGTAGTTGTCAGAAAGTGTTAGTTGTGAGTGAGTGAGTTGGGTTTAACGCCGCTTTTAACAGTATTCCAGTTATATTGCGGCGTGTCAGCTTAATGTGGAAGGAAAGCCCAAAGTAATGCAGGTCTCAGACGTTTACCACTTCGGTGAAACCCACGAGCGCGGGTATGGTGCTGACAAACCTAGAAACATAATCGGGGCGAACCGGGATTCGAAGCCACAATCATAGGTTTCTGGCGTGCCCAAGGGACGCAACTCTGCTCAGCGAATCGCGGCGCCTTAGACGACTGGGCCACCCGTGCCCCCTTACTCATGTACACTTGTCGAAATAAGAAAGTGTGTATTTTGGAGGTGAGGAACACGTAGCTAGCTCATAAAACAGCACATTCCCTCCAATTCTCTGCGATCAGGTGGTCCTAGCCAAAAGCACGCACCTGTATCTTAGGGCATCGAGTCTTGGTCTTTGTCTGCATGACGGCTGTCTGTTAATAATCGACTCTGGGCAGGACAATCCAGTGATTTACATCATGAACGTCGATCCACGCAATTGGGATACGATGACATGTGTCAACCAAGTCTCGTTAGTCACCTGTTACGACAAGCATAGTCGCCATTTACGGCAAGAATGGGTTGCTGAAAATAAATTCATGGGTCCATGTCCCTTTGCCAAAGCTGGAACCGTCTTCCACCTCACTCTGAGGTATTCAAGAACTATCTTCACTTCTTCAGACAGGCATACCACTGAATGGCATGTCAGAACTATGCTTTTCTTTGAGGAGTTATCAGTACCTGGAGACAGGCGCTCTACAAATGACTTTCAACATCAACAATCTGAGATGAAAAAGACGTCAAGATCAACATTTCTAAACCAAATTAGCATCTCATAACCAATATCAACCTCTCATAAACAATATAAATTTCTCATAACCAACATTAACATTTCATGAACAACATTAACATCTCATAACCAACATAAATATCTCATAACCAACATTAAAATCTCATAACCAACATTAACATTTCATAACCAACATTAACATTTCAAAACCAACATTAGCATCTCATAACCAACATTAACATCTCATAACCAACATTAACATTTCATAATCAACATTTACATTTCAAAACCAACATTAACATTTCATAACCATCATAAACATTTCATAACCAACATTAACATCTCATAACCAACATTACCATCTCAAAACCAACATTAACATCTCATAACCAAGATCAATATCTCATAACCAACATTAACATCTCATAACCAACATCAATATCTCATAACCAACATTAACATCTCATAACCAACATTAACATTTCATAACCAACATTAACATCTCATAACCAACATCAATATCTCATAACCAACATTAACATTTCATAACCAACATTAACATTTCATAACCATCAAAATATATTTCATAACCAACATTAACATCTCATAACCAACATTACCATCTCAAAACCAACATTAACATCTCATAACCAAGATCAATATCTCATAACCAACATTAACATCTCATAACCAACATCAATATCTCATAACCAACATTAACATCTCATAACCAACATTAACATTTCATAACCAACATTAACATCTCATAACCAACATCAATATCTCATAACCAACATTAACATTTCATAACCAACATTAACATTTCATAACCATCAAAATATATTTCATAACCAACATTAACATCTCATAAACAACATCAATATATCATAAATAAGACCCCCGTGGGGACCCGTGGTAGAAAAGAATGTGTCCTCTGCACCCCAATGCTGGTCGTAAAGGGTGACCGAATTGGGCAACCCGTTTGCCGTGGGTTGCGACCGTGTCGGTGGAGTCTGCTGATTGCAATCCTGTAAAACTAGATCCTTTTGCCATCTCGAAAGGCATTCAACGTGTCTGTTGAGAGGTAACCAATGTTACACGTTACACGTTCTGGTTCACCCTTGTGAGTGAGTGAGTGAGTGAGTGAGTGAGTATGATTTTACGCCGCTTTTAGCAATATTCCAGCAATATCACGGCGGGGGACACCAGAAATGGGCTTCACACATTGTACCCACGTCGGGAATCGAACCCGGGTCTTCGGCGTGACGAGCGAACGCTTTAACCACTAGGCTACCCGACCGCCCCTTCACCCTTGTGGAATATGCACGAAGACAGAAATCTGTCGATCAGCTGGGTCAACAGCAGTTTAACGCCCAGGTTGTTGTTTCGATGCACAGGACACTGAATTCTAGCAGTGGCATTTCAGGGACCGCTTGCTGTCTATCTGACATGACAGAAGAAGAGATTGCTGCTGAATTGAAACATCAAGGGTTCACTGCTGTTAAGCGGTTTAGTAAAAAATCAGAAGATGGAAACTTTATCCAAACAAATACTTATTTTTTCACTTTTTGTCTTGCCAAAATTCCAAAGTCTATCAAAGCCAGTTACGTTAACATCGGAGTGGAGGTTTATGTTTCAACACAGGGGCAAAACCTGCACTCACAAGGCTATAGATGCTTCCGTTGCAGTGGAACTCAAGAGGGTTCAGAGTGCATGAGATCAAATGTGCCAACTGCGACGGGGAGCATGCAGCCTTGTCATAATCCTGTCACAAATCTTGAAAATAAAGCATACTCAAAATATTTCTTATTCTGATGCCAAACAATTAGTCCAAATCCCATCTAAATCTCCCTCGAACAAAACGTATTCAGCGGCAGTCTCTTCCCCGACTCCAGTTGTCAAAATCACCACAGCCTCAACTTCCTGTCAGAATTAAATCTGACCCGTGAAGATCCGGGGTAGAATAGGTCTTCAGCAACCCATGCTTGTCATAAAAGGCGACTATGCTTGTCATCAGAGGCGACTAACGGGATCGGGTGGTCAGTCTCGCTGACTTGGTTGATGCATGTCATCGATCCCAATTGCGTGGATCGATGCTCACGATGTCAATCACTGGATTGTCTGGTCCAGACTCGATTATTTACAGACCGCCGTCATATAGCTGGAATATTGCTGAGTGCGGCGTTAAACAACAAACCTTCAAACAAACAGACTTAAATCTCTTGGGTCAAGGATGACCCGTTTATCGTCGACGAAGCACAGACATCTCACACTATGAAATCTACAACTGCTTCCCAGACAGAACATCTTCCATCATCACCATCTTAGGTTCTGCGGTTTCAGCATGTCCCCATGGTCCCGAGTATGGTGATCTACCTTCAATTGCTGTTGATCTATAGCCCGTTTTTACAATGTATTGTTCTGTTTAGTAATAGCTTTTTATTGTCACATAAGGGTTTTAAAAATAGATATCTGTGATAAGTCTTGGAATTTCACTGTCCTTCTAGAGTTGTGGCCAGACCCTCAAACTGCCGACATACCCCTTCCATAGTAGAACAAAGCAAACGTAGGTTTTTCTTATGTTTTTGTATCCAACAGACTAGAAAAAGGTGGTTGTGGTCAAATGTTTTGATGGCAGATACTGTTTTGGGGTCAAAATGCACTTTTCTGTTGTAAAAATAGAAAAAATCAAATAAAGTCCACAAAGAGGTAGTGTATGTTATTTCTATCATTTATGTGATCGTTTACACATAGTAGACTTGAATTATTATTATTATTTAAATCATAGCCTCTCGCAAATTGAGTTATTAGTACAAATAAGCTATAAATATGGTAAATTATGCTCCGTTTTCATTTTCCAATTATTGGAAAAAGAGCCGTAATGAATTATTAGTATTATCAACCAAACAATTTGATACGTCTTATGGTGTGCTTTTTTAAAGGTTTGCCTAAAATCAATGATTATTTAAACCACCGAGGAGGTACATTTGAAGGTCAAGTTCTAAATTAATACATAAATAGTATAAAAAATGCTACAAATGGACATAAAACTATCATTACTGGTTCTTGGTATGCTTGGTAAGCCCTATAGGATATACGAAGAAACAAACAACAATGTGCACAACAAGATCATAATAACTGCTTCCCCTCAAAATTGACAAGCAGAGGGTACTGTGGAATCTCAAGACACATAAACGTATAAGGAAATAAGGTCAACTTCTTTATTATGAGGAACACAACGTTTCAGAGCATATGCTTACTCCTTCATCAGATGAATTAATGCTTTGAAGCTGAAAACATATTTATTTACCTGTAAGAACAACAAAGTAATAAGATAAAAAAGGTGGAAACTTTACAAGGGATGCCAACAGTTAATTGGCGCTGATATGTGATTTTCAGTGATCTATTCATATCATTTTCACGGCTATTTTGCTGTTACGCCCAATCGAATCTGTATTGGCGGACAATCGAGACTGGTTGTTCTCTGTTGTTGACGTTTTATAACTTTTTTTAAACTATTGTGTTCTGTTATACTGAATTTTAAGCGTCGTGTCTATAAGATGTTACCACAGATATAGGCTGTAATAATGTGTTATTGTTTAAATTAGGTTTTAAACATACTAAGCTGTAAAGAGGCTTTGGATTTTTGTCGATGAAAGGAACAAAATCTTTGTGTGTTTTCACTCTACACATTAATGACATGTAACACATGTCAGGGGCTCAATATCCCCAAATATCAAGATCATTATGTGCGGCATATAGTTATTGGTGTCACTCATTAGTTACCCCCTCCCGCTCGCGAGTCACCACGAGGTACGTTTACATATACAGTAAACTACGGTTATAACGAACTCAAAGGGACTACTATTTTTAGTTCGTTATAAACGAAGGACCAAGCTGAGCTTATGCCATACGTTGTAGTCCGTCGTCCATAGGTAAACATTTTTTCAAAGGACTTCTTCTTCCGAACCACTTATTGGAAACTAACAAAATTTGACTCAAATCATCCCTAGGTGGTGGGGATTCAAAATTGTACAAGTGGTGGGGCTGACCCCACAAGGGGCTGAGGGGCGGCGCCAAATGGGGGTATTTTGGCTATATTGCTTTAAGCATTGCCCTCTCTCGACACTTACTGATTCCTTGATGTCCCGCACGAATCTGCTCGAGGATTTGTGATCGGAGAGTAGGAGGTATCACCAGTCTATTGCCTTTTAACAACAGATCATTCACCATAGACAAATCATGTCTCACTTTGTACAGCTGCTTCTCCTCTGTTGACAGGGAATGGTATGCAGGCCATTCGTTCTGTAGGAATGTGGATATTCTGCCATACACTTTCTCTTGTCCTGAGGCTATTTCTGTTAACTTCGCATCAGAAGCTGATAGTTGTGACACTCCTAGATCAACATAGAGATCAGTCTCTTGTTCAAAGTGTTTGTCTTCAGTTAGGAGGATTTTATCCACCAGTGATCTTGACAGTGTATCTTCAATTGCCAGAATTTTGCCAGGTGTGTGGAACACAGAATAACTATATCGCATTAACCTCATTCTGAAACTTTGCAATCTTGGAGACAGATCTCTGAGACATTTGGATCCAAGTATGGAAACAAGAGGCTTATGGTCAGTCTCTATTTGGAACTGTTTTCCAAGCACATAATCGTTGAACCTTTCTGTTGCGCAGGTAATCGCCAGAGCTTCTTTTTCGATCTGTGCGTATCTTTGCTCTGTATCACTTAGAGACCTGGATGCAAAGATTACTGGTTTCCATGATCCATCAGATTGTTTCTGTTTCAGCTCAGCTCCAATACCATATGATGATGCATCTGCTGATACAATCGTTTCTCTTGCTGACTCATACAACATCTCAGTTGGTGCATCACATATTTTACATTTGACTTCTTCAAATGAGGCTTGTTGGACATCACTCCATAGGAATGTACTGTCTTTATGTAGCAACTCTCTCAGGGGTTTGGGACCTTCAGCAAGTTTGACAGAGAACTTTGACATTTGGTTTGCGATACCAGGAAATCTTCTCAGCTCAGTTTTGTCTGTAGGAGGTTTCATGTTGACAAGGGCTTTGACTTTATCCGATCAGGTTAAACACCATTCTCACTGATGACATGTCCAAAAAACTTCAGTTTAGTCTTGCTGAACTCGCACTTGTCCCTGTTGAGCATGATGCCATTATCTGCTAGACGTTTGAGTACTCTAATGAGACACTTATCATGCTCCTCTTGAGTCGGGCCATGAATGAGTATGTCGTCCACCAGTCAGATTACACCAGAAAGATCTTTCAGGATTTGAGACATTGTTCGTTGAAATATCTCGGGTGCACTCGAGATTCCAAATGGTATCCTTTTGAACCGATATCGGCCAAATGGAGTTATGAAAGTTGTTAACTTGGATGCTTTGTCTGACAACTTCAGCTGGTAAAAGACTGAATTAGCATCTAAGCGAGTAAAGTACTTAGCACCTTTAATCTGACCGAGAATATGATCAACTGCAGGCATAGTGTAAATCTATCTCTTCACCCTATTGTTGAGCTGTGTCACCAGTCTGATGGATGTGTAACTGGTTCGATGACTTGCAGATCCTGCATTTTCTTGAGCTATTTCTTTACCTTTTCAAGGAGTGGTATGGGTACACGTCTTGGTGTGTTTAGAGAACAGGGTACAGCATTATCAGTTAGTTCTATGTCATGTTCCCCCGGAATTTCACCCAGGCCTTTGAACAATGATGGAAAGTTTCTCTCCACATCAGTAATTGTGACTGAGTCTACAAACTTGATCAATTCAAGGGCTGTTAAGGCTGGTCTCCCCAGTAGACTTCTGTCAAGGTTTCTGATCACAACATAGATGTCTTGTGATGTTACCTTGCTGCCTTTGGGTAGCTTCAGAGTAAACACCCTTGTGATGTTGAGTTTTATTTTAGCTGGGCCAAGTAATTTTTTCTTGGTCTTTTCAAGCTTGACATCACTAAGTCACAGGTATCAGATATGACAGTGACATCTGCACCACAATAAATCTTGAAGTTCATCATGGTGTCATTCACTTGAATGTTTGTCACCCATGGGCCTTCATCAATATTTCTTGATATATCACTCAGCTGTCCAATGAAAAATTCATCTTCATCAGAGTCAAAGCCTAGCACACATTCATCTACTTTTCTGCCACTAAGACAAACAGAAATATAATGTCCCTTTTTCTTACATTTGTGACAAATAGACTCGCGTGCAGGACAATCTTGCCATTTGTGTGCAGGTTTCGTTCAGCATCGTTGACAATATGGTCTTCTTGACTTTCCTGAATTGTGTTTTTCATTCTTGGAAGCATGACCAAGCCTTTGAAAAATATTCTTTGATGATTGTCAGTGTGGTTTTGTCGGTCTTCTAGACTTGACTGCATTCATTGCTGCCGTACTTGTGTCAGTCTTATGAAGTTGATATTGTTGATTCTTAATCATTTCTCGTTGTCTTGCCATCTGTACAGCTTTGGCTAGTGTCAGATCATTATCTGCTTGCATTTTGGTACTTAATGCACTGTCTCTGATTCCTACGACAATGTTGTCCCTTATTAGATCATCGTGTAGTGAACCGTGGTCACAATGACGAGCTAAAACGTTCAATGTATCTTCTTGTATACGTCTGTTAAATACAGCTCTTTCATCTCTGAAACTTATCAATCACTGTTTGATATGACTTCATTTCTTCAGCTGTTAAATTCAGAGATGACAGGATATCCTCTGCTTCATCCCCCACATGAGTGAATTGATTTAAAACTTCATCTGCTACTGTAGTCAAAATTTGGCTATATTGCATTAAACAACTACTTCTTTGGAACTAAGAGATAGATATCAACCATATTTGGTTGTAAGCATCCCTAGGTGTTGGGGATTCAAAATTGTACAAATGGTGGGGTTGACTCTCCAAGGGGGTGAGGGGCGGGGCCAAATAGGGGTTATTTGGCTATATTGCTTTAAAAAACCTTTTTCTTTGGAACTAAGAGATATATAGCAACCATATTTGGTTGTAAGCATTCTCCGGTGGTGAGGATTCAAAATTGTACAAATGGTGGGGCTGAACCCCCGAGGGGCCGAGGGGCGGGGCCAAATAGGGGTAATTTGGCGTTATTGCTTTAAACGACTTCTTCTCCCCACCGTATAAAATATGTACAATTGCTGAGTATAATGAGAGGAATGCACATATGCATCCAGGACTAGTCCTGTTCATCTGTCCGGCACTCCCAAAGGAGTTATAACCTTGACCATAACATGCAAACCGATATTATCCCCACCCTGAAATGAACAGATATATTGTATTCATTTGTTGGTTATGAAGAGAATAATACATTTATGCCAACAGGATTCACCCTGGGGTCCAGCCTTGCCTCTGGAAACTTAGATCAGGATCATAACATGACGGTTCAGATCTTCATGCTACATTTGTAGAGAAATACACGTTCATGCTGTCAGATTTGCCATCCACCCCTTTGAAATGCTGACAGAGTCAAACTTACGAAATATTTGCAGTATTATATACATGTACAATGCAAATGTATATTTTGTCATGATTGCGTCAATATCCAGGTGAGCGATACAGGCCCTCTTGTTTATGAATCGATATGTAGGCCATCGATGTATTCATACGCACGTTTTTGTGTGAAAAGGCTTAATATATTGGAAAGGGGGTTCTGTAGCATAAAGGTATCTGCGTCCTGGTATCTCAATGGGCTAGCACTACAAAACCGGCATTAGTCCGGACTATTACCAGTACACGCACGCATGCATGCACGTCGCTTACATGCTTGTGTTGTTGTTTAACGCCGCTTTAAGAATGCGATCGCGGTCTGGAAACCTTCAAGTCTGGACCAGACAATCACGTGATTGACATCATGAACATTGATCTATGCATTTGGGGTGAGTGCGTGAGTGAGTATTTTTTTAGGCCCCTTTAGCAATATTCAAGGAATATCACGGCTGGGGACACCGAAATGGGCTTCACACATTGTAGCCATGTCGGGAATCGAACCCGGGTCTTCGGCGTGACGAGCGAACGCTTTAACAACTAGGCTACCCGGCCTCCCTTCTACGCATTTGGGACACGAAGACATGCAATGAGCTAGGTCAGCGAGTCTGAAAACCCGATCCATCTAGTCGCCTCTTACGATAAGAATGAATTGCTGGGGATCTTAAACGCGACGGTAAACCTCCTACAAAGGATACAGTGGGCCAATTGAGTTCTGTCCTGTGATCTCAAATGACCTAAGTCGTCTGAGAAGCTGTTTATACGGGCAGTAAAGTAATAAAGTAATGTGACATTCGGGGGTTCAATGGAGTCTGACACGTTTACAGCCTAACTGCTACCTACCCCGGGTATATATAAAGGGGGGTGTCTGTGTCACCCCGTCCCGGGTTTCTGTGATGATGATGGAACTATTGATGTTCATTGGGTGGCTAGCTTTGACCGGTGGGGACACGCTGCCCAAGGAGGGGGCACTTCCCCAGAAGGTGACTTATGTCAAGTAAGTGTGAAGCCTTGTTATAATGTTTTAATTTCTTGTTTCAATGTTGTACCATGTATCGCGTTG
The DNA here is from genome assembly GCF_023055435.1 of Haliotis rufescens. Taxonomy (NCBI): domain Eukaryota; kingdom Metazoa; phylum Mollusca; class Gastropoda; order Lepetellida; family Haliotidae; genus Haliotis; species Haliotis rufescens. The sequence continues at coordinate 29,771,350 of NW_025963824.1, read as the reverse complement.
TACGATATTAAGAATAAGCCGTTTATGATATGATTTGTTTTGGGGTTTTGGGTTGTTGTTTTTTGTTTGACGCCGCTATATTCCAGCTATATGATGGCGGTCTGTAAATAATCGAGTCTGGACCAGACCATCCACTGATTGATATCATGTGCATCAATCCAAGCAATTAAATTTTTTGTTTGTTTGTTATTTAACGCCTCACTCAGCAATGTTCCAGCTATATGACGGCGGTCTGTAAAATATTCGATTCTGGACCAGACAATCCAGTGATTGACATCATGAGCATCGATCCAAGCAATTGGGATCGATGACATGCATCAACCAAGTCAGCGAGCCTGACCACCCGATCCCGTTTGTTGCCTTTTACGACAAACATAGTCTCCTTTTACGGCAAGTATGGCTTGCTGAAGATCTATTCTACCCCGGAATCTTCACGGGTCGTAAATGATATGAAGAAAGATTGGTAGAAACTGACCGTTTGATTTTAAATAATTTATCCAAGAAATATCTTTAAAAATATTATATTTCAGACTGTTTCAAACAAAAGAAATTGTCTGTCACATTGTTCCAAGGTGTTTTCTTGCAATTAATTAAGCCAGGTAGTTTTAATTAAATAAATATCGGTTTTGCAGATTTAACTGAAAAATATGATCTTGTCTCAGCCGTAAAAAATTCCATTCCACTCCAGTCACCGCCTGCTTGCAGTAACTCCTCAAAACAAGGAACAGGCCGACTTTCTAGCCGAACTCGAGAACAGCGGTCACCTTGGGGTAGGTCTTGGTCACTGCATGAACTAGTATGTGTGACGTCGTGTATCGAAACACGTAACCGCGTATATGTTCGTAAGTATGGAAGAATTGTCTGAAAACAAACCGTCGGGCGGAACAAAGCACTTGAAAAAGTTCGGTTCCAAATTCAATTTAGCGGGGTTGATTCTACAGGTAACCTAGCTCTACATTGAAAACACAGTATGTTTATCTCCTAATTCACCTGATGAAGGAGTAAGCATATACTCCGAAACGTTGTGTTCCTCATAATAAAGAAGTTGACATCAATTAATTCACCTTTTACACTACTGCTTGAAAACTGCACCGCCACCACACCTGTCGAAAGAGGCGACTAACTGGATCGGGTGGTCAGGCTCGCTGACCTTGTTTGATGCATGTCATCGATCCCAATTGCGTTGATCGATGCTCATGATGTCGATCACTGGATTGTCTGGTCCAGACTCGATTACTTACAGACCGCCGTCATATAGCTGGAATATTGCTGAGTGCGGTGTCAAACAACAAACAAACAAACCAGCGAGCTTGCTTCATCAGACAACAAAACTACAAACATTATCAAAACGTTACTGGGCTGAAAGCAACCGTTTCGTGTTTGTGTCAGTCTAAGCCACCATCAAACGCGGATGTATACTTTCTTTTGCCCGGTAGTGTATGTTTGTGGTGTCGTGTATATGATATTGGGTGGGATTGTTGCGTGAATGTGGTGAGATAAATAAGAAGAAGAATGTTTTTTATACCTCACGTTGAAAATGCTGTGTTTATGAGTTTGTGTGCGACCGTGACACAAGTGTTTAACATTTGTACATTGTTTATGAGTTTATGGGTCTTCAGCAACCCATGCTTGCCGTAAAAGGCGACTAACGGGATCGGGTGGTCAGGCTCGCTGAATTGGTTGATGCATACCATCGTATCCCAATTGCGTGGATCGATGGTCATGTCAATCACCGGATTGTCTAGTCAAGATTCGATTATTTACAGACCGCCGTCATACAGCTGTAATATTGCTGAGTTCGGCGTTAAACAACAAACAAACAAAAACACATATTATGTATGTGTGTGTGCATTGGTGCCTCAGTGGTCTGGTTGATATAACGTCTGCCCGGAAAGCGAAGTGTCGGCGGTTGAATCCCCGGCCGCGGCTTACCAAAAGATGGCACTTGTTGTTACCCTGCCTGGCGCTCGGCAAAAAGGAGATACAACAAGGACGAGTGGGATCGGAGTCAGTATACCGTGTCTGAGTGGGGTAAGTATGTTAAACTGCGGCATGGTATGTCAGTTGTACACACGCACACGCAGAAACACAAACACACACACACATACATACATATATAATCTCACCTACTTGTAGCTTGCTCGGAAGGATTGGGGTCAGGTGCGTGCATTAAGAGATGCAACTATGTGCGTAAATGGCCGCGATGCGTAAATTTCAACGTTGTGTGTATCGGCGTGCATGCAAGCGTTGCAGTTATATCTTAATGAGAGCAGCTGGTGAGAGTGACTTTGTGAAGGCCTGTGTGCATTGTTTCTGTGAGGGTGTGTCTGTGATGGGGGTGGGGGTGTGAGCGGTGGGGCGAGGTCGGACAACACCACGTTGTGATATGTGTCAATCTATGTGTTGGCAGCTAGACGTGTGGATAGAGCCCCGGGTCAACCACCAGGGTCGGGTCAGGGTGCCTCCAGAGACCTACCAGAGATTCGTCGATCTCATCAACGCGGCGGGCATTCAGCATGAAGTTAAACATGAAAACATTCAGGAGTGAGTTCATTGACAGTTCATGAATGCATATTTTTCATAAATATTTCACGAAGCAACAATGTTCATTAATAGTTCATGAATGCATACTTTCATAAATATTTCATGAAGCAACGATGTTCATTAATAGTTCATGAATGCATACTTTCATAAATATTTCATGAAGCAACGATGTTCATTAATAGTTCATGAATGCATACTTTCATAAATATTTCATGAAGCAGCGATGTTCATTAATAGTTCATGAATGTATACTTTCAAAAATATTTCATGAAGCAACAATGTTCGTTAATAGCTCATGAATGCATACTTTTCATAAATATTTCATGAAGCAACGATGTTCGTTAATAGTTCATGAAATGCATACTTTTCATTAATATTTCATGAAGCAACTATGTTCATTAATAGTTCATGAATGCACACTTTCATAAATATTTCATGAAGCAACAATGTTCGTTAATAGCTCATGAATGCATACTTTCATAAATATTTCATGAAGCAACGATGTTCGTTAATAGTTCATGAAATGCATACTTTTCATTAATACTTCATGAAGCAACTATGTTCATTAATAGTTCATGAATGCACACTTTCATAAATATTTCATGAAGCAACAATGTTCGTTAATAGTTCATGAATGCATACTTTCATAAATATTTCATGAAGCAACGATGTTCATTAATAGTTCATGAATGCATACTTTCATAAATATTTCATGAAGCAACGATGTTCATTAATAGTTCATGAATGCATACTTTCATAAATATTTCATGAAGCAGCGATGTTCATTAATAGTTCATGAATGCATACTTTCAAAAATATTTCATGAAGCAACAATGTTCGTTAATAGCTCATGAATGCATACTTTTCATAAATATTTCATGAAGCAACGATGTTCGTTAATAGTTCATGAAATGCATACTTTTCATTAATATTTCATGAAGCAACTATGTTCATTAATAGTTCATGAATGCACACTTTCATAAATATTTCATGAAGCAACAATGTTCGTTAATAGCTCATGAATGCATACTTTTCATGAATATTTCATGAAGCAACGATGTTCATTAATAGTTCATGAATGCATATTTTCATGAAGCAACAATGTTCGTTAATAGTTCATGAATGCATACTTTCATAAATATTTCATGAAGCAACAATGTTCGTTAATAGTTCATGAATGCATACTTTCATAAATATTTCATGAAGCAACGATGTTCATTAATAGTTTATGAATGCATACTTTCATAAATATTTCATGAAGCAACAATGTTCATTAATAGTTCATGAAATGCATACTTTTCATTAATATTTCATGAAGCAACGATGTTCATTAAAAGTTCATGAATGCATACTTTCATAATATTTCATGAAGCAACGATGTTCATTAATAGTTTATGAATGCATATGTTTCATTAATATTTCATGAAGCAACGATGTTCGTTAATAGTTCATGAATGCATACTTTCATAAATATTTCATGAAGCAACAATGTTCGTTAATAGTTCATGAATGCATACTTTCATAAATATTTCATGAAGCAACGATGTTCATTAATAGTTCATGAATGCATACTTTCATAAATATTTCATGAAGCAACGATGTTCATTAATAGTTCATGAATGCATACTTTCATAAATATTTCATGAAGCAAGAATGTTCGTTAATAGTTCATGAATGCATACTCTCATAAATATTTCATGAAGCAAGAATGTTCGTTAATAGTTCATGAATGCATACTTTCATAAATATTTCATGAAGCAACAATGTTCGTTAATAGTTCATGAAATGCATACTTTTCATTAATATTTCATGAAGCAACTATGTTCATTAATAGTCCTAAATGCACACTTTCATAAATATTTCATGAAGCAACAATGTTTGTTAATAGCTCATGAATGCATACTTTTCATAAATATTTCATGAAGCAACGATGTTCATTAATAGTTCATGAATGCATATTTTCATGAAGCAACAATGTTCGTTAATAGTTCATGAATGCATACTTTCATAAATATTTCATGAAGCAACAATGTTCGTTAATAGTTCATGAATGCATACTTTCATAAATATTTCATGAAGCAACGATGTTCATTAATAGTTTATGAATGCATACTTTCATAAATATTTCATGAAGCAACGATGTTCATTAATAGTTTATGAATGCATACTTTCATAAATATTTCATGAAGCAACAATGTTAATTAATAGTTCATGAAATGCATACTTTTCATTAATATTTCATGAAGCAACGATGTTCATTAAAAGTTCATGAATGCATACTTTCATAATATTTCATGAAGCAACGATGTTCATTAATAGTTTATGAATGCATATGTTTCATTAATATTTCATGAAGCAACGATGTTCGTTAATAGTTCATGAATGCATACTTTCATAAATATTTCATGAAGCAACAATGTTCGTTAATAGTTCATGAATGCATACTTTCATAAATATTTCATGAAGCAACGATGTTCATTAATAGTTCATGAATGCATACTTTCATAAATATTTCATGAAGCAACGATGTTCATTAATAGTTCATGAATGCATACTTTCATAAATATTTCATGAAGCAAGAATGTTCGTTAATAGTTCATGAATGCATACTCTCATAAATATTTCATGAAGCAAGAATGTTCGTTAATAGTTCATGAATGCATACTTTCATAAATATTTCATGAAGCAACAATGTTCGTTAATAGTTCATGAATGCATATTTTTCATTAATATTTCATGAAGCAAGAATGTTCGGTAATAGTTCATGAAGGCATACTGTTCATTGATAGTACATGGAGACATAGAGTTCATTACTAGATCAAGAGGACATACCGTGTCGCCTTTGTTAATGGTTATTGGCGTCTCACAAGATTCAGTTCATCAATAGTTGATGAAGACATACAGGACGCCTTCGTTGATGATTAATGGCGTCTTAGAAAATTCAGTTCATTAACAGTGCATTCATTATTAATGCTTCATGAAGACGTACCACAATCAGAATTGCACTATATCATGAAGGTATCCTGAATTAATTTTATTTGTTTATTGATCTTTCTTTGTGTCGTATCGTGAACAAGATGTATGGTGAACCGCATTGAATTGTGATGTACGAGGGTATCGTTTCCCCTTCGCTTCATATTAAGTTTCAACCTTTTGTTATCTTATTACTTTTGTTGTTCTCACGTCTACATTGTTCTTACATCAGTCTATCACCCGATGAAGCATATACTCCGAAACGTTGTGTTCCTCATAATAACGTTTGACATTTCATATCAGTCTCCTGGACAATCCCCCACAAGAGAAGTCCTACAGCGGGGTCCAACACTACTTCAACGGCATAGTCGACCACACAAAATACAACGACCTCACTACGGTGAGTAGGGCTGACCGGGTCATCTCGGTGCCGTTACGTTAAAACATGTGATGTGACAAGCGCTGAGAGCACCGCGGCTTTTCTGTTTATACTTCCATCAACGCAAAAAAACACCCTTGACCTCAAGTAAGTTTATTGTCCCAGCACTACATAAGGACACTCCGCTTGTTTCGAACTGTGATACCTCGATATAATGAGGATCGTTCCTAGGAATTGGGGCACGGCTTGCCCAGTCGTCTAAGGCGCCGCGATTCGCTGTGCAGAGTTGCGTCCCTTGGGCACGCCAGAAACCTATGATTGTGGGTTCGAATCACGGTTCGCCCCAATCATGTTTCTAGGTTTGTCAGCACCATACCCGTGCTCGTGGGTTTCACCGAAGTGGTAAACGTGGAGACCTGCATCACTTCGGGCTTTCCTCCCACATTAAGCTGCCACGCCGCGATATGACTGGAATACTGTTAAAAGCGGCGTTAAACCCAACTCACTCACTCACTCACTCACTCCTAAGAATTTGCGTTGACGCGGTTACCCTGTCCTGAGTGATGACTTCACAATCCTAATGCTGCCCCACCCGTTTTCTCTTTCTGTTTCAGAACAATAATAATATGAATGTATTAATAATAGTAATAATAATAATGAATTAACGATGGTCCTCGTTTCAAAGCTGAAACATTCAAGATAACTTTCAGATCAACAACTACATCACCGGTTTCGCCAACAGCTTCAGCGGAGTGTCGACGGGGACCCTGGACCACACGACGTATGAGGGGAGATCGACCAGCTACATCCATGTACGTATAATGTATTCTGGTGTCACGATACGTCCATGGTAAACAAGTACGTGGTCACATCAACGTCAACCATAGGCCGACCCAGAGGGGAGATCGACCAGCTACATCCATGTACGTATAATGTATTCTGGTGTCACGATACGTCCATGGTAAACAAGTACGTGGTCACATCATGGTCAACCATAGGCCGACCCAGAGGGGAGATCGACCAGCTACATCCATGTACGTATAATGTATTCTGGTGTCACGATACGTCCATGGTAAACAAGTACGTGGTCACACCATGGTCAACCATAGGCCGACCCAGAGGGGAGATCGACCAGCTACATCCATGTACGTATAATGTATTCTGGTGTCACGATACGTCCATGGTAAACAAGTACGTGGTCACATCATGGTCAACCATAGGCCGACCCAGAGGGGAGATCGACCAGCTACATCCATGTACGTATAATGTATTCTGGTGTCACGATACGTCTATGGTAAACAAGTACGTGGTCACATCAACGTCAACCATAGGCCGACCCAGAGGGGAGATCGACCAGCTACATCCATGTACGTATAATGTATTCTGGTGTCACGATACGTCTATGGTAAACAAGTACGTGGTCACATCATGGTCAACCATAGGCCGACCCAGAGGGGAGATCGACCAGCTACATCCATGTACGTATAATGTATTCTGGTGTCACGATACGTCTATGGTAAACAAGTACGTGGTCACATCATGGTCAACCATAGGCCGACCCAGAGGTAGGTGGCCCCATCCCACCACGCCCCACCCCACCCCAGCCCTGGGTCCGCCCCTCCCCACCCCACCCTACCCCTCCCTCCCTTTTTGAAAACCAATTTTAGTATATTGTAGCCAGTAAAATTATCTGAGAGAGGATTTTGATATTTGGACACCTCTTTAAAAAATGCCTGGATCCGCCCTTGTCAACGTTGCAACCACGTGACCACAATGTCCAGCCAGTGGATAAGAAAAGAAAACATCAAGTGTTAATATTGATAAAAAAAATAATAAGTACTTAGATCGAAAAGAAATAATCTATGAATATTAATATATTAAAGAAATATTTCAAGCTGAATACTCAACTAACTGTGATCTTGGTCATCGTTAACTCTCAATTTATGGAGACCCAAAAACAATACTAAGTGTTTCATGGATCAGTGACTCGAAATGGAGAAGGATGTCGTCACACGCATCCGTTGACAAAGGTGCACTCGTCATATAAACAGTAGTTTTGTTTGATTGTTTATTTGTTGTTTAACGCCACACTCAGCAATATTCCAGCTATATGACGGCGGTGTAAACTGTAGTAACGACACACAAATCAACAACACACAATTTAATTATCTTTAAGGACCTTACAGATGGATTGAATTATCGATGTATTTAAATGCGGAATATGACGAGCTAAAATATAAACAATTAAACTCCGCTACAGGTTTGGCTTTGGCTCTATATCGATTTAAACAAAAAAGAGACAAGTATTCATCATTCTGCTGAAATACTATTGCAATAGGTGTACAACTATTGAACAAATATTGCATTAGTTTTGTAGCAACTGCTAAACTATTGCAATCGTAGTCCAGTGTTTGTTTGTTGTTTAACGCCGCAATTTTCCAGCTATATGACAGCGGTCTGTAAATACTCGAGTCTGGACCAAACTATCCAGTGATTGAGATCATGATCAATTATCTACGTTTGTTTGTTTGTTGTTTAACGCCGCACTCAGCAATATTCTATCTATATGACGGCGGTCCGTAAATGCTCGAGTCTGGACCAGACAATCCAGTGATTGACATCATGAGCATCAATCTGCGCAGTTGGGATACGATGACATTCATCGACCACCCGATCGCCTCTTACGACAAGCATGGCTTGCTGAAGACCAATTGTCACCCGGATCTTCACGGGTCTACGTAATTAGGATGCGATGACATGCAACAACCACGTCAGGGAGCCTGTCCACCCGATTCACGTTATTCGCCTCTTACGACAAACATAGACGCCATTGACGGCAAGCATGGGTTGCTGAAGACCCGTTCTAACACGCTACTGGAATATTGCTGAAAAAGGCCTTAAATACATACTCTCATGCATGTTCGTTTAAATAACATGGAAAATATCAACCAAAATGGAAAAAAACCACTGAGTATATTTATTTAAATTTAATAATTTTTTCTTTCAGATTAACAACCCCAATGTTTCTGGCAAGAAGCGTATCTTCATCGAAGCCGGGATTCACGCCAGAGAATGGGTTTCACCTGCCTCCTCGATGTACTTTGTAGACAGGGTGAGTAAGTTTGGAGAGAGGTTGCGTCCAACTTTGAAGATAGGGTGAGTCCAACTTTGTACACAGAGTGCGTAGGGGCGGTCGGGTAGCCTAGTGGTTAAAGCTTTCGCTCGTCACGCTGAAGACCCGGGCTCGATTCCCGACATGGGTACAATGTGTGAAGCCCATTTCTGGTGTCCCCCGCCGTGATATTGCTGGAATATTGCTAAAAGCGGCGTAAAACCATACTCACTCACTCACTCACTCACAGACTGGGTACCCCCACCCCTGCTGCCAATGCCACTGTGCCAGACAGTCAGCGGCACTCGGGTTTCTTTTAGCTTTCTCCAATATCTGGGCTCCAACGACTTCTGTTTCTCTACAGATGCTTCACGAACGATCCATCCCCGGCAGTCAGGCCGAATTTTTGTACAACAACTTTGAGTGGTACATCGTTCCTGTCACCAACCCTGATGGGTATACCTACACACACGCCACTGTAAGTACATCGTCCTTGTCACCAACCCTGATGGGTATACCTACACACACACCACTGTTAGTACATCGTCCTTGTCACCAACCCTGAAGGGTATACCTACACACACGCTACTCACTGTAAGTACATCGTCCTTGTCACCAGGTCTGATGGGTATACCTACACACACGCTACTCACTGTAAGTACATCGTCCTTGTCACCAACCCTGATGGGTATACCTACACACATGCCACTGTAAGTACATCGTCCTTGTCACCAACCCTGATGGGTATACCTACACACACACCACTGTAAGTACATCGTCCTCGTGACCAGGTCTGATGGATATACCTACACACACACCACTGTAGGTACATCGTCCTTGTCACCAACCCTGATGGGTATACCTACACACACGCCAGTGTAAGTACATCGTCCTTGTCACCAGGTCTGAAGAGTATACCTACACACACCACTGTAAGTACATCGTCCTCGTCACCAGGTCTGATGGATATACCTACACACACATCACTGTAAGTACATCGTCCTTGTCACCAACCCTGATGGGTATACCTACACACACATCACTGTAAGTACATCGTCCTTGTCACCAACCCTGAAGGGTATACCTACACACACACCACTGTAAGTACATCGTCCTTGTCACCAACTCTGATTGGTATACCTACACACACCACTGTAAGTACATCGTCCTTGTCACCAACTCTGATGGATATACCTACACACACACCACTGGAAGTACATCGTCCTTGTCACCAACCCTGAAGGGTATACCTACACACACACCACTGTTAGTACATCGTCCTTGTCACCAACCCTGATGGGTATACACACACATACCACTGTAAGTACATCGTCCTTGTCGCCAACCCTGATGGGTATACCTACACACATACACCACTGTAAGTACATCGTCCTTGTCACCAACCCTGAAGGGTATACCTACACACACACCACTGTAAGTACATCGTCCTTGTCACCAACCCTGAAGGGTATACCTACACACACACCACTGTTAGTACATCGTCCTTGTCGCCAACCCTGATGGGTATACCTACACACACACCACTGTAAGTACATCGTCCTTGTCGCCAACCCTGATGGGTATACCTACACACACGCTACTGTAAGTACATCGTCCTTGTCACAAACCCCGATGGGTATACCTACACACACACCACTGTAAGTACATCGTCCTTGTCACAAACCCCGATGGGTATACCTACACACACACCACTGTAAGTACATCGTCCTTGTCACCACCTCTGATGGATATACCTACACACACACCACTGTAAGTACATCGTCCTTGTCACCAACTCTGATGGATATACCTACACACACACCACTGTAAGTACATCGTCCTTGTCACCAACTCTGATGGATATACCTACACACACACCACTGTAAGTACATCGTCCTTGTCACCAACCCTGATGGGTATACCTACACTCACACCACTGTAAGTACATCGTCCTTGTCACCAACCCTGATGGGTATACCTACACACACACCACTGTAAGTACATCGTCCTTGTCACCAACCCTGAAGGGTATACCTACACACACACCACTGTAAGTACATCGTCCTTGTCACAAACCCCGATGGGTATACCTACACACACACCACTGTAAGTACATCGTCCTTGTCACAAACTCTGATGGGTATACCTACACACACCACTGTAAGTACATCGTCCTTGTCACCAACCCTGAAGGGTATACCTACACACACCACTGTTAGTACATCGTCCTTGTCACCAACCCTGAAGGGTATACCTACACACACACCACTGTTAGTACATCGTCCTTGTCACCAACCCTGATGGGTATACCTACACACACCACTGTAAGTACATCGTCCTTGTCACCAACCCTGAAGGGTATACCTACACACACACCACTGTTAGTACATCGTCCTTGTCACCAACCCTGATGGGTATACACACACACACCACTGTAAGTACATCGTCCTTGTCGCCAACCCTGATGGGTATACCTACACACATACACCACTGTAAGTACATCGTCCTTGTCACCAACCCTGAAGGGTATACCTACACACACACCACTGTTAGTACATCGTCCTTGTCGGCAACCCTGATGGGTATACCTACACACACACCACTGTAAGTACATCGTCCTTGTCGCCAACCCTGATGGGTATACCTACACACATACACCACTGTAAGTACATCGTCCTTGTCACCAACCCTGAAGGGTATACCTACACACACACCACTGTAAGTACATCGTCCTTGTCACAAACCCCGATGGGTATACCTACACACACACCACTGTAAGTACATCGTCCTTGTCACAAACCCCGATGGGTATACCTACACACACACCACTGTAAGTACATCGTCCTTGTCACCAACCCTGAAGGGTATACCTACACACACACCACTGTAAGTACATCGTCCTTGTCACCAACCCTGATGGGTATACCTACACACACACCACTGTAAGTACATCGTCCTTGTCGCCAACCCTGATGGGTATACCTACACACACACCACTGTAAGTACATCGTCCTTGTCACCAACCCCGATAGGTATACCTACACACACACCACTGTAAGTACATCATCCTTGTCACAAACCCCGATGGGTATACCTACACACACACCACTGTAAGTACATCGTCCTCGTCACAAACCCCGATGGGTATACCTACACACACACCACTGTAAGTACATCGTCCTTGTCACCAACTCTGATGGATATACCTACACACGCACCACTGTAAGTACATCGTCCTTGTCACCAACCCTGATGGGTATACCTACACACACACCACTGTAAGTACATCGTCCTTGTCACCAACCCTGATGGGTATACCTACACACACACCACTGTAAGTACATCGTCCTTGTCGCCAACCCTGATGGGTATACCTACACACACACCACTGTAAGTACATCGTCCTTGTCACCAACCCCGATAGGTATACCTACACACACACCACTGTAAGTACATCATCCTTGTCACAAACCCCGATGGGTATACCTACACACACACCACTGTAAGTACATCGTCCTCGTCACAAACCCCGATGGGTATACCTACACACACACCACTGTAAGTACATCGTCCTTGTCACCAACTCTGATGGATATACCTACACACGCACCACTGTAAGTACATCGTCCTTGTCACCAACCCTGATGGGTATACCTACACACACACCACTGTAAGTACATCGTCCTTGTCACCAACCCTGATGGGTATACCTACACACACACCACTGTAAGTACATCGTCCTTGTCGCCAACCCTGATGGGTATACCTACACACACACCACTGTAAGTACATCGTCCTTGTCACCAACCCTGAAGGGTATACCTACACACACACCACTGTAAGTACATCGTCCTTGCCACAAACCCCGATGGGTATACCTACACACACACCACTGTAAGTACATCGTCCTTGTCACCAACTCTGGTGGATATACCTACACACACACCAGTGTAAGTACATCGTCCTTGTCACAAACCCCGATGGGTATACCTACACACACACCACTGTAAGTACATCGTCCTTGTCACCAACTCTGATGGATATACCTACACACACACCACTGTAAGTACATCGTCCTTGTCACCAACTCTGATGGATATACCTACACACACACCACTGTAAGTACATCGTCCTTGTCACCAACCCTGATGGGTATACCTACACACACACCACTGTAAGTACATCGTCCTTGTCGCCAACCCTGATGGGTATACCTACACACACACCACTGTAAGTACATCGTCCTTGTCACCAACCCTGAAGGGTATACCTACACACACCACTGTAAGTACATCGTCCTTGTCACCAACTCTGATGGATATACCTACACACACACCACTGTAAGTACATCGTCCTTGTCACCAACCCTGAAGGGTATACCTACACACACACCACTGTTAGGACATCGTCCTTGTCACCAACCCTGATGGGTATACACACACACACACCACTGTAAGTACATCGTCCTTTTCGCCAACCCTGATGGGTATACCTACACACATACACCACTGTAAGTACATCGTCCTTGTCACCAACCCTGAAGGGTATACCTACACACACACCACTGTAAGTACATCGTCCTTGTCACCAACCCTGAAGGGTATACCTACACACACACCACTGTTAGTACATCGTCCTTGTCGGCAACCCTGATGGGTATACCTACACACACACCACTGTAAGTACATCGTCCTTGTCGCCAACCCTGATGGGTATACCTACACACATACACCACTGTAAGTACATCGTCCTTGTCACCAACCCTGAAGGGTATACCTACACACACACCACTGTAAGTACATCGTCCTTGTCACAAACCCCGATGGGTATACCTACACACACACCACTGTAAGTACATCGTCCTTGTCACAAACCCCGATGGGTATACCTACACACACACCACTGTAAGTACATCGTCCTTGTCACCAACTCTGATGGGTATACCTACACACACCACTGTAAGTACATCGTCCTTGTCACCAACTCTGATGGATATACCTACACACACACCACTGTAAGTACATCGTCCTTGTCACCAACCCTGAAGGGTATACCTACACACACACCACTGTTAGGACATCGTCCTTGTCACCAACCCTGATGGGTATACACACACACACACCACTGTAAGTACATCGTCCTTGTCGCCAACCCTGATGGGTATACCTACACACATACACCACTGTAAGTACATCGTCCTTGTCACCAACCCTGAAGGGTATACCTACACACACACCACTGTAAGTACATCGTCCTTGTCACCAACCCTGAAGGGTATACCTACACACACACCACTGTTAGTACATCGTCCTTGTCGGCAACCCTGATGGGTATACCTACACACACACCACTGTAAGTACATCGTCCTTGTCGCCAACCCTGATGGGTATACCTACACACATACACCACTGTAAGTACATCGTCCTTGTCACCAACCCTGAAGGGTATACCTACATACACACCACTGTAAGTACATCGTCCTTGTCACAAACCCCGATGGGTATACCTACACACACACCACTGTAAGTACATCGTCCTTGTCACAAACCCCGATGGGTATACCTACACACACACCACTGTAAGTACATCGTCCTTGTCACAAACCCCGATGGGTATACCTACACACACACCACTGTAAGTACATCGTCCTTGTCACCAACTCTGGTGGATATACCTACACACACACCACTGTAAGTACATCGTCCTTGTCACCAACTCTGGTGGATATACCTACACACACACCACTGTAAGTACATCGTCCTTGTCACCAACTCTGATGGATATACCTACACACACACCACTGTAAGTACATCGTCCTTGTCACCAACTCTGATGGGTATACCTACACACACACCACTGTAAGTACATCGTCCTTGTCGCCAACCCTGAAGGGTATACCTACACACACACCACTGTAAGTACATCGTCCTTGTCGCCAACCCTGATGGGTATACCTACACACACACCACTGTAAGTACATCGTCCTTGTAACCAACCCTGAAGGGTATACCTACACACACATCACTGTAAGTACATCGTCCTTGTCACAAACCCCGATGGGTATACCTACACACACACCACTGTAAGTACATCGTCCTTGTCACCAACTCTGATGGATATACCTACACACACACCACTGTAAGTACATCGTCCTTGTCACCAACCCTGAAGGGTATACCTACACACACACCACTGTAAGTACATCGTCCTTGTCACCAACTCTGATGGATATACCTACACACACACCACTGTAAGTACATCGTCCTTGTCACCAACTCTGGTGGATATACCTACACACACACCACTGTAAGTACATCGTCCTTGTCACCAACCCTGATGGGTACACACACACACACACACACACACACACCACTGTAAGTACATCGTCCTTGTCACCAACTCTGGTGGATATACCTACACACACACCACTGTAAGTACATCGTCCTTGTCACCAACCCTGATGGGTACACACACACATACACCACTGTAAGTACATCGTCCTTGTCACCAACTCTGATGGATATACCTACACACACACCACTGTAAGTACATCGTCCTTGTCACCAACTCTGATGGGTACACACACACACACACCACTGTAAGTACATCGTCCTTGTCACCAGGTCTGATGGATATACCTACACACACACCACTGTAAGTACATCGTCCTTGTCACCAGGTCTGATGGGTATACCTACACACACACCACTGTAAGTACATCGTCCTTGTCACCAACCCTGATGGGTATACCTACACACACACCACTGTAAGTACATCGTCCTTGTCACCAACTCTGATGGGTATACCTACACACACACTACTGTAAGTACATCGTCCTTGTCACCAACTCTGATGGATATACCTACACACACACCACTGTAAGTACATCGTCCTTGTCACCAACTCTGATGGATATACCTACACACACATCACTGTAAGTACATCGTCCTTGTCACCAACTCTGATGGATATACCTACACACACACCACTGTAAGTACATCGTCCTTGTCACCAACTCTGATGGATATACCTACACACACACCACTGTAAGTACATCGTCCTTGTCACCAACTCTGATGGGTACACACACACACACACCACTGTAAGTACATCGTCCTTGTCACCAACTCTGGTGGATATACCTACACACACACCACTATAAGTACATCGTCCTTGTCACCAACTCTGATGGATATACCTACACACACACCACTGTAAGTACATCGTCCTTGTCACCAACTCTGGTGGATATACCTACACACACACCACTGTAAGTACATCGTCCTTGTCACCAACTCTGATGGGTATACCTACACACACATCACTCTAAGTACATCGTCCTTGTCACAAACCCTGATGGGTACACACACACACACACACACACACACACATTCACACACACACACACACACACACACACACACACACACACACACACACACACACACACACACACACACACACACACACACACACACACACACACACACACACACACACACACACACACACACACACACCCTGGTGTATACCTTTACTTAAGCCTCATCTATCCACCTATCCAGTGTACATGCCATGGTCACATTGCTGTGTTCTCCAGGACCGTCTGTGGAGGAAGAACAGGAACACCTGCAGTTCCATCTTCGGCCGCGGTGTGGACCTGAACAGAAACTGGGATGCCAATTTTGGAGGTATTGTTCATGTCAATAGTGTCTTTTGCAAATATCACAACGACCCTTAAACGGTGAAGACCGCATCCGTGGTCTAGTGGTAGAGCGTCCGCCCGGAGAGCGGAAGGTCCGGGGTTCGATCCCCGGCCGCGTCATACCAAAAGACGTTAAAAGATGGTACTTGTTGTTACCCCGTCTGCCGCTCGGCATTAAGGGGCTAAAACAAGGACTGGTCGCCTCGGAGTCAGTATACTGTGCCTGAGTGGGGTATTCATGTTAAACTGCGGCATGATATCTCAGTGTGCTAGCACTATAAATCGGCATCAGTCCGGACTAGTACAAGCACACACACACACACACACACACACACACACACACACACACACACACACACACACACACACACACACACACACACACACACACACACACACACACACACACACACACACACACACACGTGCATGCACGTCGCTATATAAGTGCAATAATCTTGGATGCGACCTTAAACCCAATTTCACCTCACCTCACCTCACCTCACCTCACCTCACCTCACCTTAAACGGTGTAGCTGTACCGGGTCCAACACAGGTGGAAATGGGGAGCGAGTGTTGCCTTATGTCTTAGGGGGAAGATTCTGATTAGAATAGGTTCAGAGGGGACTAACGGGATCGGGTGGACAAGCTCGCTTACTTGGTTGATGCATGTCATCATATCCCAATTGCGTGGATCGATGCTCATGATGTCAATCACTGGATTGTCTGGTCCAAGCTCGATTATTTACAGACCGACGGTATAGCTGTAATATTGCTGAGTGCGGCGTAAAGCAACAAACAAATAAACAGACACTGGACTACGGCTGCAATAGTTTGGCAATTGTTACAAAACTGATGCAATTTTTGTTCAATAGTTGAACACCTTTTGCCGTAGTATTTCAGTAGAATGATGGACCCGTCAGGAACCGGGGTAGGAAAGGTCATCAGTAGCCCATGCTTGCCGTAAAAGGCGACTATGCTTGTCGTAAGAGGCGACTAACGGGATCGGTGGTCAGGCTCACTGACTTGGTTGATGCATGTCATCGTATCCCGATTGCGTGGATCGATGCTCATGATGTCAGTCACTGGATTGTCTGGTTACAGACCGCCGTGATATAGCTGGAATATTGCTGAGTGCGGCGTTAAACAACAAACAGACAAATCAGTAGAATGATGTTTACTTGTCTCTCAACAACAAACAACAAATCTTTGGGGGATGCAATCACACAAAAAATACAGCCGGGCTTACCAATACGTCCATTCTCTTCTTCTTTATACAGTAAACTACGGTTATAACGAACACACTTATAACGAACTGACGGATATAACGAACAACTTTTTTGGTCCCGACTTTTTGCTGTAGTTATGCTGTATATATGCTTATAACGAACTACGGTTAAAACGAACTAAAATTAGTAGTCCCTTTGAGTTCGTTATAACCGTACTTTACTGTATTATCAAGACCATATATGAATTAGTTGGTTGCTTCAAATAGGAGATAAACAGTATGTACAGTAAAGTACGGTTATAACGAACTCAAAGGGACTGCTAATTTTAGTTCGTTTTAACCGTAGTTCGTTATAAGCATATATACAGCATAACTACAGCAAAAAGTCGGGACCAAAAAAATTGTTAGTTATATCCGTCTGTTCGTTATAAGCGTGTTCGTTATAACCGTAGTTTACTGTGTTTTCAGATTTGCAGGTGTGTTAAGTATAATAATTCGATGCAATGTATATTATTTAAAGTGTAATGCATCGGAATACTCACTCAAAAACACCCACCAATTTTAAAACGATTATTGTTTGTAAATACAAATATTTTATACTGATAATGTTTTCTTATTAAAATTGGATCTTCATGCTCGCTACCGCTACACGAACATCTGAGGACCTCCCGTTACAGGTCAGGTCATGTCGCGAACTTTGACCGACCAATGAAATGGAAACAGGAAGTCAACATCAGCCAATCAGAAACAGCTTTCTCAAGCTTCAAGGCACTAATTTTAAAATGGCGGCTTCCATTCCTTACTAAGCTTTGCAAAATATGTTCTCAATTCAAAATTTGAATTTGTACACCTTATATAGAAAATTTTGGTATGTATAACGGAAGGCCGAGATGGTATGGCTGTACTTCCCGAGGGCTATGGAAAGTCGCTTCCATTCCAGACTACGCTTTTAAAATGTTAACAAGGATCTCGATTCAAAATTTGAAACTGAACAAATTTATAGACAATTCTGGAATGTCAAATAGATGGTCGAGAATGCATGGCTGCACTTCCCCGTGCTTTAGCAAGTTTCCACCGTTTCAAAAGTTGATCCTATTGAAGCGAGATTATTTTTGACGGAATCGGTCGTACAGCTCTTAACTGTCGTTAGAAATAACCCGTGTTTATCTGTGCGTGGTTGCATGATCAGAAAACACACCCAGACTGTAACTTTCGCGATCTCGTAAGCGACGCTCTTGTCGGTCGGGTGAAAGGTCGTTCTGACACGACCTGTAAAGGGATGTCCTCAGATCCTTGTGTTGTGGCGAGCACTAAGATCTGATTTTAATGAGACTGAAATCTCTCTTGCACTCTTTCCACATGTTCTCATCGAATTACATAAGGTCACTCTGGAATGCAATGACGTCAGTGATATTGATATTGATATTGATATTGATATGTAATGACGGTTTGGTTTTTTAGTCTTCAGTAGTGTATATATCGAGGGATGTGTTTTGTCTTCCTCTCCAGGCACCGGATCTTCCTCCAGCTGTTTTTCCGACACCTTCCGCGGCGCCAGCGTCTTCTCCGAGGCGGAAACGAGAAATATCCGAGACTGGGTCTCCAGTATCCAGAGCAACGAGGGCCCCATCTCCGCCTACCTCTCCATCCACTCCTACTCCCAGTACCTTCTCGTGCCCTACGGATACGCCGAGAACACCGTGCCGGATAATAATGCTGAGATTGTACGTATCTGGTGTGGTCTGCTTGATGCAGCGGAGAGCGGATTGTCGGTAGTTCGATCCCCGGCCGCGTCATACCAAAAGACGTTGAAAGATGGTACTTGTTATTACCCTGCCTATCGCTCGGCACATAGTGGATAAAACAAGGACTGGTCGGCTCGGAGCCAGTTTAATGTGTCTGAGTGGGATATCCTTGTTAAACTGCGGCGTGGTATCTCAGTGGGGTAGCACCTGCATAATTCCGGACTGGTATAAGCGCGCACACACACACACGCACGCACGCACGTACGTCTCTAAATAAATGCAATACTTTTGAAAGCGATGTCAAACCCAATGGAATGTTTAAATTTGAAATTTACTCGATATTCACATGACCGCGAAACTGACGTTCATATGAAAGAAACAATTTGACGTTCAAACGTTATTAACGCAACTGTATTTTTGAAATGACGTAAACATCGACGGACCAGTTCATGGGAGTTCCCTAGCACGAATACACACAGAAGCCACAAGGGAAAATTCCAATATATCCAAAATATACAATTTTGTATATTTGGTATTTCCAAAAATACACAAGTTTGTATATTTGATATGACCCCAAAAATACAATTTTGAATATTTGGTATTTCCAAAAATATACAGTTTTGTATATTTGGCATATACAAAGGATATCCAATGTTTGCATATAGGGATAGATCATTGCTTTATTCAGTTTCGTTTTACTTTAGTAAGGAATTCTTTTGTTTCATACAGTATGTGGTGTATTGAAAATATTGAAAAGTATGTACCGGACAGTATTCTTGTGTATGTGGGGCGGTCGGGTAGCCTAGTGGTTAAAGCGTTCGCTCGTCACGCCGATGACCCGGGTTCGATTCCCGACATGGGTACAATGTGTGAAGCCCATTTTTGGTGTGCCCCGCCGTGATATTGCTGGAATATTGCTAAAAGCTGCGTAAAACCACTTCAGGCTTTCCTCCCACATTAAGCTGGCGATATGACTGGAATAATGTTAAAAGCGGCGTTAAACCCAACTCACTCACTCACTAATTCATCTCTCATCACCTCATGTCTCATCATCATCTCTATATCTCACTACGAATCTCTCCTCAGAGGAGGATCACGAACCTCGCCAAGGATGCCATCAGGAACCTCCCCTACCAGAAGGAGTACGTTGTAGGAACAGCACCTGAGATACTCTGTAAGTGCTGCCTTACCTATTTGTTTCATTCGTCACCGACAGGGACAAGCAGAATGACGCCTCCTTGTCATCACTAAAAGTACTTGCACCGTTGTTGTTGGTGGTGTTGTTGTTGTTGTTGTCTACAGATTAAATTGAATCAATCACATTAGTTACAAAAGGGACAGAGAATAATGATATAAATGATTTCGTTAGAATTATCAAAAAGGTCAAGATCAGGTTTGTTGGCCTCGATATGTCTGAGAATGTATACAGGCCTATTCCTAAGAATGTTGTACTTATCATTTTCCCTCTACATATTCTGGGTCGTCCCATGGATGGACTTTTATCATCATCATCATCATCATCATCATCATCATCATTTCTATTATTATTATTATTATTATTATTATTATTATTATTATTATCGGCCCCTGTGCTTGCAGACGTTGCATCCGGGACGTCCTCAGATTGGGCCCGCCTCAACGCCAACATCCCGTACGCCATGACCTACGAGATGAGACCCGACGCCAACGCCAACTCCGGGTTTGAGCTTCCGGCCAGTGAGATCATCCCAACCGGCGAGGACCTCTGGGTGTCCATGCACGCCATTGTGTCGGAGTTGTAGCCTACAGCCCCTGCCCGCACCCCAGACTAAATCTCGCCTCCACTCCCTGTGATATAACCCTGACACACGATTGTTTTTTACTATTTTACCTATATATATTGCTTATGTGTTGCAATGATTGTGTCGAGAAAGTGTCAATAGTTTCGGAATAAAACTGTTTCATAATTTGTTTCGTTATTTCGACGGTTTATATGGGAAAGGAAACCCAGAAATAATATTTGAAATAAAGTTTCCTGGATCTTTTTAACCAGAGGTGAAAACATGAATGCGTGAATATTTGTTGCTTGAAGCTGCAGCCAGCAATATCCAATCTGTAACACGATGTAACACGATGTAACACGACGGCCTGCAAATAACAGTGACCCGAACAGGAACACCAGTAGCAACAAGCATGTCGTGACATCCATGTGATAACGCTTGACAAATAGATCTTCATTTTAGTCGGACCCGTGAAGATCCGGATTAGGATAGGTCTTCAGAGGCGACAAACGGGATCGGGTGGTCAGGTTCGCTGACTTGGTTGATGCATGTCATCGAATCCCAGTTGCGTGGATTGATGCTCATTATGTCAATCACTGGATTATCTCGTCCATACTCGATTATTTACTTTCCGCTGTCATATATATAGCTGGAATATTGCTGAGTGCCGTTAAACAGCAAAGAAACAACAACAACAAACTAAGCATGCAGCTTTGTCATAGGTGCGGGCGAAACGATTGTAGTTTTGACCGAGGAGGTTTGAATTACTTTAAACCCATAATATATATTAATTACTTCCATTTGTTTCCTTTCTTATGAATTGATTGTATTTGTTTTCTGACATACTTTGAAAACGCATATTCGAATTTATATAACAGTTGGCAAACTAGCCACAAGAATTAAATACTAAGTCGTTCTGGGTATTTAGTAAGAGATAATCAAACACAACAATGTCGTCGTTAGGTTTTTGAATCTCATTTGTTGTGTTCCGAGAAACTGAAACTGTCAAAATCGTTGTCTTGTCATTCATTTCGAGTTGAATTATGTCTGGTTGGTTTTTTTTGCCGCACTCAGCAGTATTACAGCTGTATGACAGCGGTAAGTAAATAATCGTGTCAGGACCAGACAATCCAATGATTGACATCATGAGCATCGATACACGCAATTGGGACACTATGACATGCATCAACCAAGTCAGCGAGCCTGACAACTCGATCCCGTTTGTCCCCTCTTGTGACAAGCATGGGTTGCTGAAAACCTATTCTACCCCGGATCTTCACAGGTCAGTTAATTATGCGTTTTCAGTTTGTATCAGTATATATACCAGTTGTCGAAGAGTATCAGAAGCGGTCATTTCAAAACTCACATCATTTTATAGATTTGTTAAACGCTGACATAACAACATTCCAGCTATATGACTGCGGGCTGAAAATAATCGAGTCTGGACAATACAATCATGTGATTGACATGAGCGGAGATCTACGCAAATGAGATATGACATGCATTGACCACTTTGGTGAAACCCACGAGCACGGGTATGGTGCTGACAAACTTAGAACATAATCGGGTGAACTGGGATTATTGCCAACGATCATACGTTTTGGGCGTGTCAAAGGGACGCAACTCTGACCAGTGAAGACGACCAGGCAAACCCTAACCCGGGATAATATAATAAAAAGGAGTGGTTAATATGCGAATTACTGTAACGGAAAACAATTCGCATTCACGTTTCGTTATAAAATATGTGTGGTCGTTTCATGCAGATTTTTCAAAACGGTGTCAAGAAATTTGCAAAATGGTGGGAAGGTATATATCATAGTGGATAAAACGCGTATAAAATCCCAATTACCTCCCTTCCCCTAGCGTCACCGCCATGTCTCGCTAAGACAATCGCAAGAAACAGTCTTGTCTTTTGTTGCTAATAATAATAAGTACTGTACACCAATGCTGATGGCAAAACCAGGTATTTACTCTCTACGTAATTGACGTTATTTTTTCTCTAACCTTTAAAGGTAGGCACAAAGTTGTTGACAGTTCTAGCAAGTTTGATGTAGGGAATTCAAAAATTGGTTTGTGCACGAATGTTTTTAAAAAAGATTTGTGAGAAAGGATTAAAAAATTCCTCTACAGGACAAAATACTGTTTAATCCCAAATTTGCCTGCCACTGGCACTTGTTTTGAAATCCTAGATACAGACATGATGGAAGAAACATTATAGAGATTATTAGCAGACTGTGTGTATGAGGAATACAACGCATGTGCATCAGCCTTTGGTTGTTGTTGTTGTTGTTGTTGTTGTTGTTGTTTTTTGTTTAACATCGCACTCAGCAATATCCCAGCTATATGACGGCGGTCTGTAAATAATCGAGTCGGAATCGATGACACGCATCAACCAAGTCAGCGAGCCTGACCACCCGATCCCGTTAGTCGCCTTTTACGACAAGCATAGTCGCCTTTTACGGCAAGTGTGGGTTGCTGAAGATCTATTCTACCCCAGAATCTTCACGGGTCTGGAATCTAAAGACATATTGCTATTCACAAAAACTGCATAGGAATACAAGCCCTGAGTCCTTTTATGGCATGGTGCCAAATGTTTTGCAGCCATGTTTGTTTACATAAGCCCTTGCACTTCGGGAAACCACTAACTAATCACTTAGGAAACATTTTGCTATAGTTTGTTGAGAAAGTATACACAACATATGTTTACAGAGCTTACTGAAAGTAGTTCCTGCTAGATGGCCTCATTTACATATTTATCGGATCGTGAAACCATGTAATAATAAAAATGTGTGTACTCATATTGCGCTCAACTCCTAACACAACGTGTATGCTCAAAGTGCTAACATGTTTACCCCGGTCAATGGATCAGTGTGTGTCACATTCGACTGTTTCATTCTCAGCTCCCTGTGGATCATGCAACCTAAGCTGCCTGTGAGGTGCTAGAAGCTTAACAACCAGAATACCATCTCATCCTACCGGGTACCCATTTACTGCTGGGTGAACAGGGGCATATTTCGAACAAAGTCACTTGCCTCAGGAGACACGAGTCCTAGATGTGCTTCATCGCATGGATAACTAGCCATCATATGATATATTATTTTACGGACTATATTACATGATGAATTTGAAATATACAGTCATATGTACTGGAGTTCAATAAATAGGACGGTTTATAGTTTCGTCTGATACTGCTTTGGGCATTGTTTCGGTCACTGTAAATGATTTAGAACCCCTTTGCCTCTGTTGTGAGGCGAGGTGACGGGAAAATTGGTTTAACGACGCGTCCAAGATTATTGCATTTATTTAGCGACATGCATGCTCGTGTGTGCGTGTGGCTGCTTGTACTATCCGGCCGATTTATACTGCTAGCTCACCATGCCATACCATACAGCAGTTTAACGTGAAGACCCCTCTCAGAGTATACGGACTTGTTTTAGCCCCATAATGCCGAGCGCTAGACAAGGTAACAACAAGTACCATCTTTTAACGAATTTTGGTATGGTTTTTAATCGAACCCCGGACCTTCCGCTCTCTGGGCGGACGCTCTACCACTATAAATTGCTGTAAACTACTTAACAACCAACACTTGCACAGTATTTCCCTTATTTCGCACTAATCTGTGTGAACCAAACACATTATATCAAATAAAAAAAATTAAAAATGTATTGCTATTTCGACCGACCATAAATTATTGGTTTGGAAAATCTGTATGACCATAAAATTAACAAATGTGACCCATGCATCACAAATCAGGGATTTGAACAAGGGAGGTAACGGCACAGGATCAAAGCACTGGTTGTTGTTGTTTGTTGTTTGTTGTTTAACGCCGCACTCAGCAATATTCCAGCTGTATGACGGCGGTCTGTAAATAATCGAGTCTGGACCAGACAATCCAGTGATTGACATCATGTAACATCGATACACGCAATAGGGATACGATGACATGAATCAGCCAGGTCAGCGAGCCTAACCACCCGATCCCTTTATTCGCATCTTACGACAAGCATAGTCGCCTTTCACTGCAAGCATGGGTTGCTGAAGACCTGTTCTACTCCGGAACTTCATGGTTCTCAAAGCACTGGATCATCCATGCGGTGTTGTGACGTGGTTTGCCCACTTTCAACACATTCGAGAGGATTCAAATAATTGACTCCATGCATTATACGCATTAAGAGAAATATACTCGTTCTTACTCTTGATGAGCCACTTCTTTAACAGAAAGACCACACTGTATGTATGTGGGGATCGAAGCCAGATCCTGTGTGAGAAACCAACGCTTGAATTACAGGGCTACACAACACCCATCTCCGACATGCAACCACCCATAGCCAATGAGTGAACGAGTTGGGTTTAACGCCGCTTTTAACATTATTCCAGTCATATCACGGCGTGTCAGCTTAATGTGGGAGGAAAGCCCGAAGTGATGCAGGTCTCAGACGTTTACCAATTACGTGAAACCAACGAGCACGGGTAAGGTGCTGACAAACCTAGAAACATAATCGGGGCGAACCGGGATTCGAACCCACAATTATAGTTTTTTTGGCTTGTCCAGGGACGCAATTCTGTACAGCGATTTGCGGCGCCTTAGCCAACTGGGCCACCCGTGCCTCCCACCCATAGCCAGAGTCTAAACTGAACATTTGAAATGATGTTGAATAACGATTGCTTGTCCGTGACACCTTGAACATCACTCCACAACATTCTGAGTAAACATCCATCTTCGATAATAAACACAAATAAACACAGAAGTCAGTGCCACTTTTTAATGTTGTATTTAAAAAATGAGATTATTTTCACATCATTCAAACAAAATGACACATCATTGGCGCATAGTCAATAAGATAAATTGCGTAACAGAGTTTTTGATGACGCACCCATGCATCACGTTTCCATGGCAACGAGACTACAAAAAGCGCTACAAAATACATTCCCTACCATGATTATCAACATTAATAACACTGTCTGCTCTTAATACAATGATCACCTGATAGGGTCCGCGTCTAACCCACTGGTACTCCATATTGGAGCTTAAAATGGCTCTTCAATATGCAAAACAAATCCCAGAAACTTGTTGAACAGAGTACCTGTTGCCATAGCAACAGGACCCCGAGAATACATACATACATACTTACATACATGCACTGTGGTACAAATACATTTACAGAGAAAATGAACACTGTGAAATAACCAGATAGTGCAAACTTGAGCCTTTATACAGAGCAACAGACTGGACAGGCCACGGCAAGTAGCCAGGCCAAGGGAGACAACTGGTGGGGGGAGAGACACAGCTGATACTGCTGCCTCCAAGTAACAATATTCATAATCAGTCTACAAAATGCAGTTCATATTGAGCAAACTTCCAATTATTAAATAATAAACAAGCATTTCATATTACATACAAATTTACAGTAGGTTGTCAGTTGCACATTTAACACTTTCTATGCCTCCCAATCTGTTCCCAAACTCTGTTTCAAATATGCTAGAACAAATGCCATTACAAGTCGGGGATTTAAAAATTCCAGCTTTCCAACAAAATGCAGACATCTTTTTCTGAGATCGCATTAGTATTATGTTTGGACAAAACACCATGAAATATGAGATTCAAGTTAAGCACTTGGTCAAATTATGCAGATTACCACTCAGAAACGGGACACAACTTCCTCTATTGATGGGACAGCTTGACCAACAGAAAGCTGGGAACAGTAATCACCATATTGCACTGTAGCCTCACGTCAGTCTCAGGGTGCCATGATGCCATGTTAATCCTAACACACCATGTCCTGCAAGTTCAAGGTCACCAGGATGCCATGTGTGTCCAAGGTCACAGTGATGCCATGCTGCCCAAAAGGACACTTCACTGGCTCCAGGACACCATCCTGGTCCTCACAAAACAGCACCCTTGTCATTGTCCAGAGGCGTTACTCGCTATTTCCAGTCTTATTTGTTGGGGGGTTTATTAAAGGAGATTTCGTCCATTATGGCGTCTTCCAAAATCAAGTCACCGAGGTTACTTTTCAGATTTTCAAATTTTGAAATGGCACTCCTAACTTTACCTGCGAGGCAGGGGGGTCTAAAGTTAGAAGAACATCTTCCATAATTTGTAAATCTGACCCACCGTTCCCTCAAGACTAGAAAAACAGTTTCAAACACTCGAGTTGTACCTACATTATGCAAAATCCAAATAATTCAAATAGTCCCTACATTTCAGTGTGAACTGCTCCAATATTATCAAGAGAGGCTCTGCTTTACCCCGGATGTCCCATAACAGCAAAGATCTAGCATGTCACCTCATGGCAACACTGATCAAGAGACACCATTGGGTGCATCTGACCAGTCTCAACTAGATCTGACCAGTCTCAACTAGATCCAACCAGTGTGGGACGAAGGGGGAATCCAGGTCTCTCTAGCAGAAAGAATATATGTTGCACCTGGCCCATTCAAACAAACATGTCAAACTTGTTACAAAATCACAGTTACACTATTGAACAATAGGACACTGGCACAGAAAAAGATCCTGCTTCCTATAATGAACAAGTCCATGGTTGCGACACAAGAGTTGACAAACAGATAACGCTAGGCACTAGTTGTTGGTAGTTATTCTGGGATTGAACTAGGTCAATTAAAGTAACATCGCATTATCACTAACATATATACCACAATACAAAGATGGGTGATTATGTTTCTCTCAAAACGTAGTTGAGGTCCGAGACAATTTTGACATTACTGTTCAGGAGGTTATTTAAATTGAATTACATGGGTTTCAAAACAGTGTCCTATTTTCCACACTACATTTTGGCAATGGCAACAAAAGTGGGCAGTGTAAAGGGACACAACTCTGTAGAACTATGTAAGGGAGACAACTGTTCCCCTTGCAATCACAAACACCTAGTTAAACAATGAAATCAACACACAGGCTGCTACCGAAGCCATGGGACCTATCACTCAATCACCAGAAGTAAGCCACAAATACAGGATGCATTCCATGAAGAAACATCAGTCATGATCAAATGATGCGAGTTGTAGAAAGCCACACACAAGTCGGTTCAGGCAGCACAAATGGAAAACAAGCTGTACTCTTAGCAATGTTTCAGCCATTTTCTCTTCCAAAACCCAAAAGTCTCAAGAAACCAAACGCTGGGAGAGGACAAACGAGCATCCTTTCTCAGATATAAAAATCTCAAATATCGTCCACAAATCCAAAGGGACTCTGGCAACTGAACAGACTTGTGTGCGGTGTTACAGAGTACATACAATACCATTCCTCCCATGGTGACAAGTGGTAACAGGGCTATATTCCAGTGGCTTAGTTGAGCACATCATGTGAATGTTCCGTGTAGAAAAGTCGCTACTTACCTTCCACCTGTTACGAGTAATTATTCTAAAACGGGACACAATCACTCAGCCTCCCACAGACATGAAGAAGGTATTTATATATTTATACACAAATGTATCAAGTTGAATCGCTGTACATGCATGAAGCTCTCTCCCGGCTTGTGTTAAACACAGGTACACACACTGTGTACAGACATCTAATGATTGGAGGAGTCTACAGGTGGCACACTTCACCGAACGAATTAAATCTACCTTCTTATGCAATTGCAAAAGTTAAAATACAGCCATGTGTATCACATCTCCACGACAACAGTCGGCCTGGTGAAGATGTACAAGCTCACCATGACAACAGTCGGCCTGGTGAAGATGTACAAGCTCTCCGTGACAACAGTCGGCCTGGTGAAGATGTACAAGCTCTCCGTGACAACAGTCGGCCTGGTGAAGATGTACAAGCTCTCCATGACAACAGTCGGCCTGGTGAAGATGTACAAGCTCTCCGTGACAACAGTCGGCCTGGAGAAGCTGTACAAGCTCTCTGTGACAACAGTCGGCCTGGAGAAGCTGTACACATGGTTTGAGGGTGACAATTTTGTCTAGTCCAAAGGCAATTGCGTAAATTTGAAAAAGTCTTGACTTACAGTAATTCACATACAGAAGCAACTCAGGGCTCACGACATTCATGCTGGATTAATTCTGATATAAAATGTACACACACATACAAATGCTCAGGTTTTCAAATTCGTCTGAATTCAGCTCTGATGAAACCAATTAGAAACACTACTACGTACAACAGAAATACACAAGTCATCATACACGCAAAGAACATATAGTAGGGAGTTGTCAGCATAGATATTAGTTCATGTGAAAATTTGAATTCGGTAATCAGTACAAAAAGAACCATCTAACTAGTTTAAGTAGGACGAGTCCATTTGGAAAACACCTGTCATTTGGAGTCTCAAAGATTTATAACGTTACCTCAATTTGGATACTTTACACCAACAGTAATAACGTCATCAAAAGTACGGAAAAAAAATTAAGTCAATTTTAAGTATGAACGGGATTAAACAGCTAAATTTAAACGACCCATCTTGATAAGGCTTAGTAGATTGCACAATGGAGGTATTGTTACTGGATGTGCTACCAGCTACTTTATTCTAACCCATGCATGCTGGTGACTTTTTGCCTAGAGTCAGAAACTGACCTAAGTGAATTTCTCAGAGTCTGTATGCTGCCTTATAGCTTTGATAAGCCAGTAGAAAGAATGCAGGCTTGTGGTCATAACTGTGTGTGCTCTGTGCCTATTTCACCCATGAAGTCCTTCCGCCAGTATCGGTTGTCGGATCTACAGGGAGACAAACACCTCAATAAAGGCCACATGCACACACACTCATACAACACATCCAGTAGTCAAGGGGCACAACTCTAATTGCACATGCATACGTATACATACATTACAAATTTCATTTGGCAAGGATTGTCTCCCTTTCAAACTATTATCTCCCCTTCCCCCTTTTCAACAATGGAAAATAACAAAGAAGCAAACACGCCATTTCAAACTCGAGCCTTGGCATAAAATGATCTTTTCGAAATTTCAAACTAATTCTATCAAAGTAAAAACGTCAAAGGGAGACAACTCTCATCCAAACACACAATAAGTCTAGGATATATGAATATCTTGTGATACGAAGCAATATCAGTTTCTTTCAAACCAAAAATTATTGACAAAAATTGCTATCACTGGTTTTCCACCAACTGCTAGAGCAGTCAATGACTGTAGAAACAGCAGCCTGTGGCAGTATTGAAGTGTTGAGCCATGGTCAGTCAACACACGGTCTGCAGACAGCCACTAGCCTTGGTCTTCTGGTCAATGGGGTAGGCTTGGACAACAGGGGGACGTTGCACCTCTCCTTCATCGTGTATCATAAGCCCAGGACACAGTCAATTGTTAAATGCCAGATACAGCCATTTTCAAAATGTAAGCATAAAATGCCGGTCACAAGACAAATAGTTGGTTTGTGTCACTCATGCGAATCCTGTCCAAAGGGTACTCCTTCCAGCACATATTTCCTGGAGAGCCCTGGACGCCGGTCAACTTGGTCAGTGCTAGAACAACTACACAGCCCCGAAGTCCTTCGGTTCTGACTCCACAGCCGTGAGACAAGATGCTCCACGAGGCACCCATGTGCTGAATCAGACCTTCTTGGGATATCTCCACGGTGATAAACCATCATAATTACAATAATAGTAATAATAATAATTATTATAATCAAATTCACCATAATAATTATAAACATTCACACATCTGGACATCAAAATATTAACACTACTTTTCTTACACATAGAGGGTCAATATGTATCAAAAGCGAATAACAGCCTGTTAGATCCAGGTGGTATGAAAATTGTGGCAGCACAGTTATACATAAGAACTTTTCACACAACAATTACTATACAGTCCTCTTTTGCACGTACATTATCATTCTCATGGTCAGTAGTGATCAGTGTTTGCAATCTAAGTGCTCGGAGAAATACACCACAGAAAAGGTGATGTCCAATTTCAGTAATTTGACCTACACTGACCCTGTTCACGACAGTGAACAAGGCGGAGGCTGGTTAGAAAGGTAAACAAAACGGGTTGCTGGTGTATTGCTCAGAGCACGCAGCCACTGGGGAGTTGTACTTAGATATAAACACAAGCTGACACCACAAACATAAGAAGTTGACACATTTTCCGTTAAGGAACAAACACAAGTGTTGTCCACTGTTAAAAGCTATGTACAATTTTCTGTACCTACAAGTGGGAACTGTACGACGTGCAGGCGTCGTAGACGATCCGTACTGTGCCCCTGTATACACCTTCAGAGGGACAAAGTCAGTATGTATTTCACGTCTTCCTCCTCTGTGAACTTGTTACCATGACGACACAGGAGGGTCAAGGTCGACCTCCCACATGCCTGCAAGCCCTTCTAAATGATCCTGGGCCCTCTGCTGAGCAGTTTCACCTCGGTGTGGACTCACAAATAAACATGCCCTTCAAGTAAATTTCAGTGCCAGCTAGACAGCTGGAAATAGATCAGTCGCACTTAAAAACAGTCGCTAAGTGCGACTGGCCCGCTCTCCTTTCTCCCTCCCCCTCTTCGACATTTCCTGGATCGTACCTTCAGTCCGTGAGATGACGACCCCAGCTGGGTAAGAAAGAGGTGGTTGTGTTGTTGAATTATCAAAATGGCAGAAAGTTGTCCATGGTTTTGTATTCAACAACAATAACAACAGATGCTGCCACTTAGCGTCTGCCAGTCAGACGGGGTGTCACACGTGGCTTGCAATCAGGTGGAAACAAAAAAATTGTGACAGAGGAAGAAAACAGGTTGAATGAAGGTTGACTGATACTCTGGCGCGGATCCTGGGCGAGTGGTAGTTCTGTGCTGTCGGAGAAAGCCAAAACCCCACTACACGATGCTACATGGCTTCAAAACCTCATTCCCATCCCCTCCCTCCCTCCCCAGCCCATGTTCCAAGCCGAACAGTCTCCATGCGTCAAACTGGTAACGTGGTCATCCTCTGACTGGGACAGTAGATAATATCACAAACATCCATCTATATTGATGATGATGGCAAGTGCGAGAGAGATACAGAGATAGACGCTTGTCACAGATCATCTGCGTTCACAATGTACGCACAGGAATCAATCGTTTCAAGGTAGGGGGGGGAGGGGGGGACTGTGCAGGTCAAAGGAGACTTGACGTAATGGCGACACCAGTAGTACTGGCTGAATCAACTGCATCATGAATCGATCAGCGATCAAGGACACTTTCACAAAAAGACGTTAATTGCCAACTTTAAGCTGCCCGGCTCAACCCGTCTTCAGACCAGATTGTACTCCTTCAGATTCAACTGAAGTATGGTGTCTTTCACCGCCGCAAATACAAATCG
Source organism: Haliotis rufescens (assembly GCF_023055435.1). NCBI lineage: Eukaryota > Metazoa > Mollusca > Gastropoda > Lepetellida > Haliotidae > Haliotis > Haliotis rufescens. The sequence goes on along the minus strand of NW_025963824.1, from coordinate 29,738,643 downwards.
GATGTTCTCCGTATCTGAAACAAAGGGGGACAAATAAGAACAACTCTTACATCCCATCAGGGCTCAGCCCCCCGGCAAACAATTTAAGCATCTATGCCTGGGATTTTGTAACGAGATAGTGTGTGAGTGAGTGAGTCTGGTTTTATGCTGCTTTTAGCAATATTCAGCAATATCAGAGCGGGGGACACCAGAAATGGGATTCACACATTGTACCCATGTGGGGCATCGAAACCCGGGTCTTCAGCGTAATGAACGCTAAAGCCAGGCTACCCCGCCGCCACTTGTATCCAGATAAAATAATATTTTCAGCTACAGCTACAAAAGAGTGAGTGAGTGAGTGAGTGAGTTGGGTTTAACGCCGCGTTTAACATTATTCCAGTTATATCACGGCATGTCAGCTTAATGTGGGAGGAAAGCCCGAAGTGATGCAGGTCTCAGACGTTTACCACTTCGGTGAAGCCCACGAGCACGGGTATGGTGCTGACAAACCTAGAAACATAATCGGGGTGAACCGGGATTCAAACCCACAATCATAGGTTTCTGGCGTGCCCAAGGGAAACTCTGCACAGCGAATCTCGGCGCCTTAGACGACTGGGCCACCCGGGCCCCCTAGCTACAAAAGAAGTTGCACTTATATTATTTAAAACTATGAATATTATTTAAAACTATGAATCTGAATTCCTTTTTAAGAAAAACACCTTGCAACAATGTCATTTTTATGGCAGGCAAATTCCTTTTTTATTCGATAGCCTGAAGCATAATTATTTTTTTCGGTCCCTAAGATCAACTTGAGGAACAGGATTAAGAGATCGATCTGTTTTGACATTAATAGGACAGGGACCAGGCTAAATAAAATAATAGTCTTGGTTCTCAGGACCACCCCATCATCATAAAGTCTGCTGCACATCGTTTTTATTTCCATTTTCAAAAAAATATATAAAAATCATAATACTTTAACACAATGCACAAAAAATATGGAAAATGGCAACAAAATGAAACATGCAATGAACTTTAGGATGATGTGGCAGCCCCATATTTACCGTTTTAGTGAGTGAGTGAGTGAGTGAGTATGGTTTTACGCCGCTTTTAGCAATATTCCAGCAATATCACGGCGGGGTTCACCAGAAATGGGCTTCACACATTGTAACCATGTCGGGAATCGAACCCTGGTCTTCGGCATGACGAGTGAACGTTTTAACCACTAGGCTACCCGACTGCCCTTTTTACCGTTTTAAGCACCCCCAACTAACTTCTTGACCAATCTGTGAGTAATCATTACAAGTGACCTTCCCAATACCAAATATTTACATGAAGTTTATATTTTCTTGTCCACATTAAAATTCACAGAAAACAGAAGCATAGTGGGAATGTATAACTGTCCAGTGACCATATTGAAAATATATAGTTGGTTGGTTTGTTATTTAACGCCGCACTAAGCAATATTCCAGCTATATGATGGCGGTCTGTGAATAATCGAGTCTGGACCAGACAATCCAGTGATTAATATCATGAGCATCGATCCACGCAATTGGGATCGGTGACATGCATCAACCAAGTCAGCGAGCCTGACCACCCAATCCCGTTAGTGGCCTTTTACGACAAGCATAGTCGCCTTTTACGACAAGCATAGTCGCCTTTTACGACAAGCATAGTCGCCTTTTACAGCAAGCATGGGTTGCTTAAGACCTATTCTACCGCGGATCTTCACGGATCTGAAAATATATAACATTTTAATATCACTGAGCCTATGTCTATGTCCAATGACGGAGTACAAGCGACAGAGCAAGGCTCACCTGTAGCACAAGTGAAGTGCGAGTAGATTATTTTGTCCGGGTCAGGGTTGAGCTCCACAAACATTTTAAGAATGAACTCGCGTGCTGCACCAGCATCTTTCTTTGGACCTGAAACACAACAGTAAAGCATCAGTGATGTGCTGCAACAATAATAACAGCCTTCAAAATTGATGCTCTTCCAATAACCATGACCACACAACCGTGTTGAGGAAAAATAAAACCCAACCAAATGTAGTTCGTTCTCAATGACAAATATTATAGGTGGTTTGATTGTAAAGGCTATCATCACGCACCATTGTAAAACCTGTCATGCTGTTTACAAATTACAAAAAAGTGTGCTACCTGACTGTCAAACGGCAAAAATAAAAGCGTCGGTAGTATGTGTCGGGGTACCCCTATGGCTAAGAAAATATTCACAAGCGATCATTGTTACCATAATTACTGTCATGTGAAATAAAAAAATTATATAATCATACAAATACAAACAGTCCCCACTTGTCTGTTCCCCACTCTTCAGGTGAGATTATTTTATAAATCATTAACTGTTGGACATAATGGGTGCCTACTGATGTCATAGTAAACTTTGACGCAGCAGCAACTTAGTCAGTGGGGATCATTCAGAGAAAACAATTGTAAACTGTAGTTAATGAGCACATATTGCCTACCTTCTGAAAGCCAAATATTGTATTTACCCGTATCCATATATATATATATATAAAAAAATAAATAAAAAAATAAAAAAATAAAAAAATAAAAAAATAAATAAATAAATAAATAAAACAGGAGAGCCAACGATGTATCATTATTACTTGGGACACTGTTTCAGACAACTATGGATGAATTAATACCAGGTACTGTCCATAAACAAAACAGCATTTGGCCATTTTATATTATCTCATAAAAACCAAAATGCTTTACTATCAAAATCAGAATAATTACATCAATTCTAACCCAGACTTAATTTATTTCAACAGCTGTGTATAGCAGGATAGACAGAGTTACCTCCCTTCCACCCCGCTTGCATCACAGAATGACGACATACCTCATTAACATAGAAAATGCTAACGTAGGGACGGACAGAGTTACTTCCCTTTGACTAATGTATCCAAGATGACAGAATCAACCGTATGAAGACCATGAGCAAGAAATTTACATATTTATTTATTGTGACTCAGTTTATCTTTGTTCTTTTCAGTTTGAGAATGTTCAACATATTCATTCACTGTTTCAAAAAAAAGTAAATGCAGAACTTTTTTCAATCATGTGATCTACCTATTCTGGTCAGAACAATACAATGCATTACTTCACTATTCATTTCTTCAATGATTTTATCACACAAAATTTATTTCTGCAACGAAATGAAACATGTAACTCTTCACCCCAAAAATGAGGAATGAATCTGTATTTTAGAAGGATATGGCTTGCATATATATTATATAACCAACGCTGCACTTATCTCAATAAAACAATTCAAATAATATCAACCAAGTCTGACCACCAAATCCAATTAGTCACCTGAAATGGCAAGTATAGCTTTGTTGGTTGGATGGTTTGTTGTTTTACGCCGCACTCAGCAATATTCCAGCTATATGATGGCGGTCTGTAAATAATCAAGTCTGGACCAGACAATCCAGTGATTAATATCATGAACATCGATCAACGCAATTGGGATCGATGACATGCATCAACCAAGTCAGCGAGCCTGACCACCCGTTCCCATTAGTCGCCTTTTATGACAAGCATGGGTTGCTGAAGACCTATTCTACCCCGGAATCTTCCCGGGTACGGCAAGTATAGGTAGCTGGGGACCTATATTCTTATCCAGAATCCCCATGGGTGACCTTCAAAGGTAACAGGTGCCGAAAGACCCACCCTTAAACTCCGGCAAGTAGTATACTAAAGTATATAATGACAGTATCTCACCTGAGTGTCTTTTGATATCAAATATATCAAAGAGTGTTGATATATTTGAAATCAAAAGACATCCAACATCATTCTTCAATTTTTTTCAGTTTGTAGACAGTAATAAGCAGTGTCTTCAGTGTAAAAAAGTACTGCTAACAGCTTCAGTAGCAGAGCCATTAGTGATGTCATTTGATTGTGACGTCACAATGGTCTGCAAAGCATTGTGATGCAATTTCATTGCAGCGATATCTACAGTGTAGATATCGCTTGACTTCATCCAAGCGATATCTCCTGTGGGAGCCAGTTTTGGATGATAAAATGATATCAAATATATATATACAAGTTGAAAGAGGTGAGGTGATATGGGGTTTAACGTCACGTCCAAGAATACTACACTTATAGCGACATGCATGCATGTGTATGTGTGGCTGCTTGTACTAGTCCGGACTAATAGCCGATTTATAGTGCTAGCCCACTGAGATACCATGCCGCAGTTTAACATGAATACCCCACTCAGACACAGTATACTGACTCCGAGCCGACCAGTCCTTGTTTTAGCCCCTTTATGCCGAGCGCCAGACAGGGTAACAACAAGTACCATCTTTTAACGTCTTTTGGTATGACGCGGCCGGGGAACGAACCCTTCCGCTCTCCAGGCAGACGCTCTACTACTGGACCACGGAGGCGGTCACAGCAACCAATGAAGTCACAATACTTTGCAAGGCATTGATGCATTTTCTTTGCAGGATATGTCCTTTGGAAGCCAGTTTTGGAAGGTAAATGTTACAGGACTCACCATCAAACTCAGGGAAGTAGTCGACTAGATGAGAGTGCATAATCTTCTCTTCTAACAGATCCTTCTTATTGAGGAAGAGGATGACGGAGGAGTTCTGGAACCACGGGTAGGTGATAATCGTCCGGAACAATGCTTTCGATTCCTCCATCCGGTTCTGGCAAACAAAACAGAACATGTTACACCAATTTGTATATTTTGGGGTTACATACATCGACTAACTTGATAAAATTGTAAACTTTACATTAAATTGTATATTAATATACTTATCCAATCTCACATTATGCAAATCTTCTTAATGCAGCAGTAGAAACTAACAGTATAAGTCCACTAGTCCTTATAATGATAACGTATAGTAAAACCCATAAAAATGGCAAATTTCTACTAGTCCTTAAGATACCTTCACTATTGGGCAAATTGGCAAGGACTACAGGACTAGTGCCAATTTCTAACACTGTAATACCTTATTCCGATCCTGCTTTGTACGTTCATTCGACCGCGGAATTATCTGACAAACCTTGGCCAACATGATACAGCTCTGATTTTACAATGTTTCCTACGACTCTTCCTGCAGAGACCATGACGAAATGTGACATTGTTCCAACCATTACATGACATTGGCATCGCTGCCCCGACCACTGCTTGAGAAGCGCACTGATTACACTACGTTGGCTGGGCGTGGGTAGATGACAAGAATTTCCTCATCAACAAAAGAGATACATCTTTAATACCGTAAAGGCAACGTTTCGGTATAGATCCTGATACAGTTTTTACATAGACTTGCTACTGTCATTGCGCTACAATCGCCTTGTAGAATGGAGCCCTGGACCACAATGTGTTCAATCACGTCACAATGCCCTATGAACAATAGTGAGTGAGTGAGTTGGGTTTAACGCCGCTTTTAAAAGTATTTCAGTTATATCACGGCGTGTCATGATAATGTGGGAGGAAAGCCCGAAGTGATGCAGGTTTCAGACGTTTACCACTTCGGTGAAACCCACAAGCACGGGTATGGTGCTGACAAACCTAGAAACATAATCGGGGCGAACCGGGATTCGAACCCACAATCATAGGTTTCTGGCGTGCCCAAGGGACGCAACTCTGCAGTGCGAATCGCGGCGCCTTAGACGACTGGGCCACCCGTGCCCCCAATGCCCTATGAACAATAAATACAATTGATAGCCTCACCAGAGAAACACTAACTCCTCCTTACCTCACTATCTGATTCTACCAACACTTGATCATATTCACTTAAGGCTACTAAGAACATGATGGACGTCACGTTTTCAAAACAGTGGATCCACTTCCGTCTCTCGGACCTCTGTCCTCCCACGTCAACCATTCTGGAATGAGATGAGATGATTAGGCGATTCCTCGACATGAAAACACATATAGAATGAAGACTTTTTTAATCACAGCACAAGTTGAACTGTTCCAACAACATATCGCGAGTCAATTTTGAAGATCGGTCAAACTCAACTACAGTGTAATTAATCAAACAAAAAGAAAATATTTTCAAAAGATGACTGCTACAAATTATACTTTTTGTGAAATTGTAAACAGTGAATGATTTCCTAATATGCCCTTGACGTAAAGTTTGAACTTTGCAAGGAAGTTAACAGTGTCATATATTTTTTTTATTTTTTTTTTACGCTGCACTTAGCAATATTCCAGCATGTTTTCATCAAATCTCATGGAAACTTCTTGACTATAAATATTTCAGAGTAGGTTCAAAGGAAAAGGCTAGCCTAGACATGTGTGTGAAAAGGCTATTATTAGTTATGAACTTGAAACGCTAATTACAACAAAATTTGCAGTATTTGACGGACAAAAACGATTGGGAAGTCATTAAATGAGCGGTAAATAATTTAATTTAGCATGTGTGTATCTTTACTATCGACACAGTAATATGTGTATCGTATCGTCACATTAAAACTCATGATGCACTCGTGCACTGATGTATCGATTCACCCCAAGTCTCTACTCACCTAAATATTATACTATCCAAATCAAATGGATATTCTATGATGCCGGTTGTGGGTACTCTCACACGGAGGATGTCAGGTAACGTGGGTAGGTAATCAGTTGCTGCTATTCTGTCCACATTGTTCAGATAGCTGAAACACAGAACACCTCCATTTCAGGCAACACATTTTTGTTTCATCAACAGCATCACGAAAACAGAATCACTAAAACTGTCAAGATGTGTTCCATTTGTTTATTTGTTGTTTAACGCCGCACTCAGCAATATTCCAGCCATAGGACGGTGGTCTGTAAATAGTCGAGTCTGGATAAGATAATCCAGTGATTGACATCATGATGTTTTTGTTAGTTTGTTGTTACGCTGCACTCAGCAATATTCCAGCCAAATGATGTTGGTCTGTAAATAATTGAGTCTGGATAAAACAATCCAGTGATTGACATCATGAGCATCGATCCATGCAATTGGGATACGATGACATTCATCAACCAAGTCAGCGAGCCTGACCACCAGATTCCCTTAGTCGCCTTTACGACAAGCATGGGTTGCTGAAAGCCTATTGTAACAAGGAATCTTCACAGAACTGAATACTCAGTAACACATGGGCGCTGATATACCTAACAAAAAATATTTAGTGATTTTGGGGGACATTGTTTTTATCATGAAGACTGGGCAACACCATGTCATAAAAATATCCTCAAAAAATATTCAAGACTTTCTTTGTTCAGTCTACAATACACGGCTTTGACATCAACTGAGTTCAGGACGAATGCTTATTGCCCATCCAAGAACTATTAAACTTTGAAAGACAAAATACTCTGTGATGAACTCAACATAGGTTTCAAAAATGATCACAGGTCATTGATTATTATTGTTAATCTACAAAGGCACAGTTCATATTCTTCAGATAATACGCTCAGCAATACACAAACATCAAAGTAAATATGAGGTTCAAAATATGTGCAGTTTCAGGACTTGTTTCCAGCGAGGGCATTGCTAGATTTTGGCAATCTACCAAATCAAAGATTGCTACAAAACATGAGCTAATGAATCAGTTAATATTTGCAAGTGACAAGTTTAATGTAGCATGACGAGTTTTTGCTCAAGGAAAAGATATTTCTGATATGTTAGCTGTTTAACGCCACACTCAGCAATATAAACATGGCTCGGTTTGACAATCCAGTGATTGATATTGTGAGCAAAGATCCATGTCAGGTTAAGATGACATGCTATCAACTAAGTCACCGAGCCTGACCACCCTATCCATAAGTCGCTGTAGCTGGCCAGTTTTTGCTCAAGGAAAAAGATATTTCTGATATGTTAGCTGTTTAACGCCACACTAAGCAATATAAACATGGTTCGGTTTGACAATCCAGTGATTGATATTGTGAGCAAAGATCCATGTCAGGTTAAGATGACATGCTATCAACTAAGATGTTAGCTGGTTAATGCCGGACTCAGCAATATAAACATGGCTCGGTTTGACAATCCAGTGATTGATATTGTGAGCAAAGATCCAAGTCAGGTTAACCAAGTCACCGAGTCTGACCACCCTATCCATAAGTCGCTGTAGCTGGCAAAGGATATTAAAATATTTGTGGGCTCGTTGACTGAGCACTGCTCATATCGAACAGTTCCATGTTTGACAGGGGTTCTACTCACTATTTAGCAGAGTCGGTGAGCTGGTATTCTCGACGTCTGTCATAACACTCCTGGATGCCTTGGTCTGCCCACAGACACTTGATAGCTTCCACATACTGGGGCTCGAACGTTGTCACCGTCTCGTAGTCAACATTTCGGATCATAATTGCATTATCCTGAAAATAAGAGGGCATGTTTAGTGTCATCTGAACTGCTTTCAATTTCTGGTAGGTATGGCAGTGCACACCTGCTTGCAAAATGTTTGAAGAGTGTCTGATACACCTCAAATTGTTTGTTTGTTTGTTTGTTTAAAGCTCCACTCAGCAATATTCCAACTATATGACGGCGGTCTGTAAATAATAGAGTCTTGACCAGATAATCGCTCGTGCTCGTATTGATAATTAATGAACAGAATGAAGAAAATCACTACAAATCACACAAAAATGAAACTTATTTACATTATCCAGTGATTGATATCATGAGCATCGATCCACACAATTGGGATCGATGACATGCATCAACCAAGTCAGCAAGCCTGACTGCCTGACTGCCTGACCGCGTTAGTCGCCTCTTACGACAAGCATAGTTGCCTTTTACGGCAAGCAAGGGTTCCTGAAGACCTATTCTACCCCGGATCTTCACGGGTCACATGCACTGGGCCAGGGTGGTGGTCTTGACATGCGAGTACTAGAACCAGACATCAGCCTGATGACCCAACACCTTAACCTCTTGGCCCCTGTCCACCCCTTAAGTTGTGTTTGTTTGCTTGTTGTTTAATGCTCACTCAGCAATATTCCAGGTATATGAAGGTCGTCTGTAAATAATCGATTCTGGACCAGACAATCCAATAATTGACACAAGCATCAGTCCAAGGAATTTTGATACGATGACATGCATCAACCAACTCGGCGAGCATGATCACCTGATCGCCTCTTACGACAAGCATGGGTTGTTACAGACATATTTAACCCGGATCTTCATGGGTGCCACTGACAGGACATGGCTATTGCAAATCAGCTGTCTGTACTTGACAGATGAATGTGAAGAATCTTGGTGCAGGTAAAACAGCTGTCAAGTACAGACAGCTGATTTGCAATAGCCATGTGTCTGTAACAACCCATGCTTGTCGTAAGAGGCGATCAGGTGATCATGCTCGCTGAGTTGGTTGATGCATGACTCGTATCAATTATTGGATTGTCTGGTCCAGTCATCCTGCACATATGCTACAGTTTGTCAGCCTAAAGATGGCCCTGTCAGCTGTCTTCAACATCAACATACATCATCATCCCTCTACAACATCTACAACTTCCTTCTTGTCTGACTCAGGAATTTGGACATATTTAGGACAGGATTAAAGTTTCTTCTTAAAACAGAAAATACTTTTATCAACATGGTCACATAGTACTCATCTTGAGTCAAATTTATCATATTAGATCTTATAGGCTCCAAATTGAGTCACAGTGAAATTAATATTGTTTGTCCGTTGCTTAAAGTCGCACTGGGCCTTATTCCAGCTATATGACGGTGGTCTGTAATAATCAAGTCTGGACCAGACAATCCAGTGATTGACATCCTTAGTGTCATTCTTTGTCTTTGGGAAATGATGACATAATAAAACAGCAAGGCTGAGCTCTCAATATCCTCTGCTGTGGGATTGATAAATCACCCAAAACATTATGTAGCCATTTCAACAGTGGCATTGGAACAATGAGTGGGTTTGGTTTAACTCAGCATTGAACAGTATTTCAGTTATTTCACAGCATGTCAGCATTATGTCTGAGTTCGATGTTTTGTCTGTTTGTTTGTTGTTTAACGCTGCACTCAGCAATATTCCAGCCTTATGACGGCAGGCTGTAAATAATAGAGTCCGGACCAGGTAATCCAGTGATTGATATCATTAACATCGATCCACGCAATTTGGGTACGATGACATGCGTCAACCAAGTCAGCGAGCCTGACCACTGTTAGTGGTCTCCTACGACAACCATGGGTTGAAGAACTTTTCTAACCCGGATCTTTACGAGCAAGCTTGATGTGATACAGGTCTCAGATGTTTACCACTTTGGCAAAACCCACTGGCATGGTTTGACAACTGTTGAAACGAAATGGCTGAAAGTGGGATTTGAAGCCACAATCACTGTTTCCAGTGGGCTCAAAGGAGGCAACTCTATAAAATATATAAAATTGCTGTACAACGGTTAAAGGGAACTCATACAAGTAAACCAACGCCACTTACGGTCTGATTATTTACTGAGTTCACATCTCTGTAAGCAATCTTTAGAGTCTCCATAGCCCTGATCATGGCGTTCATAGCCATGAAGATATTCTGGTACACAATTTTGATGAAGGTGCGCTTGTCATCGTCAGAGTAGCCTGCGCCATGGATAATTCGCATCTGTTTTATGAAGGTACTCTTCCCTGACTCTCCTGTCCCTGTGAACACAAACATGACACACGATTAGTGACAGAATCAAACACGGATCTGTTCATCATTATTGCACTTATATTTTGTTCGTTTGTTGCTTGCTAGACAGCACACTCAGCAATATTCCAGCTGTATGATGTCAGTCTGTAAATTGTAAATAATTGAGTCTGGACCAGTCTGGACAATCCAGTGATTGATATCATGAGCATTGATCCACGCAATTGTGATATGACATGCATCAACCAAGTCAGCGAGCCTGACCACCTGATCCCATTAGTCGCCTCTTACGACAAGCATAGTCGCCTTTTACAGCAAGCACGGGTTGCTGAAGACCTATTCTACCCCAGGTCCTCAGGGTCTGCACTAATATAGCAATGTATATGTGTGTGCGGCTGAATGCATTTCTGTACCAACACAAACAAATGGGAATGACAGTGTTCGAAATATTTTTAAAACCCCAAAAGACAGTCGGCCAAGTGACACGTAAGTGTTGCCTGCCAATCTTCAAAGTTACCTGCCCGTATTGAGATATTACAAATATTGAAAAATCATAAATGTAAGAGACAAATCGCTTCATGATTCTGTTCAAATAATGCAAACAACTACCAGAGTCTACAAGGAGTTATAATAAAACAGAATACGTAAGTAGTCATAAATTTATCGACAAGACTTTCGATCTGGTGAAGGAATAGTGATTAACATCAGCAGAATCCATCTGATAAATTGGGACACAATGACATGCATCAATCAAGTCAGAGGTGAGGTGAAATTGGGTTTAACGTCGCGTCCAAGATTATTGCACTTATTTAGCGACGTGCATGCACGTGTATGTGTGTGTGTGGCTGCTTGTACTAGTCCGGACTGATGCCGATTTATAGTGCTAGCTCACTGAGATACCATGCAGCAGTTTAACATGAATACCCCACTCAGACACAGTATACTGACTCCGAGCCGACCAGTCCTTGTTTTAGCTTTAGCCCCTTAATGCCGAGCGCCAGACAGGGTAACAACAAGTACAATCTTTTAACGTCTTTTTGTATGACGCGGCCCGGGATCAAACCCTGGACCTTCCGCTCTCCGGGCGGACGCTCTACCACAAGACCACGGAGGCGGTCCAATCAAGTCAGAAAGCCTAACCGAACCCATTAGTCGCCATGACAAGCAATGGTTGGTGAAGGCCAACTGTAAGGCGGATCTTCACCGGTCAACCTTTGACTGCATAGAATCAACACTACACCTATCCTAAATGTTCGGGGAGCAGGGTATGAGTAGCTCCAGTTGTTCGCCCATCCTACAACACAACAATCAGCCCACTGCTTTCTCTGTTTATCTTGACAAGGTGGGCATCACAGTAAGGTAAACTACCAATGACTTGACACATCACAGTTTAGGATCGGTCTGGATCTAAGCTAAAAACTAACTGCAATATTTCACATAATGAGTGAGTGAGTAAGGTTTTACGCCACTTTTAGCATTATTTCAGCAATATCACGGCAGGGGACACCAGAAATGGGCTTCACACATTGTACCCATGTTGGAAATCAAACCCGGGTCTTCGGCGTGATAAGCGAACGCTTTAACCACTAGGCTACCCGACCGCCCCTTCACATAATGGGTTTCACATGCTGTTCTCGAAGAGAATCCTCACTGGTATAATAACGGTAACGCTATTTTTCAGGGCATTATCATTTGCAGAAGCAAAAGGTCTTCCATTAACTGCCCGACGAAAGAGCAGTTGAAAAGACCATGGGCTTCAGCAAATGATAATGCCCTGAAAAATAATGTTACCGTTATTATAGCTAAAATGGATGGAATTTTTTATCAAATAAAACGAAACAACAATATCGGGTTTGAAACAGTTACTGCAATCAACACGAATGTCACTGACCCACTTTTCAAAATATGGAAACGTCATAGAACAAACCAGATTACGTAACTATTGAACGTGACGTCACTGATCCTATCCAATGACATCACCTTACAATGGCCATGATAATTTTTTAAATAGGTACCCCATCACCCCCAAGATGTAAACCCATTTTTAAAATATTTTAAATAAAGACGAGGGCACTGTACATGCTGTAAGCATGATGAATGTTTGGCCAACTAAATGATATGTCATAAAATGTCCAAATATGTCCTAAGGTGATCTGCCTCTAGCAAAATGCCTGCATCGTGAAGGATACATATTTGTATGTAGCTGTAAAATGATGGATATAGTGACATGTAATCAACCAAGTCAGCGAGCCTGACCACCCGATCCCGTTAGACGCCTCTTACGACAGGCATAGTCGCCTTTTACGGCAAGCATGGGTTGCTGAAGACCTATTCCACCCCGGATCTTCCCGGGTCTCATGAAAGAAAGAAATAAGTCAAGTAGGAAAACATATCGATACAAAACATATTTCCACAGCATATTTGAGCACACAAAAATGACCACTATGGCTCTCAAGACTTTGGCATCCCCAGAATCCATCACTGTGAAAATCCATCAATCCTCATCAACAAGCTTCACATGACCAGCATATCTCCGTTTCATTGAAGCATATCTGAATGCATCTTCCCGAGGCAAGAGAGTTTACTGACTGTGAAAGTCCAGTTTCCACCCTTGCCGAGCTAGTATTCATGGTAATGAAAAAAACCTGTTTTGCTGGATTTAATAATCGACACAAAGCATTACGTAGATGTAAATACGAAACAAGAAAACAACTGGAAAAGTACTAGTCTGGATGTGCTAGTTTTTTTTCAGTGCTCAATACAAAATGTACTTTACAGGAGGTAATTTGTAGGCACTTTCAACATTCAAAAATAAAACTAAGTCCATTGACATGGCAGAAACAGGCCATAGGCATTATGCTAATTAGCCTGGAAAAAAGTTATCAAAACAATAAAAATAACAGCTATGTTTATGTACATAATAATAATGACATGTAAGTTGTTGTTTGAGAATGGAATATGTTACTTTTATGTTCTTATATTTTGACGATGATTCACTATCCCACTATGCCACTCACAAATCACTAACCACTGACAAATCACATGCACGTGGGTTTCAAGCACCTGTTTCACCTGTCGTCAAGGTGTCATAGGTCATGGACATTCACCTTGATCTACTAACACCTGGTTATGCTCAGTTTCACCATAGTCTGTTTTGTTCATATTTTTACACACTTTTACGTGTAAAAAGACATAAAAACCTTTGATACGCTGTATTTGTGCCAAGGCCCAATTAGTACTAATTGAGTTGTTTGACTATTTATACATTTTGTATATTAACTGCATTTATTTAAAATCTGAGATCGAAAAAACAGGTTTTTTTCATTTCCGTGAGTACTTTAGGCTAGTATTATGTATGGAGTTAGATTTTGGCTGGACTAACGAGTCTATGCATAGTCCAATCAAAATCAGGCATTGAAAACGAAATCCGGTATGTAAACTGTCATGCAGATTTCGGTCGATTGCAGAATTTGCAAACCATGTGCACCGCCAACTCTTTGTCAACAGATATTTTACAATCTTTTCATGTTTTTTTATCAAGGTGCTCACGTGATTTGATGCTCTTCGTGATGCAAGATCCGTTTTATCACAATATAGATCTTGATTATTGATCAGATTGTCTTGACTTGGCGCCATTTGGTTTGAAGCAAATGCAAGTGATATGAGGGGTGGAAACTGATTGGTCCATAGGAGAGGCATAGAAGGGACATAACTTAAATTGAGCCCAGGCCTTTCTCAGCAAGCATTGGTTGGTGAAGACCTTTTCAACCCCGGATCTTCACGGGTCTCAAAATTAGTGAATGGATTGAGTTTATTAGCACCATTGTCCAGATTTACACAGTGAGCACTTCAGTTGTTACATTTTTTCATCCATAAACGCAAAACAATACATTGAAGACAATTCCTAAAACAAGGACTTTCCAATCCGTGATTGCCCATAGTCTGCCCCCAAATCTCCACCACCCCCCTCCCCAAATCTTAGAACCCAAGGCCATTTATACACCTGGATTCTCCATGGCAACCGACATATGTCTGTACCACCAAGATCTGACCTTCCAGGAACCTCCCAACCAAGTATTCTCCATAGCAACCGACACAACCCCCCCGATCTGACCAACCAGTGACTCTCCTCACACAGGATTCTCCATAACAACCCACACAACTATGTACCCCCAGATCTGACCAACCAGTGACTCTCCTCACACAGGATTCTCCATAACAACCCACACAACTATGTACCCCCAGATCTGACCAACCAGTGACTCTCCTCACACAGGATTCTCCATAGCAACCGACAACTATGTACCCCCAGATCTGACCCAGGATTCTCCATAGCAACCGACACAACTATGTACCCCCAGATCTGACCCAGGGACCAACTCATCCAGCATCACCCATGGTGCAGCATGAGCCTAAACCTCAGCTACAAAGACGTCCACAACACCACGACTATAAACCTCAGCTACAAAGATGTCCACAACACCACGACTACCACAGGGCACAAGTGAGTGAGTCAGTATATGGATCCTGCCGATAAAGAGGGAATTATTGAGTCAGTGCTTACAGCTCACAGAGGAGTACATGCAGCAGGAGCCACACCCAACAAGCAGCCCGCAACAACACATCTTCATAGAGCATGTATTCTCCACCAGTCTGTATTGATCTGTAATGACTGGAGTCCTCCATGCATTGTACAGGGTTGCCTGCCTGGCTGGCTAGCTGCTGGCTGCTGGCAGGCTGGCTGGCCGACCGGCAGTGTTATTATCAATGCTCGTTGTGGGATGAATGACCGACAACTCAACCAGTGGGTCACACACGGTCTGTTTGCTGTCTTCAGCTCTAGGTTTACTATCCACCAGCTTCAAAATCATTCCCAACAAACTTTCCATGGCTATCATCATGGGAAGACAATGACACAAGGTGTTCCTGTGACAATCTACGTTGCAGAACATTCAGGTACTTATCAAGTCACCACAACAGCAGTGTTTTAAACCACACAGAAATACGCGTCCACTAGGCACCAAAGTCTGGAATGGACTCAAGAAAAACGTATTGGGAAGTAATATTCATTGTGCCAAATTTGTGACAAAAAGTAAAAAGGTCCTGTCTTTAAAGTAATTATCAAATAATACAGTACACTACACCATTTCATTACCTGACAGGGCCCCATATTTCCTGTAAGGGCCCTTAATATTAATTGTTTGGGTTTCCCTGGATGCATAATTCAGAGCTACAGATAAGTAGTGTATTTGTGTAAAATATTAAAAACCCAATTTCTTTCAATTTACTTGCAAGCAGAAATGTGTGCATTAAACAAAAAACTCAAATGTTTCAAAACACCTCGCGTAAGCACATGTACAAAGGAGCTCATTTCCGAGTCAAGCCAATATATTTAGAACACTTATATACATCTAAAACATTATTTCGTTTTGTTAAATCTTAAAATGTTCACTAATTTTGGGAAAAACCGATTAGAGTCATGAATAGGTGAGTATAAAAATATTGGTTACGCAATGAAAAATTTCATAACCCAAGTAAAATAGAAACCCTAGAGTATCGGGTAAAAGCTCAATTGCTCATAAAGTTATCTGGAGCTCTGATAATTTTGTAGGTCAAGGTAAAACAGTATTGCAGTATCATTTTTCAGTATCAATCTTCAACTGCAAATTGTCCTTGATGGTCACCCTAACGTCACCACCTACCTCACTGGGTGAGTGAGTGAGTTTGGTTTTACACCGCTTTTAGCAATATTTAGCAATATTAGCTTAAACCACTAGGCTACCGGACCACCCCGCCTACCTCACTGACCTAAGACAGTCAGAAATGTTTTTACCTGAAGTTCAGGGTTAGAACAGGTCCTCAGCGACCTATGCTTATGCCGTAAAAGGCAACTATACTTGTCGTAAGAGGGGACAAGCAGGATTGTGTGGTCAGGTTCGCCAAGCTGGTTGATGCATGTCCTTGTAACCAAATTGCGTGAATCAAAAGTCATGATGTCAATCACTGGATTGTATGGTCCAGATTCTATTTACAGACTGCCGTAATATAGCGGGAACATTGCTGAGTGTGGGGTTAAACAACACGTAAACAATCAGAGTGAGTGAGTATGGTTTTACGCCGCTTTTAGCAATATTCCAGCAATATCACGACGGGGGACACCAGAAAAGGGCTTCACACATTGTACCCATGTCGGGAATCGAACCCGGGTCTTCGGCGTGACGAGCGAATGCTTTAACCACTAGGCTACCCGACCGCCCCTTAAACAATCAGAAATTAATTAGTCAATGAAGAGATTTTCACAGCCTAAATATGCCTGAAAAGCCTACAAACCCAATAGTGGCCAGACACACCTAAAACCCTGAATTTGTAATAAATTTCTACTTGCCCTCTGATTATCCCTATCATTACGGCACCCATATTGTTAATGTTTCTCATGTTTCTCAAGCAGAGTGAGTGAGTGAGTGAGTGAGTGAGTGAGTGAGTTTTAACGCCGCTTTTAACATTATTCCAGTTATATCACGGCGTGTCAGCTTAATGTGGGAGGAAAGCCCGAAGTGATGCCGGTCTAAGACGTTTACCACTTCGGTGAAACCCACGGGTATGGTGCTGACAAACAAGCAGCAAGAGAGCGAAAATAAATGAATAAAAATATTTAAAATATTTTTCATCGAAAGTGTGTTCAAGTTTTGAAACCTTGGCTATAGTCCTTGAGGTAAATCTATTCGCTTTGCTCTGTAACCAGATTTTTAATATATACAGCTTAAAAAGATCAAGCTGACCTGGGTTTTTTAATGAGTCAGTAATGGCTGGATTATATTATTATTATTACCACATCGGGGCATACATTTCCACAAAGGGAGAGGAAATTGAGATAAGAAAAGATCTTATTATTTCACGTCGGAATGTAAATCCAGGGAGGGTGGGTAAAAAGACAACACAGGAGTGAGTGAGTATGGTTTTACGCCGCTTTTAGCAAAAATCCAGCAATATCACGGCGGGGGACACCAGAAATGGGCTTCACACATTGTACCCATGTCAGGAATCGAACCCGGGTTTTCGGCATGATGAGCGAACGCTTTAACCACTAGGCTACCCGACCGCCCTGGCAACGCAGGAAAAACTATGGACAGCGTTAGACCAGGAGGACAAAGCTACAGGCATATGGCTAGAATATTGCTGAGCGTGGCGTTAAACGAACATAGACACTTTCACGGCAGAATATTGACATTTCACCAAAAACTCACACTAGCTTAATCATTTCTGAATTTCTCACAGTTATTCATGTCACACTGCATTGAACTATGTGAAAATTGTGAAAAATGTGATGTCGGGTAATGTGGGTAGGTAATCAGTTGCTGCTATTCTGTCCACATTGTTCAGATAGCTGAAACACAGAACACCTCCATTGCAGGCAACACATTCTTGTTTCATCAACAGCATCATGAAAACAGCATCACGAAAACTGTCAAGTAGTGTTCCATTTGTTTATTTGTTGTTTAATGTCGCACTCAGCAATATTCCAGCTACAGCAGTCTCTAAATAATAGAACCTGGACTAGACAATCCAGTGATTGACATCATGAGCATCGATCTAAACTATTGGGATACAATGACTTGCATCAACCATGTCTGCGAGCCTGACCGTCCGGTCCCGTTAGTCGCCTCTTACGACAAGCATCATCATCTTTTACAGCAGGCATGGGTTGCTGAATGTCTATTCTGACCCAGGTTCAGAAAGTTCTGATCCCTGCTGTTATATTATTAGGTTAATTCATACATACTGTGATAAGATCCCTTTGTACAACGGCACCGAGGGTCACCAAAACATAATGAGAATGCAATTACATACCTAGTTCTTAATTCAACTAGCTTTCAGCACACTGTATAATAAAGGCATACTGGCACTATTCGTATTCAAGCCACATCAACATACAGACTAACTTGCAACATCTCCCCAAGGTAAGAGTGTCCACTAGCCTTGTTATCAAAGTCTTGTTTCCACGCTTGCCACATCAAGCCCACTTTCCTGTGCTGAATATGATTGAACTATCACACATATCGATTGTCCAATCAGAGAACGTTTCACAAAATCAACATCCACGACAAAGTACACCTTCGTATGAAAGGTATTTACCGCTGTCTTTGTTGATACGAATATGTCTTTTTCATCTATTAAAGCCCTCGAACGATTTTTGTGTCAGGGGTGAAATCCCGAATGTTTTCGTTATCTGATCGACTTGTTCATTGCCTGTGGTAGTCACTATCTTTGTGAACCTATACAAGATAAGAACAGAGATCTGACTGGATATCTCGCTTTCATTGCAAGTGGCACAACTCGTTATCCACACGAGGTGGTGTCAGGGTTGAACCAAGAAAAGGGGCCTTGATGTGGCAAGGGTAGAAACTAGGCTTTGATATAGGCCAGTGGACATGCTTGCCTCGGGAAGATGTAGAAACTAGGCTTTGATATAGGCCAGTGGACACGCTTGCCTCGGGAAGATGTAGAAACTAGGCTTTGATATAGGCCAGTGGACACGCTTGCCTCGGGAAGATGTAGAAACTAGGCTTTGATATAGGCCAGTGGACACGCTTGCCTCGGGAAGATGTAGAAACTAGGCTTTGATATAGGCCAGTGGACACGCTTGCCTCGGGAAGATGTAGAAACTAGGCTTTGATATAGGCCAGTGGACACGCTTGCCTCGGGAAGATGTAGAAACTAGGCTTTGATATAGGCTAGTGGACACGCTTGCCTCGGGAAGATGTAGAAACTAGGCTTTGATATAGGCCAGTGGACACGCTTGCCTCGGGAAGATGTAGAAACTAGGCTTTGATATAGGCTAGTGGACACGCTTGTCTCGAGAAGATGTAGAAACTGGGCTTTGATATAGGCTAGTGGACACGCTTGCCTCGGGAAGATGTAGAAACTAGGCTTTGATATATGTTAGTGGACATGCTTGCCTCGGTAAGATGTAGAAACTAGGCTTTGATATAGGTTAGTGGACATGCTTGCCTCGGGAAGATGTAGAAACTAGGCTTTGATATAGACTAGTGGACACGCTTGTCTCGGGAAGATGTAGAAACTAGCCTTTGATATAGGCTAGTTGACACGCTTGCCTCAGGAAGATGAACTAGCATGTAACAGCTAGTGTAGAATTGGATCCTTGTGGGATCATATTGTGATTGTGTGGTATGGTCTCTGTACAACATCACTGCTTCTGTGACCAGTGCCGGGCAAAGAATCTGTCTGACCACATGACACCCGGCACTTGACCTCAAGAGCCTGTTTCCTATTGCCACTTCAAACATCAAGCACTGCACACTGATACATGTATCACAGATCATCACCGTGACTCCGACACCCACTACATACCAGTCACAGGGCTCTGACATCTATCACAGATCATCACTGTGACCCACCCACTCACTACACACCAGTCACAGAAGTGAGACATGAGACAAGAGGCAACTAGCAGGATCGGGTGGTCAGGCTCATCATAAAACAATTGCATAGATCGATGCTCATGATGTCAATCACTGGATTTTCTGGGCCAGATCGGATTACATACTGATCAACATCATACAGCTAAAATATTGCTTAGTATTGGGTTAAACAACAAACATATGGCATGCTTCATTTGACTTCAAGGGGTCTTAATGTTGGTTTGGTTGGTTTGTTGTTTTACGCCGCACTCAGCAATAATCCAGCTGAATGACTGCAGTCTGTAAAATAATCAAGTCCGAACCAGACAATCCAGTGATTTTTAGCAATATTCCAGCAAAATCATGGCGGGGGGACACCAGAAATGGGCTTCACACATTGTACCCATGTCGGGTCTTCGGCGTGCTGTGCAAACGCTTTAACCACTAGGCTACCTGACCGCCCCTAGTCGCCTTTGACAGCAAGCATAGTCGCCTTATAGCTACCACTTCTGATGACTACAACACCCTTCCTACCATGTGAGATATGGTGTCCTGTCACAGTTCATCATGCACCCTTAGATGTTTCCACTCGATGAAGTATGAAATCTAGAGCCCGAATTTTACTTCATTTTGAAACAGATTAGGTTCAAGTAAGTGAGTGTGGCTTTTAGCACCTTTGGGCAATATTCCAGCAATATCATGGCATGGGACACCAGAAATGGGCTATTCTACCCCGGATCTTCACGGGTCAGAAGTCTTAATGAAATCATAGGATCATGCCAAGAAGTGTTGCCCTTACGAAAGTTGGGGATTTCCCTGTCTAAATATACTCTTCAGCAGTGAGTCATGACACTAAGGCATGAACAATCTGACATTCAATTGTATTAAAACATAGAATAGAAAAATAACCAGGGCCCGACTTAGCTATATGTAACATGCACAAGCGCAACCCTTTTATTCTAAAATGCAACCTTTTATTCTAAAATGCAACCTAAATTTCTAAAATGCAACCATTTATTCTAAAATGCAACCTTTTATTCTAAAATGCAACCTAAATTTCTAAAATGCAAACTTTTATTCGAAAATGCAACCAAGTGCAAGTGAACAAATTTTGTGTCTTCATTAAACTATTTTTTGCCTACACAACATAGGTTTTTGAACACACTCAATACACCTAAGCTTTCTTTACCATAATACATCCCTAATCCCTGTGTGATTTGTCATGCCCTCTTGGGCTTGACGTCATGAAGCTGTGGGTACTCTCAAGATCATGTACTGTACAAGAGTTTCATCTCTCACTGATGTTGCCAATCGTACCACGTTATATTAAATTATGCAACTAGTGAGTGTGTATGGTTTTACGCCACTTGTAGCAATATTCCAGTAATATCATGGCAGGAGACACCAGAAATGTGCTTCACAGATGGTACCTATTTCGGGAATCGAACCTGGGTCTTCAGCGTGGTCAGCAAGCGCTTTAACCACTAGGCTACACAACAGCCCCTATGCAACTAGTGATAATATTTATACATCATTTGTATCAAGTGAGTTGTGTTTTAACGCCGCTTTTAACAGTATTCCAGTTATATAGCAGCGTGTCAGCTTAATGTGGGAGGAAAGCCCGAAGTGAAGCAGGTTTCAGATGTTTACCACTCGGTGAAACCCACGAGCATGGGTATGGTGCTGACAAACCTAGAAACATAATCAGGGCAAACCGTGATTCGAACCCACAATCATAGGTTTCTGGCATGCCCAAGGGATGTAACTCTACACAGCGAATCGCAGCGCCTTAGACAACTGGGCCACCCGTGCCCCCCAAACTGTATCAAGAATCATGACAGTCATCAGAAATTTTATATTTAGATAAATTTATCGGACCAAGGCACAACCTGATTCTGTCTGGTGCAACTAGATTTTAATGTCAACATGCATGTGATGCAAGTTAAATCGAGTCCCGTAAGTCGAGCCCTGATGAAACACTGGACTCGGCAATATTCCAGCTCTATGACGGCGACCTGTAAAACAATTCTTGACCAGGCAATCCAGGAAGTGATATGAGCAATTAACCATGACATGGATCAAACAAGTAACAAAACCCAAGCTTGTTGTAACCAAGTTAATGAGGCTGACCACTTGATCCATGCCATTGTATCCCAATTGCGTGGATTGATGCTCATGACGTCGATCACTGGATTGTCTGGTCCAGACTGCTATCATCTAGCTGGAATATTGCTGAGTGTGGCATTTACAAAAAAAAACAAAAAAACAAAACAATAATGAAACCATTATTAAAGGTGCAAAAACACTCAGATGGACAATTTAATATGATTGTAGTGAGTGAGTATGGTTTTATGCTGCTTTTAGCAATATTCCAGCAATATCATGGCGGCATACACCAGAAATTTAGTCCACTAGTCCTTATAATGTTGAAATATAGCAAAACCATTATAAATTATTAAAAGAACAAATTTCTACTAGTCTATGATACCTGAACTATTAGGCAGTATTGCATGGACTATTCGAGTAGTGCTAATTTCTATCGCCGAGAATGCAATTTCATTGCAGTCAAATATACTTTTCAGTGCCACTGGGAGTCATGCAAATTACCGTATTTATAATAAGCGCCCTGCTCTATAAGCGCCCACGGCAATATTTGCTAATATATTAGCTAGTGAACAATCTCAATAAGCACCCCTTCCAATTGATTAATGTACACAAGACTTATTTATTTGTGTATAATACGCACTCGTATGTACCCTTAATTATGGGCAAATAAATCCTAGAAAAATATTATATCTGTCGTATATAAACATTTCAGGCTGTCAGAATAAACAACAAAATTTACGATCTTTCAACTCAAAATAATATTCTAATAAGAGACCCCTATTTCTAATTTTGAGAGCGCCCTGGGCGCTTATTACGTCGAATACGGTATTTCATTTTTATGTTTATAAAATGTGACTACCTATCCTGTAAGTCGCCTCTTATGACAAGTATGGGAAGCTGAAGACCAATTCTAACCCAGATCTTCCAAGGCGACATCCACTTTCAATTTTTTACGCTTAGAATGTGATTGTTGACATCCGGCAAGATGAAGGCCATCAATCAAGATTCCCAACCTAGAGATTGACAGTCGTAGACAACACAATCTTCTCTTAGATAGATATGGTAATCAGTTTATCGAGCGTAACTTCCTTGTTGCCTATCTCAAAGTAAGATTAAACATGATGATGTAAAATATCACATGTAGTGTGAGTTCGATAGCCAGCCAGAAACATCCATGTTTACAGGCAACTTTCTGGGACCTAACTTTCTCCACTTGAGGTTATTATTAATATCATGTTATTAATTTTAAAACACATTTTGTGAATAAAAGCAGACATGAAAGTCATATCTGATATGATTTCAAAGACACATGTTCTTGTTTTGTTCGTTTAACGCCACGCTCAGCAATATTCCAGCCATATGACTGTGATCTGTAAATAATCAAACCTGGATTACACAATCCAGTGATTGATATTGTAAGCAACACTATCAGGGTTCAATGATAACATCAACCAAGTCAGTCAGTCAGACCACCATTAAGTTGCCTCTTATGACCAGCATTGGTGTTGGGGCATTATTCTTATAAGATTTCCATGTACTAATCAGTGGTTAAACAGTTGTTCTCCAGACCCGTGAAGATCCGGGGTAGAATAGATCTTCAGCAACCCATGTTTGCCGTAAAAGGGGACTATGCTTGTCGTAGGAGGCGACTAACAGGATCGGGTGGTAAGGCTCGCTGACTTGGTTGATCCATGTCATCAATCCCTATTGCATGGATCGATGCTCAAGATATTAATCACTGGATTGTCTGGTCCAGACTCGATTATTTCAAGACCGCCGTCATATAGCTGAAATATTGCTGAGTGCGGCATTAAACAAACAACAAACCAACCAAACCAACAGTATGTACCCTCTTCTGGTCTTAAATTGTAATCGGAACCACATTATTTTTCTAGACCTACAAATCTCCCCAGTTAGTTGGCATTACCACTGACATACAGAACCTGCAGGTTTCGACATTCTTTATATTTTAGTTCCGATGGCACGGTTAAAATCGTAATGGCACAGGTACAGCAAGACCCCAGTGCCTCAAGAAACCTTGTCTTGTTAACACCTTGTGAAAGTGTTTGTCTGAAAACTACAAATGAAACATTTACCAGTGCCCTGTGGCACTCTTGAAATTATCAAAGCTTTCTTAGGGGTGAGCTTTTGGGCTTTTCACAGCTTCGACCAATACTTGAGTCCTATTTCAGCATGCTGGTGGAAAGTCCAAACTGACAAGTATGAAAGACGTTTACCATTTTAGTACAGTGCTGGTGTTGTTGAACGGTTAAAATTGGGAACTTGTCCCTGAGCAAGAGTGAGTGAGTGAGTATGGTTTTACGCCGCTTCTAGCAATATTTCAGCAATATCACGGCAGGGGTCACCAGAAATGGGCTTCACACATTGTACCCATGTCGGGAATCAAACCTGGGTCTTCGGCGTGCAAGCGAACGCTTTAACCACTAGGTTACCCGACTGCCCCTCCCTGAGCAAGAAACATTAAAACTTCACTAGCCCAAAGTCATAGTCGACTTGTCAAAATTATCGTCCAAGCATGGCGTTTTATCACGAAATAAATGAATGTTCTTGTCCACTGCTCAAAGCCATTGGAAATTTTGAACCCAGTGTTTCTGTAATTCCAACTTGCATCTTTTCATACTTGACTTTTATTGCCTGTTATTTTCTTTCACTTTAATCAATTTTCGTATCCGTTGTTTTTCCAACCATGCATAATGAATGCATCCACTCCTAGGCCGTAATCAAACAAAAAACAATCATTTTAAGCTAATAGAATGTCATTTGCAGTTGGCTACTTATATTACTGATCAACCAATCAGAGAGCATGTACTAAAGCATGACAGAAAACAGAACAAGGAAGTAAACAAAACACTGTTTACAGTTGGATAGGTCATACTCGCAAGATTCCCACATTGTCAAAGCTAGACTTAGTACTTGTTTTGAATATTTAATCGCAGTTTACTAAAGGCCTGGTAACTCTTAAGGTTATCCATGGACCTCTAAACCTGATTTTGTTTGTTTGCTTAACGATCGCATGTAAAGAGTACACATACCCATTTTCCACACCCCGGTGCCGACAAAGGAGAGAGTGGATTGGGTTTAATGTTTTTTACAACAGTATTCTAGTTTTATCACGGCATGTGAGCTAAAAGTGCGAGAAAAGTCCTAAGTGATGCAGGTTACAGACGTTTATGGCATGGTGGGTATAGTGGCGGGTATAATGGCGAGTATCTTGACGGGTTTAGTGACGAACCTAGAAACATAACCTGGGTAAACCAGGATTCAAACCCATGATCATAGGTTTCTGGCAAACAAAAGAATTATGGTCAGAATGGATTCTTGTTTTTATTTTAAAAACGGAGGCCAATGGACTCTGTTGTAGACATTTACCTATGTGTTTGTTAGATCCGTAGTCAGTAATGATCCAGTTATACGTCAGCAGTCTGTAAATTATGGAGTCTGGACCAGACAATCAAGTGATTGACATCATGAGGCTTCTGTGCTTATCTTAATACCGGCCCTAAATCACCGATGCAATATGTCAAGCACACTATCAGTGCTCAAAATATTTCTTAAACCCAACTTGTCCCACAGGGCAGGTAGATATTTTGTTCTCATCTTGCAGTGTTTTAACTTGCTTTGTAAAATTTCTTAAGTCCCCGCCATCTATGTTCCTTTCCCCTCTATTCAAACTTGCTCAACCATGATTCTTGCACAGTTTGTTTTCTGTATTCTACAGTCAAATTGTTTTTGAGAAATTTTCCTTTTTTCGTCCTGCCTGTTATTGTTGTTTATTTGTCGGTAGCCCCACCATCCCCGTTCAAATTTTTCTGTATGTCAGCCATTTCCAAAATCAATCATCAGCAGTACACTATGGCTTTGACAATTGAACATCAGTAACGACTCACTAACAACAAATATACAAAATTTAATTATCTCCCTTTAATAACTTGTTTCGATACCTGCTTCACAAACGCACTTCCTGTTTATTTCTGTAACAGACAGTTGCCAAGTAAGTCGTCTATCTATGATATGAGCAACACGTATTTCGTTCTTATTACTTAGATTGTGGGTGAGAGAAAACGTGTTTTAGATTCGAAAATGATTAGAGGTGAATTGATACAATTGAAGTACATTTACTCGCCCTGGAGGACGAGCGTTTCTCCAATTCTTTCTCAACCTGCACATGCTGCCACTGATCCATGACATCCGGGGTAGAATAGGTCTTCAGCAACCCATGCTTGCCATAAAAGACGACTATGCTTGTCGTAAACCCTGTGGGGCTATAACCCTGATTGTATAGATCGTTACTCACAATGTCAATCAATGGATTTTCCAGACAGGATTATTAAATGGCTGCTGTTATACAGCTGAAACATCGCTGAGTTGGGTGTTTAAAAACAAACACGACACTCACACATTGAAATAAGACATAGAGAGACATTGTAAATCATGGACTAGTAGATAGTGACAGATAGACTGCATGGGGCAAAAGTTAGAAGCGGTCATAAATAACCAGTGTTCGAAATAATAACAATGGCCAGGCTGCCATCAGGGCCCACAAACTTCAGAACCTGCAGGCCCTCATTTAAAAAACCCTACAGCTTATTGTGACAGATAAACTGAGACATAAATTTACTGCCTTCTATAAGAACCCATACAAACCTGAAACAACAGGACCAATACGAAATCTACCTGCCATGGGCCTACAGGCAGGCACTTATTTCGAACACTGTTTTTTGGGGTTTTTTTTTTTTGGGGGGGGGAGACAATCAAGCAGTGTTGTAAGCAACTCAGTAACACTTTCTCCATGTACATACTCCTGGTCAGGCGTTATCTCCGTGCATCTGGAAAATATTTCTGTTCAAATTGTTTTCTGGCTCCCAATGACTTCAACCAGTAGCCCTGAGCCATTGTGCTTGGCTTCACTGTAACAAGGTTGCCATGTACATAGTAGTAGTGCAATACATTGGAGGAGGCTTGTACATCATTGGTCAGTGATTTTGTTCAACTTTTCTTTAGGGTGTTGGGGGTTTAGTGATGAGTGAGTGAATGTTGTTTTATACCAGAGTATCCATCTTGCTTCATCATTTCTGTAGTTCTCCAAGGTGCTCAATTTGCTGTGCAGAGTTGCGTCCCTTTGGTTACGAGCAACCTATGATTATGGGTTCGAATCCCAGTTCGCCCCGAATACATTTCTAGGTTTGTCAGCACCATTCATGCACTCTTTGATTTCAGCAAAGCGGTAAATGTCTGAGTCCTGCATCACTGCAGGCTTTCCTCCCACATTAAGCTGACACACAGTGATATGAATAGAAAAATGTTTAAAGCAGCTTTAGAACCCGGTCACTCATTGCTGCTTGTTAATAATTTGTTTTTATTAAGACGACCTATGTGCAAGAAACAATCCTCATTGGGGTGCAATGACATTCAATTCAGCCATTTCGCAAACTATCCACAAAATCCTCATTATTGCATGTGTGTATTAGTTTATTTAATGTCCCACTTAGCAGTGTACAAGGCACTGACAGCAGTCTGTAAATAACCATATCTGGACCAGACATTCCAGTGATCGATACTCCGAGCAACATTCCAGGCTGTTGGATCCCCATCACATCATCAAGTCACTGAGTTTGACCACCTGACACATTTTGTCACCTGGAATCCCCACAGGGATGCATGGTCAGGGCTCAGTAAATCAAGCATAGTCGCCTTTTACAGCAAGCATGGGTTGCTGAAGACCTTTTCTAACCCGGTTCTTCAGGGGTCAGAGGACACGGGTGGCCCAGTCGTCTAAGGCGCCGTGATTTGCTGTTCAGGGACAGGACAGGGGGTCAAGCAACTGAACTTCCACTCTCCGGGCAAACACTATCAATATTATCCAGTAGTATCATGGCATGTCAGGATAACTCCTGTGGGAGGAGACCACGACCAGAGAAGCTTACCTCTTTGTGAAAGCAAAGAATGACACAAAAAGCTCATAAGATGCTGCCAAAACCAAGGGATGCAACTCTGCACATCGAATTGTCGTGCCTTCAGCATCTGCTTCAATATGCAGATTAAAATCAATAGGTATACCATATTTCTACCAGAATCAGTGCCTGATGGCCATTACCCGTCCAAACCATACTTTTTCACCAGCAATGAGACCTGTGAAGATCCATGGAAGAATAGGTCTTCAGCAACACATGCTTGCCGTAAACGGTGACTACGCTTGTCGTAGGAGGCGACAAACGGGACCGGGGGGTCAGGCTCGCTGACTTGGTTGGTGCATGTCATTGTATCCCAATTGCGTGGATCGATGCTCATTGTGTCAATCACTGGATTGTCTGGTCCAGACTCGATTATTTACAGACCGCCGTCATATAGCTGGAATATTGCTGAGTGGGGCGTTAAACAACAAACAAACCAAAGCAAATCACCAACAATTATCCAGTATATATACCAGAGAAGAGAAAGATAGAGCCCTCACAATATATTATCTGGTTAAGTTAAAATAGAACTGTTCTGTACAAGTGAAAGATATGTATAACCTCTTGGTTTCTCCCATGTTGTATAGCTCCACAAAAGTTGTTGGAGATCAAGCTCCACCTCTATAGTGAGTAATGGGTGCGTATGGTTTTACGCCGCTTTTTAGCAATATTCCAGCAATATCACGACGGGGGACACCAGAAATCGGCTTCACACATTGTACCCATGTTGGGAATCGAACCCGGGTCTTTGGCGTGCGGTGCGAACACTTTAACCACTAGGCTACCCGACCGCCCCTTCAGCTCTATATGGCTGCCATACATTTGTAGCTCATGATGCACCATGCTGTCAACTCGGAGCTACCTAAATATCAGGTTTGTTTGTTGTTTAACGCTGCACTCAGCAATATTCCAGCTATTTGACGGCGGTCTGGAAATAATTGAGTCTGGACCAGACAATCCAGTGATTGACATCATGAGCATGGATGCACGCAATTTGGATACGAAGACATGCACCAACCAAGTCAGCAAGTCTGACCACCCGATCCTTTTAGTCACCTCTTTCGACATGCATAGTCGCCTTTGACAGCAAGCATAGTCGCCTTATAGCAACCACGTCTGATGACTACAACACCCTTCCTACCATGTGAGATATGGTGTCCTGTCACAGGTCATCACCCTAAGATGTTTTCACTCGATGAAAGTATGAAATCTGGAGCCAATATTTTACTTCATTTTGAAACAGATTCAAGTGAGTGTGGCTTTTAGCACCTATGGTCAATATTCCAGCAGCATCATGACATGGGACACCAGAAATGATCTTCACAGATTGTAGCCATGTGGGCATCAAACCCAGGTTTCCGACGTGACGAGCAAACAATTTAACCACTAGGCTACCGAACCACATCTTGGTTCAAGTATTTGGCAAACTAGAAAATAACACTGGGACTAAAGGTTTCTTTGGAGTTTTTGCACCTTGAGTAGTCATGGAAGAGAAGTATCTTGCGGAAACTTTACTGTACCTAAATTCTTCTACAGATATGCGGTTGCAGATGTTAACAGTTATTAACATATATTGATAATTTTAAATGTCTTTATATGTTGAGATTTTTCATGCTACACTATTTGCACTCTTCAGTGCTTCTTAAATTTAAGGAGCTTCCAGCTGCAATAAAAGACTTGCACTGATGAAATATTGAGTGTAGACTTTAATAATATTGTACTGATTATGACAAAGCTTAATGACTCTGAACAATGATAGTTTTGTGGAAACAGTCACACTCTTCATGCATCAACTTCAAAACCCAGTACATGAAAGTGAAAAAGCACTTTTTTCCCTCTTAACAAGGCCACAGAAAGTGCTTGATCAACATGAACATAAAAATTTGAAATCAGATTGAAATTAACGTCAAGAATCTTTCCAAGCACAAATGCTTTCCATTGACAATATAGTTCCGAGATTTGAATATTTATTTATTTATGTTTCAGTCAAAACCAAAAAGAGGGGTCTGCTTTGCAAATTAACACAAAATCATGTCACTTCTGTCAAATCCAATATACCCCCACAGAGCATAATATGCAGGACACCCCTAACATTAAAATCGGTTCCAGCTAAAATACACTGATAAAACATTTTATTTACACTCATCAAATAATTTACATAAATAATTTGCAAAAATAGACCATTTATTAATGCTGGTTTCAGAAGCAGCCATGACAGTATTGCACCAAGTCAATGATCATGCTCGATAGTACATTTGACAACTGTCAAAACATAAGGGTGCCGCGCATCCCAAGTCCACGTACACTCCCACTGTTGGAGAAACACATGGAGGTAATACCATGGTGTAATTTGCCTGCAAATCTCTAAGTGTATCTTTACTTCAAGATCTGGAGAGTCTGTTGGCGGAAGATGCGACTTGGTACGGAATTGTCTTGGATTTCTAGCCCCCAACAAACGCCGACCCCTTGTAGCATCTCGTACATTTAATATTACAAATGTACAGCGTTATATCACAACTGAGGTGCATCTGCACGCGCTACACCCCATCTGCATGTGCACAGCCATCGAGGAATATAGATCGTTCTAAATGAATTATATATTCAACCATGTTCCGTATAAATCCAACATGGCGTCCCACGCTAAACTTCAAGCCAAACCTACAGCCGGCATTGGGATATTTTACACATAAACAAAGCTGCAAACTCACCTTGCGTTCGCTTACTACCTCAATTCCTATAGTGCATAGATGCATTCAGCATAATAATGTCAAACTGGGTCTAAACATTTAATTATTGGCCAACATGGCTGCTCAGTAAACCCTGCATATGAAGACAGACGTTTACTTCACGAATAAAAACACATGTATTATGTGGTCAAAATGATGTATTTCTTTAGCAAATACTTACCTAATAGAAGCAACTTCAACTCGCGTCTAGCATCCCGCTTGTCTTTGCGCAGCTGGCGTTCTATTTCCTGGTTAATTCGCTTCTGCTCTTTCAATTCCTCTGTTAGACAGCACGCCATTTTGACGACGAGATGTCGTTCTCGCTCGCCAGTCAATAGTTGTCGCTCGGTCCTTCCGTCCGGCGATGCAGTCCAGAATCACTACTGTCCCCCCTTCCGTCCCCCAATTCCTCTCAATAAACGTCGGGGGCACGGTCCTAGTTTCACCTTGTCTTACTCCGAGCGAATTGTTCAAAATTCGCAAATTCAGCTTCGACTATGGAGTTATACAGTTAACATTAGGGTGTGGTAGCGAAGGGGGGTTTCCAATTGTAAAACTTTCCTGTCGGTAAGAAATAAAAACGCATGTAATACAATATGACGTATGCATTTGATAAAAGAAATACCAATGAATGAAAATACCAGAATGTACATTAGAGAAACCTTACCTTGAAACGCACACGAACGCGCAATAATGCGCAGGTTGATGTACGTTCAATTGGCGGAACAGCCAGAAAAGCAGAAATTATGGGATAGCAATGAGTATGAGGCTACACTCTCGCATAATGAGGCTGTGTGCTCATTACGGGAAGCCGGTATCGCCCGATGCTACAGCTACCGTTACGAAAGTATGGCAACATTTTGCAATTCACATACTGAAATCATTTTTGCGAAAGGATTTAAGTCATTGCTGTAATATGGTTATACATGACGTAATATGTCTTGCAAACAAATATAATTTCTTAAAATGCTAAATTGTTATGAATGATAATAATGAGTTTATGAATGAACCGCAAAGTACATATTAACTTTTTACTTGTTCATAAGATTCACAATATTAAAAATGGAACCAAAAGAAAAAAGATATCGATCTATCAACATCTACAAAAACAAGGCGAATAATCTTTAAGAGTTGCTAAATACAAAATTAAGAAGAATTATTTGAAAATATATATGTGTGCATAAATTATTACGTTTGCCAAGTAGTACGGTTAGAAATATTCATAGACAATAAAAATTCATATTCTCTTTATAAACTAACCAATGCAGACGAAATATATCTGTTATTAATGAATTATCAACAAATGCTACACTTTGTTACTAAATGATTACAGTGTTTCCACCCCTACAGTTTGACTTTGAATATAAATACATTGTTCAAATTTGTACACTACCATATCACGTGACTATGGGATAAACGCTATTACAAGACGGCGCAAGTTAGACAGCCATATCAATATTATTAGTTTTGTGATATGTTTCATAAAACTAAACAAGCACTGTGCGCGGTACATATTTTCACAGTTGGTTTGCAACCCGCGAAGACTCGTGTTAGAATAGGTCTTCAGCAAACCACGCTTGTCGTAAGAGGCGACTAACGGGATCGGGTGGTCAGGCTCGCTGACTCGGTTGATGCATGTCGTCGTATCCCCTATTGCGCGGATCGATGCTCATGATGTCAATCACTGGATTGTATGGTCCAGACTCGCCTATTTACAGACCGCCGTCATATAGCTGGAATATTGCTGAGTGCAGAGTTCAATAACAACTAACAAATAAATGACATCAAAAGCTTATGTTGCTGGGGACCAATTCTATCAAGGATCCCTCATCATCAGTATTTGGTACAACAGTAAATTGTTGCAATACTTTCATCACGTTCACCACCGTCATATCGCTTGGATATTGCTGAGCGCGGCGTTAAACAACAAACAGACAAACATATTAATTTTTGTTTGTATATGTTCCCAGCAATATTACAGTGGACATTAATGGCTTGAGCGTTTAATAATATTTCTACATCATCGCGGGAGACACTACGAAAACACCATTATCGGGAATCGAACTCCTGGCTTCGGCATGACGTGTGAATCCTGCAACTGACCGGCTAATTGTTGTTTGTTTGTTTGTTTGTTGTTTAACGCTCAGCTATAAGACGGCGGTCTGTAAATAATCGAGTCTGGACCAGACAATTCAGTGATTGACATCATGAGCATTGATCCACGCAATTGGGATCGATGACATGCATCAACCAAGTCAGCGAGCCTGACCACCCGATCCCGTTAGTTGCCTCTTGTGACAAGCATAGTCGCCTTATATGGCAAGCATGGGTTGCTGAAGACCTATTCTACCCCGGATCTCATGGGTCGACCGGCTATTTGAACGACCAGGCGTTATAGTGGGTTAGCGGGTAATTGCAAGATGGGGTGTTATTCTTGGTAGTTTATGTGGAACTCAGTAATTAACTTCATGCATTGCACCAAGCATTCGGGGAATCTAACACCAGATATAAACAAAACAGCCTCTTCGAAAGTGGGGTGACTCGCGGCAATGTCGTTACCTTATCGTGCATGGCAAGCACGTGCAAATCATGCGGTGGGTTCGCCTTCTCATTGTAAAAATAATGGACTTCACCTCGCACGAGGTCAATCTTATACGGACTGTGATTGTGTGTTTCACAGGTGTTTCTTACATTGCACGTGCAATTCATGTGCCTGGGGGCACACCCGATGTGTTTTGTTTGTTTGTTTGTTTGTTTGTTGTTGTTTACCGCCGCACTCAGCAATATTCCAGCTATATGACGGCGGTCTGTAAATAATCGAGTCTGGACAAGACAATCCAGTGATTGACATCATGAGCATCGATCCACGCAATTAAGATACGATGACATGCATGAACCAAGTCAGCGAAACCTCCCCCGATCCCGTTAGCCGCCTTTTACGACAAGCATAGTCGCCTTTTACGGCAAGCATGGGTTGCTGAAGACCTATTCTACCCTGAATCTTCACGGGTCTCATTTTTGGCATTGAAACGCTAACTGACAAGCAAACATAACTGGTGGATCGATGTTCATAATATATATCACTGGATTGTCTGGTCCAGACTCGATTATTTACAGACCGCCGTCATATAGCTGGATATTGCTGAGTGCGGCGTTAAACAACAAACCAACAAACCAACATAACTGACCGCCCACTACCCTTTCGGCATAGATGTGTCTTTATTGTTTAATTCCGCACTCAGCAATAGTCCAGCGTTATGACGACGGCCTGTACATAATGGCGTCTAAACCAGACGATCCAGTGATTGACATTATGACCAACAATCCACGTCGTCGGACTACGATGACACGCAACAACCACATCACCGAGCAACTTAACTCGTCTCTTGCGACCAGCATAGATTGATGGGGACAATTATAGATATATCGCTGCTATTTTATATAAATCGCCCTTTAAAAGATATACGATTTCGATATACCGGTTCCACGAAATACCGGATAAATCACAGGTACTCACTGTTTATGAGGTTTCAAGGTTCTCGTCCAACGGTAATATTCCCTCAGGCAACGAAATGAATATATAAACTGTCAGTATTCATCAACCGATGTATTACCTAATCGTAACCCAAGCTCCGTAACATTGCTAAGATCCGTCCAACATACCTGGTCTTATTCGTTGCGTGCCATGCAGAGCGCGAGACGGCGACGACTCATCAACTGTCACAAGTGATGTCTATTCGCAGGAGTGTGTTCATTACATCCGTGCTTTGATGTGCCGCGCCCTGTTGCCGCTTGCTGCACGTGTATCACTGACCTACAGATGAACGGCTCATAAGTTTATACCTCACATAATCGATGCTCTCATGCAACCAAGCCTGTCTATTGGTATTCGGCATCTTAATTACTTGTGCATAGCATGGGCGAGGCAGAGTGGTCGGCTTGTATATTTCTGTACATGTCATCTCTCAGCTGACGCTGAGTGAAATGCACTATCGTCTCATTTTTTTATATTTGAAAATAATTCACAAATATTCACAAGAAGTGAACGGGATTTGGGGACAAGTTTTTCCAACTTAGATTGCCCTCCCCCTGGTATTTTCAAAATTTCACAATTTCAAATTCAATATATATGCACACTACAAAAGCCCATTAGGACCATTTGGTATTTAGGTATTTTTCTTTTTTAAAAGTCTACATGGAATAACCGAAGGGGGATCATTTTAAACTGGTGGCCGATAACACGAACATCGAAGTATTCGAGATGCGAAAACATATCTATAGTCCACAAGCATGTTTGTTGTTTGTTTGTTGGTTAACGCCGCACTCAGCAATATCCCAGCTATATGACGGCGGTCTCTAAATAATCGAGTCTGGACCAGACAGTCCAGTGATTGACATCATCAGCATCGATCCAGGCAGTTGGGATACGGTGACATGCATCAACCAAGTCAGCGAGTCTGACCACCCGATCCCGTTAGTCGCCTCTCACGACAAGCTTGGGTTGCTGAAGACCTATTCTACCCCGGATCTTCACGGGTCCCAGCGGCAAGTGATAAACATATGTTGTGTAACGCCGCGGTCAGCAATATTCGACCTCTTTGGTGGCGGCTTGCAAATAACCGAGTCCCGTCTAAACAACGTGAGTGAGTGGGGTTTTACGCCGCTTTTAACAATATCACAGCAGTATCACAGCGGGAACACCAGTAATGGGCTTCACACATTGTAACCATGTCAGGAATCGAACCCAGGTTTTCGGCGTGACGTAGCGAACGCCTTAACCACTAGGCTACCAGACCTCCCCCGTCTAAGCATCGGTAAACGCAATCGTGGTACGACGACCGTTATCAACCCGATACACCGGTCATCATTTTACCCGGCGTAATCTATCAACGATGCACTGTGGATTTAATCTGCCGATGAGTCACTTACCGCCTTCGTGGCATAGTAGATAGAGCGTCAGCCTGGAGAGCGGACGATCGATGGTTCAATCCTCGACCGCGCAATATAAAACAAAAGACGTTAAACAGTGGTACTATTTGTTGCCCTGCCTGGCATTTAAGAATTGACCTTTACTTTGTGTGAGTTCATTGGAGTATGAACCTTCATAGAGTGAGGGCCAAACTGTATGAACGTCGGAGCTTACTTGCGATTGTTATCACCTCAAAGGATGTAGGCCAAGATCTGTCTGAACACAATTTTATTTAGTACGTGTGACTTCATGTTTACACTTACAGCCATACAACAACCAGCTATATCGCGGAGTAAAAAGGTTCCTCAAAAAGAGAGGTGACATGGGCGTATGGATGCACAACTTGCTCTCCAGAAACATCTTACGCAGCACATGTGTTCAGATCATATCCTCATTAGATGAGAAAGGCCTGTAAAGAACTACCTCAGTAAGTCAGGCACAATGACAGCGCGTCGGAATACATTTACATCAAGTACAAGACGTCAAAATGGCCGACACGATAAACGTGACGGGAGAGATTTCCGAAGTTGTTGATGAACCTTTGGCGGTTACATGTGTTAGTCATCATTGATCAACTGGCCGATCATTGAAAGGTGAATAAAGATGCGTCAAACAGACACAAAGGTAAATTCATAGATTGCTGGAGACGGTCAATGTCAGCCTAGGCACGGATCGAGTCGATACTACGATAGTTTAGATGTGCATTTCTTCGTTTGTTCATTAGGATGGGCCGTAGCGAGGATATTCGTGAACAATCATGCAGTCACGCTCTCTGACATTTCTCAAAGTATACTGAACCGTTGAGACCAAGAATAAAGGTTCTAAATGATCAGAAAGAACGCTTATGCATGTTTTCGTGCTAGGGAATTCCCAGGGGTTTCCCCAGGAATGTGGAAGTAGTCCGTCAGTGTTACGTCATTTCAAGAACACGGTCTAGTGAAAAACGTATGAACGTCAAATTGTGTCGTTCATACACTTATGAACGTCAATTTCGCGGTCATGTGACCGACCTCTCGTCCAATGGAAAAGCCTTATATCGTGTAAACTTCAAATTAAAACATTATTTGGCATTAAATGCATAGAACAAAGACTGATCGGCTCGAAGTCAGTAGCCCCTGCATGCCGAACAGAAGACAGGGAAACAACAAGTAACACCAGATCCCGTTAGTCGCCTCTTACGACAAGCATGGGTAGACGACGACCAATCTTTAAGGGGGAGGGGGCGGTCGGGTAGCCTGGTGGTTAAAGCGTTCGCTCGTCACGCCGAAGACCCGGGTTCGATTCCCGACATGGGTAAAATGTGTGAAGCCCATTTCTGGTGTCCCCCGCCGTGATATTGCTGGAAAATTGCTAAAAGCGGCGTAAAACCACACTCACTCACTCACTTAAGGGGGCATCCATATTTGATTTTTACTTGATTTCGAATTCTCCCGCAACATTGACAGCCACGATGGAACTGGACTGATACAGAGTGTGATACGAATCTAAAACTATGATTGTTATTATTGTTAATTATGGTATTGTTGTTGGTCATTGTCAGTGTGACATCATCAGTGTTTCTGGGTTAAGGGAGAGTGTTCGACGGATCCACGCCCTACCTCACCAGGCTTTCGCATGATCCTGACCACGCCCAGGCCGCGCAGCTTACTACCACCTGTCACTCAGATTGAAATATACATGGATATGTACAACGCGTCAATCAATCATACACTCGCTGTACTGGTGGCACGTGCGGTCGATGTACGTGTCATTAGACAGTTTGCATCGATTGTTGTTTTTACGTATTCTGCGTTCAGTTGGTTAAGATGTTTCCCCACGTCTCTGGGGCCAAAGTTCAGGGTTACATTCATGAGAGAGAGAGAGAGAGAGAGAGAGAGAGAGAGAGAGAGAGAGAGAGAGAGAGAGAGAGAGAGAGAGAATATCATTATTTGTTTTATAGTTTACCAGCAATGACAACATACAAGAATTATATGTATATTATATGAACAATGATAACAATAACTAAGTTATAAGTATATATTTATACGGAGAGAGAAAGAGAGAGTGAAAGAGAGAGAGATTAATTTATTTTTTTATTTGTAGTTTACCAGCAATGACATGACACATACGAAATTATATGTATAATCTTATATGAACAATGATATCCATATAAAATATATGGAGAGAGAGAGAGAGAGAGAGAGAGAGAGAGAGAGAGAGAGAGAGAGAGAGAGAGAGAATATCAATTATTAATTTTTATTTGTAGTTTACCAGCAATGAAACGGTGTAGCGAGACCCAGAGGGAGAGAGTCTCAGTGTTGTTGGCAATGACTGCAGCGTCAAGCTTCGTGCAACATAATCTGATTCATATTTTCATATAGATAGAAACGGCCCAGAACAATTAGCACCTTAACTTTTCATTCAACCGTAACAGTAATTTCAAAATATTTAAAGCGAAAAGTATACCAAACCCATTGTAAATCAAGCTACAACATATGAATTCTATCATCGTTGTCGGTTACCGACTTTCTTCACGCTCTGATTACGCTAAATGTGCATCACCAATGAAAGATACACATGTACTTGAAACTGACACAAGAGAATGACCTTCATCACACCCAGACAGCTATCAGCGGTATAAGAGGTATATTATAGGCAGCGAGACGAATAGAGAATCTCACCCGAGTGTCTTCTGAAATCAACACAACACAAGTCGATCCACGTTTGAAAATCCGAGGCTTGCCGAACAGTCTTAAACTTTTATCGACGAGTGTTGAAATATTCGGTATCAAAAGACACGAGGGCAAAATTCTATTCATCGCCCATAAATTTCAACCTTTTCACTTTGTAAACAGTGTCTCGAGCGTCTTGTGTCTAAAAGGTTGCAGGGGCGGCCGGGTAGCCTAGTGGTTAAAGCGTTCGCTCATCACGCCGAAGACCCGGGTTCGATTCCCGACATGGGTACAATGTGTGAAGCCCATTTCTGGTGTCCCCCGCCGTGATCTTGCTGGATTATTGCTAAAAGCGGCGTAAAACCATACTCACTAACTCCGGCGTGATGTGCGAACGCTTTAACCACTAGGCTACCGGACCGCCCCACAGACCTATTATAGCTAAAATGGAAAGAATCATCAGTAAACTGCAGCATGCTATCAGAAATCAGCGGGCCACTGTAACTTGATAATGCCCTCATATTGCTTGACGACGGGCCATTATCACGCCCGTTGTTAGGTGACGTCATAGGGTAGGGATAGGTGACGTCAAGTTCAATAGTGACGTCATTTGGTTTGTTCTGGGACGTTTCCACATTTGTAAAAGTGGGTCAGTGACATTCGTGTTGATTGCAGAACATGTTTCAAAACCGATATTGATCCTTCGTCGGGCAGTTAATGGAAGACCTCGGGCTTCTGCAAATGATAATGCCCTGAAAATTAGCATAACCCATATAATATGAGACCGTATACCATCAGTAGCAGCCATTTTGGATATTGCACCACCCTCCTCACACATGGTACAGAAACTCGTTATTCGACACTATTTTGTGTTTTAACATCACTAATTGTGATGCGCAAATACATCAATGTTAAAGAAACCGCAATCATGACTTTAATAATAAACATTATAGAGTAAAAAAGCTTGTCATTGAGTTACATATAGCAACATCATGGAACACAATATTGAATGACGTCACAAACAAGAAACGTGATGCCAATGACGTCACATAGCACAAGAATAATAATAATAGCAGCCCGTCTTTAGGAGAAAGCGGACTGCTTTCAAGTTACAGTTGCCCGCAGATTGCTCACGCCTCAAACTTTTAAATATACAGTAAACTAAGGTTATTACGAACACGCTTATAACGAGCTGACGGATATAACGAATTAATTTTTTGGTCCCAGCCATTTGCTGTATAGATGCAGTATGTATGCTTATAACGAACTACGGTTAGAACGAACTAAAATTAGCCGACCCTTTGAGTTTGTTATAACCGTAGTTCGACCGTATCTTTGGTATAGTTTTAGATGCACGACATATGTAAAAACAAAAGAATTTCCTGAGGGATAGATCCTAGACCGAAGTACTTGAAGTCATACGCGCATTCTGATTGGTTTGTCGTATTTTCGCACATAACATTCTTCTTCTTGTAGGTTACGGTTGGTTGGTTAGTTGTTTAACGCCGCACTCAGCAATATTCCAGCCATGTGACGGCGGTCTGTAAATAATCGAGTCTGGACCAGACAATCCAGTGATTAATATCATGAGCATCGATCCATGCAATTGGGATCGATGATATGCATCAACCAAGTCGGCGAGCCTAACCAGCCGATCCCGTTAGTCGCCTCTTACGGCAAGCATGGGCGCTGAGACCTATTCTACCTCGGATCTTCACGGGTCTTGTAGGTTACGGAAAGGAGCGAGTGGTGACGAATGGGTCGAGACTTTATGTTGTGTAATGTATCAACGTGCCGTTGCGATTTAAGAATTAAGATATCGGTTTTTACGTTTATATCTCCATAAACAGAAAACATATTGAAGTCAATTCTTATAAATACATATAGTCAAAAATAGTTACTATACAAACTGCTTATTTAACAATTAACACTGTAGATAACAGTACTAAATCGGTGACGTCGTTCAGCGCAATAATGCAACACAAGCCCCGCCCATTCTATTATCAGCCAATCAGGCAACAGTAATTTCTAATTGGGCGTGGCCTAAAAAGATTCGGTTAATGGAAATATAAGCGCAAAAAATATTGTTTGGTTTTCCAATCAAATGCCAATCGCTTGTCAATTGATTAATTATGAAAATAAACAAAATATGCTGTTCAATGTTAAAATGGTGCGAGTTTAGGGTGTGAATGAGCATGCATCGATCAACGCAATTGGGATACGATTACATGCACCAACCAAGTTAACGAGACTGACCACCCGATCCTGTTAATCGCCTTTTACGGCAAGCATGGGTTGCTGATGACCTATTGTAACCCGGATCTCTTAACTCGGCACGGGTCTGGGCAATATTTCCATGTCAGTGAGATTGTTGAGGGTCAGCGCTAATGGGGAGTTAAGTATGAGCGATATTATAGGACTGTAATTTAGGTATATACGGTCCACGTACGTAATCCGAGCAGGAAACCTTAGAAATCTCTCCATACATCCCTGACGTTGTCTAGTCCTCGCTATAGTGAGGTCGGGTATCGTTGTGCAGAGGTCGTCTTACTTAAACGGAGGGCGCCGAGGCGTGGCAGTCAACGGTTCGTTCCGGACTGAATGTCGGAGAAAGTGCCACCCGACATTCAACTCCCGAGGACGAGATTGTATCTTTAATGACCTACAGATTTAGATTTTATGAACATTCCTTCTTTTGTCTCATACCCATCGGAGGTAATCATACCGGCCCTTGTCGAACACTTACGGCAGATTCGGAAACCGGTTTCTCTGGCTTGTGTGAGTAATATTTCCGAGGTGTCCCCTCGTATGAGTTATCTACCTTTATACAGAAATTGCCAAGCTCCTCCCAGCGATAGTACGTTCCCGGAGCTCTCTATACTATCGCTGCCACCAGTCAAAACTCCCCACTGTCAATAGGTGGCCACAACCATGCTTGGAGTTGAACTCGCAACCGAATGACCGTTATGTTTACAAACAAGTGTCGACTGTCGTGCGCCGAATACACTTATCGCTGCTAAATTACTTTCTTCGTTTGTCAATTTGAATTTCTGTTTCATTAAAACTATCGTGTTATTGATATAGTAAGAATGTAAGGGAGAAGTTGGTTGATTTTCCGTTAGTCTGCAATCTCGAACCAATCTGATGATCAAAACAACAAAGTAAATTCATCTTGAAAACATGGTCAGTCGTAAACCTTTTAAAATTGAA
Organism: Haliotis rufescens; assembly: GCF_023055435.1. Lineage (NCBI taxonomy): Eukaryota > Metazoa > Mollusca > Gastropoda > Lepetellida > Haliotidae > Haliotis > Haliotis rufescens. Next base: position 29,697,055 of record NW_025963824.1, on the reverse strand, counting down.
ATATGATGGCATTCCCAAAGACATAAACAAAAGTATAAACGTTACTTCATATGGGGTTGGAGGGCAAATTTCAAGATTCTTGTAATGGCCGCGCCCACACTGGTGGCAGCGATGTTACCGAGAGTGTAACGAAGGTGTCACGCGCTGGGAAGGAGCTTGTGCTTATCTACATGAGAGTAATCTGCCCTTAGTCTGAAGCTTTTCCCCTTGGACTGAACCTGTTTGTTTGCCTTGTAGGAGTAACGTGCCCTTGGGCTGAACATGTTTGCTTGCTTTGGAGGGGTAACGTGCCCTTGAACTGAACTTGTTTGCCTGAATTATAAGAGTAATCTGCCCTTGGACTGAACCGGATTGCTTGCCTTTTAGGAGTAACCTGCCCTTGGACTGAACCTGTTTGCTTGATTTTTAGGAGTAACCTGCCCTTGGACTGAACCTGTTTGCTTGATTTGGAGGAGTAAGCTGCCCTTGGACTGAACCTGTTTGCTTGATTTGTAGGAGTAACCTGCCCTTGGACTGAACCTGTTTGCTTGATTTGTAGGAGTAACCTGCCCTTGGACCGAACCTGTTTGCTTGTATTGTTGGAGTAATCTTTCCTTGGACTGAACCTGTTTGCTTGTATTGTCGGAGTAATCTTCCCTTGGACTGAACCTGTTTGCTTCTATTGAAGGAGTAATCTTCCCTTGGACTGAACCTGTTTGCTTGCCGTGTGGGAGTAACCTGCCCTTGGACTGAACCTGTTTGCTTGTATTGTTGGAGTAATCTTCCCTTGGACTGAACCTGTTTGCTTGCATTTTAGGAGTAACCTGCCCTTGGACTGAACCTGTTTGCTTGTATTGTTGGAGTAATCTTCCCTTGGACTGAACCGGATTGCTTGCCTTGTAGGAGTAACCTGCCCTCGGACTGAACCTGTTTGCTTGGTTTTGAGGAGTAACCTGCCCTTGGACTGAACCTGTTTGCTTGTATTGTTGGAGTAATCTTCCCTTGGACTGAACCGGATTGCTTGCCTTGTAGGAGTAACCTGCCCTCGGACTGAACCTGTTTGCTTGTATTGTTGGAGTAATCTTCCCTTGGACTGAACCGGATTGCTTGTATTGTTGGAGTAATCTTCCCTTGGACTGAACCTATTTGCTTGTATTGTTGGAGTAATCTGCCCTTGGACTGAACCTGTTTTGCTTGTATTGTTAGAGTAATCTGCCCTTGGACTGAACCTGTTTGCTTGTATTGTTGGAGTAACCTGCCCTTGGACTGAACCGGATATCTTGCCTTGTAGGAGTAACCTGCCCTCGGACTGAACCTGTTTATCATGTAGGTATAATTTGAGCTCGGTCTGACCCGCATTCCTTGCCTTTGGGGAATAATTTAACCCTTTCAACTGAATGTTCCAACTTGTTACAGAGACAGGCATCACAAATCTCACAAACAACCTTGGTCCATATTCACAAACAGTCGTAGTTGTGGCCTTGTCATTAGAAACGTCCGTGACATGAAAATCGTTGTCAAGTAGCCTGTAGACCACGCGAGGATTCAGCCGGGGAACTAATTGAGTGACAACTAATATTGATCACTATAGGGTGTGGCCAGCACTGTGAACACCCGTCCATCTCCTGATTCTATTGATTGATGTTATCATATTAGTCGTAAAGAGAAGCAATATGGCAAGATGACGTGAGGTACAATCAGGACATGTCATGCTCCCAGGATGGTTCGCAAGGTGATTAAAGCGTTCGCGTTGACACGCAACCAACAAAGTCAACGACGTGACCACCCGATCCCCAGTGAGTGAGTGAGTGAGTTGGGTTTAACGCCGCTTTTAAAAGTATTCCAGTTATATCACGGCATGTCAGCTTAATGTGGGAGGAAAGCCCGAAATGATGCAGGTCTCGGACGTTTACCACTTCGGTGAAACCCACGAGCACGGGTATGGTGCTGACAAACCTAGAAACATAATCGGGGCGATCCGGGATTCGAACCCACAATCATAGGTTTCTGCCCCCCAACTGTCCATGTTGTTTATGGACGCAGTCAGCAATATTCCATCCATATGACGGCAGTGTGTAAATAATTTATTCTGGACCAGACAATCCAGTGACTGACTTCATGAGCATCGATCCACGCAATTGGGATACGATGACATGCATCAACCAAGTCAGTGAGTCTGACCACCCAATTAGTCGCCTCTTACGACAAGCATAGTTTCCTCATACCACAAGTATGAATTCCCGGGGACCCATATTCTTACCTGGAATCCCCAGGGTGAATCGAGAAGTCAGTTTGGCTGGTTTGTTGTTTAACACTACACTCACCAATATATGACGTCCGTCTGTAAATAATAGAGCTTGGACCAGACAATCCACTGATTAATACTGGGATGTAGGGGATCATATTTTTATAAGCATTATGTGTTTTAAGATTATTGAGTATTCTGACACAACACTGGGAAACGTTCTATTGGTCAAAAAAGATTCAGTTGAGGTGTCTTATATCTCAAAATATTTTTTAACAAGCCCTTCCACAAAAAGACAATGCGCATGAATACACCGATCTAGCTATAGACTACACATATACATATAGTAAACAAACTTGCCGACGTGGGGCGTTAGGGTAACCAAGTGGTTAAAGTGTTCGCTCGTCACGCCTAAGACCCGGGTTCGATTCCCCACATGGGTACAACGTGTAAAGGAATTTCTGGTGTCCCCCGCCGTGATATTGCTTGAATGTTGCTAAAAGCGGCGTAAAACGATACTCACTCACTCACAGATTCACTTCTCAATCTCAATTTCATATCAGATATCTACTATCACTGTGTCAGGGCCACAACAGTCACATTTCGTTCTCGTGCTGACGTCAAAGGCTGTGAAATCATAATATTGCCGACTCTTTTCCAACCAAAAAACTGCGGTATTCAGTCAACTGTCAGGGAGCAACATCTTGACTTGTAGTCCTTCACTCACTCACTCACTCTTCGTACACTGTTGGGGGCACGGGTGGCTCAGTCGTCTAAGGCGCCGCGATTCGCTGTGCAGAGTTGCGTCCCTTGGGCACGCCAGAAACCTATGATTGTGGGTTCGAATCCCGGTTCGCCCCGATTATGTTTCTAGGTTTGTCAGCACCATACCCGTGCTCGTGGGTTTCACCGAAGCGGTAAACGTCTGAGACCTGCATCACTTCGGGCTTTCCTCCCACATTAAGCTGACACGCCGTGATGTAACTGGAATAATGTTAAAAGCGGCGTTGAACCCAACTCACTCACTCACTCACTCACTGTGGATCGGGTGGACACTTCGGCGACTTGATTGATTGCGTTCGCTCGTCACGCCGAAAAACCGGGTTCGATTCCCGACATGGGTACAATGTATGAAGCCCATTTCTGGTGTCCCCCGCCGTGATATTGCTGGAATATTGCTAAAAGGGGAAAAAACCATACTCACTCACTCACTCGTTTATCAGGATGAAGCTCAAGAGATGATGTGCAGTGAGAGGTACTCGAAATGTAATGACACAGACATCCTTGAACAATGCGTTATTAAATAATTGACAGTATGTTTGACATTTTAGACCCGTGAAGATCCGGGTTAGAATAGGACTCCAGCAACCCATGCTTGCCGTAAAAGGCGACTATGCTTGTCAAAAGAGGTGACTAATAGGATCGGGTGGTCACACTCGCTGACTTGGTTGATGCATGTCATCGTATCCCAATTTCGTGGAACGGTGCTCATGATGTCAATCACTCGATTGTCTGGTCCGGCCTCGATTATTTACAGACCGCCGTCATATGGCTGGAATATTGCTGAGTGCGACGTTAAACAAACAAACAAACAAACAAACACCGTTTCCTTAAATTGAGATTTTCAAACTTCAGCATCATATAGCTGTTATTGCTGAGTGCGGCGTTAAACAACAAACAAATAAATAAATAAACAAATAAACAAATAAATAAATAAATAAATAAATAAATAAATGTGGAAGGAAAAAGGTAAACACAAGTGTGCACACTTAGGGTATATCTCTTATCTCCACAGCCGGGGGTTTTGACACGCCTCTAATATCACTGATACGTGTAATCCAGGCTTACAGTTGATACTAACCGGGATTAAAGATTAAAGGGGCGTGAGGCTGGTTAAGAGGCTGGGCGTGTATTGTATCTAAATATAAGTATCGCATACCTTTGATCTGTATATCTATATCAAAATTAGCTCAGCTGGATCGGGACTCGGCTGTTGACATGGTCAGCATTGTGACGTCACTGGTTGATAAACGCTACCGTTAATTGTATTATGCAGCATTATGCTGAGCTGTTGGTGTTATTTCAGCTTTTTAATAAAGCTGATTGTTGTATCTTGCAATATCAATGTTTTTTATATACATACATTCTTATATAGATCCGTAGTATAATCGACAAATTTTAAAAGGAACGGATATATGATATGACTTGATCCGACAAGTCAACAGGATTTGAGGTGGGCATGGTATTGAAAAGATGAAATGACACTAAACCGAAATACCCCCACGCGTCTACGAGGACTTACTCTCACACAGACACACACAGACACACACAGAGACACAGACACACACACACACTCATACAGACACACACAGACACACACACACAGACACTCATACAGACACACAAACACATACATACACCCCCCCACAAACACAAACACACACACAGGCACACACATACACACACATACACACAGAGGCACACAAACACACACACACACACACACACACACACACACACACACACACACACACACACACACACACACACACACACACACACACCCAGCATGCAGCCACAAGGGGCCCTTGCCATATGCTGTCCGTTGACTGTATAACATGCCACATGTTTGTTTGTTTGTTGTTTAACGCCGCACTCAGCAATGTTCCAGCTATATGACGGCGGTCTGGAAATAATCGAGTCTGGACCAGACATCATGAGCATCGATCTACATGACATGCATCAAACAAGTCAGCGAGCCAGACCACCCGATCCCGTTCGTCGCCTCTTACGACAAGCATAGTAGCCTTTTACGGCAAGCATGGGTTGCTGAAGACCTATTCTACCCCGGATCTTCACGGGTCGCCGCATATTTAGCCCTGCATTCGGCCGTTCATCCTCGATAATCCAGAGATTTATATTTCCATTACATTAAGACAAACTCAGGAGATAAACAAACGGTGTTTTTTCAATCTATTCAGACCAACAGATTGTTTATTAAAGTCTCATCTCACATAAAATGGTTACATACAAAAGTACATTATAAAATCATTAACCCCGAGGCACCCAATAGGGTTAAATGAAAATATAAAGCAGTATTAAACTAACAGTAACATGTGTACAGGATCAGACAAAATATTTGAACCATACTACAGTAAAGTACGGTTATAACGAACTCAAAGGGACTACTAAATTTAGTTCGTTATAACCGTAGTTCGTTATAAGCATATATACAGCATAACTAAAGCAAATAGTCGGGACCAAAAAGTAAGTTCGTTATATCCGTCAGTTCGTTATAAGCGTGTTCGCTATAACCGTAGTTTACTGTATGTATAGACACTGAAACAGACATTCTACATATATTATAAAGTAAAAGACTTTAAAAAAAAAATATTATGCTAAAATATAATTACACAAAAACGACTGCAACTAAAACCATTTGTTATACAGTAAACTTTTTTCTTTTATGCACCTTTTGGCTGTAGAATGAAAAAAATATCTGGGCTTGACATCATCACAATCACTTAATGCAGGGGCGGTCGGGTAGCCTTGTGCTTAAAGCGTTCGCTCGTCACGCCGAAGACCCGGGTTCGATTCCCGACATGGGTACAATGTGTGAAGCCCATTTCTGGTGTCCCCCGCCGTGAAATTGCTGGAATATTGCTAAAAGCGGCGTAAAACCATACTCACTCACTTAATGCACATCACAAACATCACTATTACTATTACACACACGTTGACACCGTGTAAAAAAAGATCTGAACGAAGTTAAGTAGAAAATGGACAGTGGATTCAAAAAGTGGAGCTAAGTTACCTGTCACCTGTTAATTAATACACTGGATAATCGACCCGTGAAGAGAACTGGTTTTCAGCAACCCATGCTTGCTGTAAAAGGCGACTATGTTTGTCGTAAGAGGCGACTAACGGGATCGGGTGGTCAGGCTCGCTGACTTGGTTGATGCATGGCATCGCATCCCAATTGCGTAGATCGATGCTCGCTATGTCAATCACTTGATTATCTAGTCCAGACGCCATTATTAACATACCGCCGTCTTAGAGCTGGAATATTGCTGAGTGCGGCGTTAAACAAACACACAAACAAACAAACAAACAATCAAACAAACAAACAAACAATCAAACACTGGATAATCGAGGATATTGACCATTGGGCGTTCTCCGTCTCCTTGAAGGGAGATTATCAGATAACTTGTATAATTTACACACACAGCATCTTTGTAGCTTATACATATGATGGGACTTTGAAGCTTATACATATGATGGGACTTTGTAGCTTATACATATGATGGGACTTTGTAGCTCATAAATATGATGGGACTTTGTAGCTCATAAATATGATGGGACTTTGTAGCTTATAAATATGATGGGACTTTGTAGCTTATAAATATGATTGGACTTTGTAGCTCATAAATATGATGGGACTTTGTATCTTATAAATATGATGGGACTTTGTAGCTTATAAATATGATGGGACTTTGTAGCTCATAAATATGAAGGGACTTTGTAGCTTATAAATGTGATGGGACTTTGTGGCTTATAAATATGATGGGACTTTGTGGCTTATAAATATGATGGGACTTTGTGGCTTATAAATATGATGGGACTTTGTAGCTCATAAATATGATGGGACTTTGTAGCTCATAAATATGATGGGACTTTGTAGCTCATAAATATGATGGGACTTTGTATCTTATAAATATGATGGGACTTTGTAGCTTATAAATATGATGGGACTTTGTAGCTTATAAATATGATGGGACTTTGTAGCTTATAAATATGATGGGACTTTGTAGCTCATAAATATGATGGGACTTTGTGGCTTATAAATATGATGGGACTTTGTAGCTTATAAATATGATGGGACTTTGTAGCTTATAAATATGATGGGACTTTGTAGCTTATAAATATGATGGGACTTTGTAGCTTATAAATATGATGGGACTTTGTAGCTCATAAATATGATGGGACTTTGTGGCTTATAAATATGATGGGACTTTGTAGCTTATAAATATGATGGGACTTTGTAGCTTATAAATATGATGGGACTTTGTATCTTATAAATATGATGGGACTTTGTAGCTTATAAATATGATGGGACTTTGTGGCTTATAAATATGATGGGACTTTGTGGCTTATAAATATGATGGGACTTTGTGGCTTATACATATGATGGGACTTTGTATCTTATAAATATGATGGGACTTTGTAGCTCATAAATATGATGGGACTTTGTAGCTTATAAATATGATGGGACTTTGTAGCTTATAAATATGATGGGACTTTGTAGCTTATAAATATGATGGGACTTTGTAGCTCATAAATATGATGGGACTTTGTATCTTATAAATATGATGGGACTTTGTAGCTTATAAATATGATGGGACTTTGTAGCTCATAAATATGATGGGACTTTGTAGCTTATAAATATGATGGGACTTTGTAGCTTATACATATGATGGGACTTTGTAGCTTATAAATATGATGGGACTTTGTGGCTTATTAATATGATGGGACTTTGTAGCTTATAAATATGATGGGACTTTGTAGCTTAAAAATATGATGGGACTTTGTAGCTTATAAATATGATGGGACTTTGTATCTTATAAATATGATGGGACTTTGTAGCTTATAAATATGATGGGACTTTGTAGCTTATACATATGATGGGACTTTGTAGCTTATAAATATGATGGGACTTTGTAGCTTATAAATATGATGGGACTTTGTAGCTTATAAATATGATGGGACTTTGTAGCTTATAAATATGTTATGTAACTCCGTTGTATATGGTCCTGTGGCCTTTCATACAATAAAGAATTGAATTGAATTGAATTGAATTGTCAAAACTTTATTATAAACTGAACAACTTTAGGTATTATGCACAGAAAAGACACACTCGAAACTGTTAACTCACAGACGGCCAAATGTGGGATTTTACTGGCGCATCACATCTGTCATTTCACTCAGTTTCAGCACATTTCCACCTTCAGCATATGGGGTAGTCCTGTACCATGACAGTTGAATATATTTATTTTATGAAAAATAAATAAATCTAGAAATGCATACAGAAGCAAGTCTAGCCAGCTCAAGCTAGCTCTATTCCACTGAACTCAGCACAGGGAATTGTTTTTTTATATTTTTATAGTCAAGAAGGATATTGTGTAATATAAGATTTCAGAGACTAAATGTTAGTCTACATATGGGGGGTCTGGCACAGGTCCATGTAGATGACAGTCAAGTGATAGATAAGGTTCAAATTTCATATACCCCGCTGGGAAATGCCAAACTTCTCACCAATGGGAATACAACTATATGATTATATTCTGTCGTTACTGAACACCTATCAGACGCAGTTAAGAGCAGGGTGGTAAGATGTCCGTGAAATGGTTGGTTGGCCATACTGATGAAGGTATTCAAGATACACGAGGGAAAGGTACGCTTGTAAGGTAACTACGTCGTCAACCGGCCCCTCAGGGTATACAGTGTGATGTGCTCTGTGTGCGAGTTTTATGTACCCGTCCACAACTAATGATATCAGATATGACTGATAAAATAAAGTAGTAAAGCTTTATTCTACCTTAGATCTTCACGGACCAAGTAGAAAACTTCATATATCAACATATTAAGGAGCAGCCATTTGAAATTCAGTGCGAGGAGGGAAAGGGGGGGGGGGGGGGGGGGGGGGGGGGGGGGGGGGGGTGGGTTCAGATCCTTATTTGTGTTTATATTGTGTGGGAGGTCAATTATTTTTTCCAACGCAAGCAGGCACTCGATTACTTTAAAAATAATAACACATATATGAAACGTATTCTTTGTATTCTTGTTTCAAGAAAAGAGCACATTATTATATTTCCTACAATGTGAGGCATTTGTAAAATTAATTTCAGGAAGACAGGGTCCAGATGAATTTGTTATATTTAACCCTAAAATTTCTTTCTAAAAGTACAACATTATCAGCAAGTAATTTATCATCGGCAAAAAATGAAACCATTCGCTTCTTTCAATAATTTCACTTATTTATATACAATGAGAATTAATGTTGTTATTTCTGTTGTTCCTCAGTTTAGCAGAACAATTCCGTAATTTCTCTACTACAGCATTTAGGTTTGTATGAGTCTAGAAATTGCTGAATAAGGGAATTCGTATGTTCGGTGCTGAAATTATCTGAAACGTTTTGCTTACCCAGGTTAATCCACGCACATCTAGGAATGAGAACGACGCCTTTGTTTGTTTGTTGATTATGTTGTTTAACGCCGCACTCAGCAACTTAGGATACGATGACATGCATCAACCAAGTCAGGGAGTCTGACCACCCGATCCCGTTAGTCGCCTCTTACAAAAAGCATAGTCGTCTTTTACGGCAAGCATGGATTACTGAAGACCTGTTCTACCCCGGATCTTTACGGGTCGCGTCCCCTTGGAGCGTTCGTCGCTATATAAGGGCGATAAACTTGAACGCGACGTTAAACCCCGTTCACCACCCCTCTAGGGAAAGTATAACATGTACTGTATGTTTTCAGACATACTGGCGAGGTTGTTAACACTTGGACTATAGCCTAAGTCACAGAAAGTAAGAAGATAGTCATTATCGATCTATAACGGGCAAACATTGTATACACTTGAAAATTGAATTTGACCACAAAATTACAAACGTTATCAAAACATTACTAGGCCAAAAACAGTCCCCGTAACATTGCAAACCTAAGGTCCAAAACACAACTATGATACAAATATTAAATACATCACCATTGAATATCCATTTCTTGTGTGTCTTATTTCTAGTCACCATTAAAGTGGATGTATACTTTCTTTATCCCAGAAGTTTATTTAATACCTACATTAATGACAATGACGTCACATCCGGTATAGGAGTTGGTTAAACAGCAGCTTCTGAGGTAAGATTTTTTGATTGACATTTCACGAAAAAAACCCATCTGTAATTGCTGCTCCGGATAACACATTCGTAAAATATTTGAGATTTTTTTCAGAGCTGCGCTTCAACGCTTTCACAATGCAGAGAGGGCTAACTGAGTTACCGCCCTTTATGTACACCTCCTTCAGCACTCTGCTCGTTCTACTGACGACTGTGTGTAACGGAATAATGCGAGTAGATCCGAGCGACTGTTTCTGCTGTGAATTTGTTCAAGCTCTGGTTCTCAGTCCAAGGGTTTTAGCGCATTAATTGATATTTAAGTAAAAACTCATTTAAGTGTATTTTGATTAATCAAAGTATGTCTGTTATAGTTGGTTAATGGAAATTTTCTCTCTCTCAAAACCTCCTCGTCGAAATAAGACTTGATATAAAATCAAAATTAAACTCTTCAGCAAAGAATTTTTGTTTTTGTTTTTGTTGTTGTTGTTTTACGCCGCACTGATCTATATGACGGTGAGATGTAACGCTTATCTTTCGGACAGGGCCGTGACATGAATTTGTGACTTGATATCAGTCTAGGCGGAAATAAAAAAGGAAGAATGTTTCTCCTCTTTCGTGATCTCTATTGTGGTTGTGTCAGTATACCAAGTAATAAAAAATAGAACGCTTTACCACATGTTTGTTCTAAACAAATAAACCAATATGTTTTTGTTAGGCCCAATGCCACAATGATGCCACAGTGGCGTCAAGGATCCCGAACCCGAATTATGCAGCGACCAAATTATGCTGATATTGCTATCTAAACGTTCCAGCTCGCATAATGTATAAAAACTCTCAGCCCAGCTTGGTATCGGTAAGCAGAATGATATTTGGAGAGCCTGAAAAAATATATTCGACATCCGTCGTTCCCTCTACACCACCATCACCACCACAAGCGTCAGATCATGTTCAGTGTCTGGTTCACCTAAAACATGGCGCCTCTCACTCAATCCCTGGATTGTCTGGTCCAGACTCGATTATTTACAGACCGCCGTCATATAGCTGGAATATTGCTGAGTGCGGCGTAAAACAACCAACCAACCAACCTCCCGTCATTCGAATTCATGATGTGATAATCCGCACCATCAGCTGCCGCTTATCAGTGAGTGAGTGAGTGAGTGAGTGAGTGAGATGGGTTTAACGCCGCTTTTAACAGTATTCCAGTTATATCACGGCGTGTCAGCTTAATGTGGGAGGAAAGCCCGAAGTGATGCAGGTCTCACTTCGGTGAAACCCACGAGCACGGGTATGGTGCTGACAAACCTAGAAACATAATCGGGGTGAACTGGGATTCGAAGCCACAATCATAGGTTTCTGACGTGCCCAAGGGACGCAACTCTGCACAGCGAATCGCGGCGCCTTAGACGACTGGGCCACCCGTGCCCCCTGCCGCTTATCAGAATCATGGTTAAACGTATTTCCTTTTCCCCAGCTCGTTTCAGTGGAAGCGCCCAACTGCCATGGTTAAATATGTTCATTACGTCCCCGGGGCGGTCGGGTAGCCTAGTGGTTAAAGCGTTCGCTCGTCAGGCCGAAGACCCGGGTTCGATTCCCGACATGGGTACAATGTGTGAAGCCCATTTTTGGTGTCCCCCGCCGTGATATTGCTGGAATATTGCTAAAAGCGGCGTAAAACCATACTCACTCATTACGTTCCCTTGCTGAACTATACTACTAAAAAGAGGTTGAGAACCATCAGATGCGTTCAGATTCCTAAAAGTTAAAATGACAAGCCTTTTTGACCACAATGTTAAAGATACACTCCATTTCTCATGCCCCTAAACGGTGTAATGTAACGTGCCAATACCTCTTCTATAACAGGACAAGCTGTTTATGGACAGGTACCAGCAGTTACCTAAGCTGATGAACCAGCTCGATATATATTTTATATATACACAACCCCGCGAAGATGCGAGTTAGAACTCGTTTTCAGCAACCCATGCTTGTCTCCCCCGTGAAGATCCGGTTTAGAACTGGTTTTCAGCAACCCATGCTTGTCTCCCCTGTGAAGATCCGGGTTAGAATTGGTTTTCAGCAACCCATGCTTGTCTCCCCCGTGAAGATCCGGGATAGAATTGGTTTTCAGCAACCCATGCTTGTCTCACCTGTGAAGATCCGGGTTAGAATTGGTTTTCAGCAACCCTTGCTTGTCTCCCCTGTCAAGCTCAGTGACTTGTTTGATGTCAATCACTGGATTGTCTGGTCCCGACTCGATTATTTACAGACCACCGTCATATAGCTGGAATATTGATAAGTGCGGCGTTAAACAACAAATAGAAAATAGATAGGCACAATATAGAGAAGCGCGGGAGACCTCAGGATTTACTCTATTAACATGTGACCTAACTATGTAGGTCAACTGTCAGGTCATCATGGGGGAATTCCCTTTGTCACACCGCTTCCGGGTCTGCAGTTCTATAAATAGACTCATCGTAAGCAATATCCTTAAGATGAAAACACTTGTCATAATAATAATAATTACATTATCATTATTAAATAAAATAATTAAAAATGCATTTGTATAGCATTCACTGTGCATAAGTGTTTTGTGCACTGTAACGGGATGTCGCTGAAAAAAGTGACGTGGATATGTTTGTGTGGAAGGTCAAGGCCTTCTACAAACAGTTCAGGAACTGCGACATTGTATCAACACTCGCGTCACAGCAGTCAGTGAGTGAGTGAGTATAGTTTTACGCCGCTTTTAGCAATATTCCAGCAATATCACGGCGGGGGACACCAAAAATGGGCTTCACACATTGTACCCATGTCGGGAATCGAACCCGGATTTTTCGGCATAAGTATCAGTATGATTGATGGGAACACGTTTCTCCTGTTGAAGTTTCAATATATTTATTCATTTATATATTTTATATTTATATTTATATATCTATATATATAACTTTTGTGAAAATTTACAAGTAAAACTTCCCTTTATCTGCTCTCTTTCATCAGGCGGGGCGGTCGGGTTGCCTAGTGGTTAAAGCGTTCGCTCGTCACGCCGAAGACCCGGGTTCGATTCCCAACATGGGTACAGTATGTGAAGCCCATTTCTGGTGTCCCCCGCTGTGATATTGTTGGAATATTGCTAAAACCATACTCACTCACTCTTTCAACAGGCAGTTGAGTAACGAACAACACCCAGGGTTTGGTTGAAACTTTATAAACCTCCTGTGACGCCATCCTACTGTTCTCCACTCGGGTTAAATCTCATAAAGAGGGATGTTATTATATCCCTAGGATTTTACATAATATAACTTACATTTATATTGTAACATATGAATGTTTCTCGCTGGAAATGTTTTTTGCATTTGAGCACAAAGTAATGAAATATAAAATCAAATGACAAATGTTTTCTGTATATTCCCGCGGATCACAGCCTCCGTACCTCTAGCCTAGTGAGTATACCACGAGGCTTCAGACGCGCTGATACATGCCGTCTCCGTGGTCTAGTGGTAGAGCGTCCGCCCGGAGAGCGGAAGGTCCGGGGTTCGATCCCCGGGCGCGTCATACCAAAAGACGTCAAAAGATGGTTCTTGTTGTTACCCTGTCTGACGCTCGGCATTAAGGGGCTAAAACAAGGACTGGTCGGTTCGGAGTCAGTATACTGTGTCTGAGTTGGGTATTCTTGTTAAACTGCGGCATAGTATCTCAGTTGGCTAGCACTATTAAACGGCATCAGTCCGGACTAGTACAAGCAGCCACGCACACACACGCTATATGAGTGTAATAATCTTGGAAGCGACGTTAAAACCCTATTTCACCTCACCTGATACATGCTGAATGTCTTTTTCAAGTACCGCACACCATCAACAGATACGCCCGTTTCCTAAGGTTCATGGAAAGTATGTTTGAAACATAAAAATGTTGATAAATGTTGTTTTAACTTTTTTTTCGGTTTATAAGTTATATAAAACACTTCCCCTCGGGCCTTTATGAAGAAGTTAACGAATCGCGTCGCGATGGTCACAGTTATAAAACAGAAATGTGGCTTCAAACTCAACTCACTCACTCACTCTCACAGGGTGACCCAGATGTTAAAGCCTCGGCCGGGGTTCCATTGACCACTCGGGTTCACCGTCTCTGTGCCCCCTGTCATTACAGTGCTTCCATGCCGCTAAAACCGACACAACACTGGTAACAGAGGCGTTCATTCCAAACAATTCCACGTAGTCTTGTGGACAGACGTTAAAAAGAGATGGTACTTCCAGACTTGCACCCCCCCCCCCCCCCCCCCCCCCCCCCCCCCCCCCCCCCCCCCCCCCCCCCCCCCCCCCCCCCCCCCACCACACACACACACACACATACACCCCACCCCACATACACACTCAAACAAACGCACGCTATATAAGTGCAATAATCTCGAATTATTGACGTTGTTAACCACGCTCTCGCCACTATTCCAGGCATATGATGGTGACATCTTGTTATCGCTCGAATCTGGACCAGACAAACCAGTGATTGATATTAAAGCAACAACCCTCCGGATTGTCACGCAATCCTCCAAGTCTCAGAGTCTGACCACCCGACCCATTTCGTCGCCTCACGTCGTACGCAGACCACTTAAAGATCTATTCTCACACGGAATCCACACTAATTACAGACACCATGACGGAAAGAGAGTTTTTTCTCCCCAGTGTAATATCTTACTCACTCATTTACACCACGAAACATCAGACACATTTTCCTGACCAGGGAGCACGGATGGTCGCAAATCACTGTGCAGAGTTACTTCCCTTTGGTGCACCAGAAACCTATGAAACTGGGTTTTCGTTGTTCACTATCACTAAACCGTACTCAGGGATTTTCACACAAATAGTGGTTAGCCTATTTTCAGTTCGGGCTCTCCTCCCACGTGTAAATGTAAACGCCGTCATATTTATGAGTGAGAGAGTGAGTTGGGTTCAACGCCGCTTTAACAGTATTCCATTTATAGCCCGGCGTGTCAGCTTAATGTTTGAGGAAAGCCCGAAGTGATGCAGGTCTCAGACGTTTACCACTTTGGTGAAACCCACGAGCACGGGTATGGTGCTGACAACCTAGACACATAATCGGGGCGAACCGGGATTCGAAGCCACATTCATAGGTTTCTGGCGTGCCCAAGGGACGCAACTCTGCACAGCGAATCGCGGCGCCTTAGACGACTGGGGCCCACCCCGTGCCCCCTTATATTT